>NW_006203646.1:4737034-4783372 GCF_000334495.1 Tupaia belangeri chinensis
TACATATCTAGACAGTGTAGTACAAACCCAGGCAGTCCCTGAAAAGCCTTGCCTCTGCCTTTCCTCAAGCCGGTTCTTCCACCTGATATACCCTCCCCACCTTGTCTCTGACAGATAAAGTCCTACGTGAGAGAGCAGAGTGCAGTGGAAAGAGATCAGGACTGGGAATCATTCCTGAATTTCTGGTCCAATCGTGTGATTTACTAGGTGTGGATCACGAACAACTTGCTTATTAAGTTCTCTATGCCTCCATTTTCTCATCCCTAAAATGGGAATAATGACCCCTTTGTGAGTCACGGGGCTGTTAAGAGACTCCAAAGACATCGTGTACGTGAACACCTTATGTACATTTTAAAGTGAAATATACGTATAAGGTACCATGACTGCCTACAAGGTCCAGCTAAAGAAACCACTTCTTTCATCAGCTTTCTCTGACCTCTCAAGGCCCTCTCAAAACCACAGACCTTTTAACTTTTAACGTGACACTTACCCTTAATTTTGTGTATTCTATTTGCAAAGTGTAGTCTAGAACACAGATTTTGTAGTCAGACAGACCTGGGTTTAGTCCTGTCTCACAACAGTGGGACACTGGGTAAGTTACTTAACTTCCTTGGGCTCTAGTTTCTCCCATCTATAAATGGGTTTTATAATAGAACTTACTTCACAGAATTAATATGAGACTAAATGAGATAACACATCTAAAATTTTAGTACAGAAAAAGTGTTCAATAAATGGTAAGTGTGTCTACTTCCCACTCGGCCCACTGAGAATCAGGATACAACCTAATTGACCTTGTATACCTCCCTGGCTTTTGTAAGTCTTCCTCAGGTACCAGGAGCACAATACTTATCCAAAACATTAGTAGAGTTATGGAAGAGAACTGATCAGATGAGAAAAATCCACTGAGCCATAGGCAGAGCCCGTGAATGAGGAACCTGGAATTTCTCAAATTTCAGTGTTGCATGAGAATAAAGTCAATAAAAGCCCAAGAGGGAAGGGGATGATCTTTCAGAGATTAGTCAGACCCTAAGAAAGTCAGACCTACTTGTGAATGATTTAGGCCACCAGCTTTTGCAAGTCAATTAACTGCGTTATTTCAACACCAAGGCCACTGTCCTTTTATTGAGGAACTGTTTGCTTTGTTCAAGAGACAAAATTCCACATACCCAGTAATCTATAAAGCATAAGACAAGGAAGGGTCTAATCACACGTTAAACCAAATGCTACAGACGCTCGATAAGTGAGTGGTGGGCAGTTAAGTTGGGTCTTAGCGGTGAGTAGGATTTGCAAAGCTGGAAGACAAAAGAGAATAGGATGCTTCCAGGCACTGTGAGGATGGGACAGGATGTGAGAATGGGTCTGAATGAGACCCGGGGTCTTGGAGTAGCTGAGCACATACCCAAGTGTGAGAGGCAGCCCAAGCTCTCTCATGCCCTGGCAGGGGCCCATTTGCACATGTGGGCCGCAAAGACTTACCATGCTGGAGTGGACCGTTGCCTGCTCAATGTACCTTGCAATGCCTGTGACAAATGCATTCCTGTCCTCGAAGTTCGTGTCAAAGTTAGCCTGCAAAATTAGAAAATAGGAGCTATTCATTGTTGAAAAACAAGCCCAAGGTGACTGGGTTTCTAGAGAGTGAACCGCTGCCAACACTACAAGATCTCTGGAAATCTACTGCCACTCATCACCTCTCATTTTGTCCTACACTGCAAGCCCACTTTTCTTTCTTTCTTTCTTTTTTTTTTTCATTTGCCTTAGGATATGTGAGAGGGACAGAGAGAGAGAGAGAGAGAGAGAGAGAGAGAATGAGAGAGCAACCTTCCCCTTCAGAAGGCATGGCCACTCCACAGACCCTCCTTCTCCATTTTCTTCTTGAGATTCTGGGCATGCATGCACATGTACCAGGCATGTTTTTCAAGTCACTGGGTCTGGGACTCGACAAGCAGTCAGCCATGTGGGATCCATTGCCTTACCCATCATGCCACCAGCTGGCCAGCACACTCTGTCTTAATCACACTGGGCCAGAGCAAGCAGAAGACAGGGCCCACATTTGCTTCCCATCGGTGACCAGGTTCACTAAAATGAGCCTCAGGAGTCAAATCTTAAATGACCCAAGTCCAAACAGCTGACACAAGTTAAGATGTACAAAGATTTGACAAGAATAATTGCTGCAGCATTTTTTTTTTTTTTGTGATTAAAAAGAACTGGAGGGACCAGCAGGTGGCGTGGTGGTTAAGGCACTGGAAGTCCAATATGGCCGACCATAGTTCGAGTCTTGAACCTGGCAGCTTGCTCTCACTCTCTCTCTTTGGCAAAAACCCATGTGAAAAAATAATAATAAATAAGTGAATAAAATAATTAAAAAAAAAAAAGAACTGGAAACAACACAAATGTCCATCAACAGCAAAAGGCTAAATGAGTAGTAGTATATCCATTAATGGACTCACAAGCACCAAGAGGTGATTAAACATAATGTGACAGGGCCAGCTCCAGAGCCTGGTGATTAAGGCAACCAGATCCCACATGGCCAACTATGTGGTTAAAATCCGATCCCTGGTTTGAAAACCATGCTGGGCACACGTGCATGTGTACCTCAAATCCCAACAGGTTGGAGAAATGGAGAAGGGATTGCCATGTGACCATGTTCCATGGGGGGGTGTACTTTCTCCCTCTCCCTGTTCTCTTTCAGTCTCTCTCTCTCTCTGGCAAAACTAAAAACAAACAAAAACATACTGTGATAATATTGTAGTACTATTATGGAAAAAATCCTAAATAAATTTTCAGAGAAAAAGGCAACTTGGAGACCAGCAGGTGGTATGGAGGCTAAGATGGCTGGATCCCAAATGGCTGACTGAGTGGTTCAAATCCTGAACCCAGCAGTTTAAAAGCCACACCAGGCATGTGTGCCCCAAATCCCAAGAAAAATGAAGGAGAAGGAATTGTGGTGGTCAACCCCCCTGCGGGGTGATTCTTCACTTTCTCTATCTATCTTCTCTCTCCATCTCTCTGGTGAGTGCATGTACCCTATAGCAAACAAACAAAAAAAACCAGAGCTACCTTGGGCTGGTCCTATGACCTAGTGGTTAAGGAAGATCCTACATAGTTTTTCACGCAGTTAGAATCCCAGATCCAACATCTTTAAAGATACACCAGACTTGTGTGCGTGTTTGTGTGTCCAAAATCCTGATGGGATGGAGAAATGAAGGAGAAAGGATTGTGGCATGACTGCATCCCATTTGGGGGGAGGGGTGCTTTCTCCTTTCCTTTTCTCCTCTGTGTGTCTATTTCTCTCCGATGAGTACATGAGACCTCTGGCCAAAAAAGAAAAAAAAAAGGCAAACTCATGGAGCAATGTATGTATGATTCCTTTTTGGTAAAATGTATTTTTTATAGGGACCAGCAATTGACGGAATGGCTATGTCGCTGGACTCCCATGTAGCCGACTGTGGTTTAAGTCCCGAACCCGGTGGCTTAAATTCACACTGGGCATGTGTGCGTGCATACCCAGGATCCCAAGAGGAGAATGGAGGAGAAGGGATTGTGGCGTGGCAATCCCCCCTGGGGGGTGATTTCTTGCTTTCTGTCTCTGTCTATCTTTCTGGCGAGTGCATGCACCCCATAGCAAAAACCTCTCCAAAAAAACCAAAATTATATATATATATACCTTTATAATATACATATATACACACACATATTTGATTAAAAGATACACATACTTGATTAAAAAGTATATATGATATATGCATATTATAGGGAAATTTGCTATACTTTTGTGTTGCTTGTAATAGAAAAGATATTTACATAATTAAGGGGACCAGCAGGTGGCGCGGTGGTTAAGGCACTGGACACTCCTACATGACAAACCACAGATTCCCGGGCCAGGTGGCTTGGTTTCCCATGGGCCTTGTGGCTTGGTTTCCCACTTTCTCTCTCTCTGTCTCTGGTTAAATTAAAATAAATAAATGAAAACATAAAATTAAATAATTATTTTTAAAAATTAATCAAGGTTAGAAAATGTGAATAAACCAAGTTTATGAGTTGAAACTTCAAGAACGTCCGTAATGAATTTAACCACTGAATGGAATTAAAAATATATTAGGTACTTATATTTCGTCTCATTTAGTAGTCCAGGAACTATCAAAAGGTCAAATACAGCAAAAAAAAAATTCCAATTAACAAGTTCTTTCTGAACACAGCATGTGGCCTGGCACACCCAGGCACAGGCTGATCCAGCTACACAGACACCCTCCCTACCATGCCCTGATGGGATCTCGACTTTGTACAACCCACTGGTGGTTTATCAAAGCTCTGCTCTCTTAGGCCAAAGTAAACAACCGTGCCTGGCTTCCCTGAGCCATTAGCTGTGTGGGGAGCTGTAGGGCTCTTCTCACATCCATGAAGGAAAAGTAATTACCCAGGCGAGCTCTAGGGGCTTCTAAATTGCAATATTTAATTCATGAGGTCAGAGCT
The DNA here is from genome assembly GCF_000334495.1 of Tupaia belangeri chinensis. Classification (NCBI taxonomy): domain Eukaryota; kingdom Metazoa; phylum Chordata; class Mammalia; order Scandentia; family Tupaiidae; genus Tupaia; species Tupaia belangeri. The sequence goes on from NW_006203646.1 coordinate 4,741,505, forward strand.
GCCGAAACCTAGGTTAGTGCAGTCGCTAGAAGAGACTGGAAGGTATCTGGGGTCAGAGTAGATCAAGGAGTCTTCCCTGGGGGAGGGAACTAGTCCTGGATTACATTTTCTAGCTAATCTATTCCTTACACTAGGCTCCAGGAGTGTGCAAGGGACTCCATCAGCTCACGACCTTTCACCTTCTAGATGCAGTGCTCTTCACCTCTCTGCCTTCAGGGCAGCCCCCCCAAAGGGATCCCCCAGCTCCTGCTTCTCTGGTGCTCTTTGCCATTCCCATTACCTGGTACATGATGGATGAAGGCGGAGGCTCGATGCATGGCTGCTGGTCCGGGAGGGGCAGCTCTTCGAGCAGGTCCACGTTGGACAGGGCATCTTCCAGGGTGACGTGGGTGGTCATGGCTGCGGTTTCTGTATTCTGCACCAAGGGAAAGGAAGAGAGGACAACAGAGAATTTCATGAACTTCCAAACATTTCTCTCAACTTCACTCCATTTAGGATACTTCTGGAGAATACAGGGGGTTAAGATGCAATGAGGCCACTTCCACAAGGTGCCCTCAAGCTGCGCGTTTAATGTTTGAGGATCTCTTTACAATTCACAAAGTACTTCTTTTTTATCTTTTCTGAGTCTCACCTCAAGCCTCCATGTTCCACACGAAAGGCAGTACTCTATTCACACAAATGATGAGGACACAGGGCTCAGAGAAGTCATGTGGTGCCCACACAGTCATGCGACCAAGGGCAAAGGACTTCAAATAATGCTGGATGCTAGGACACCAGTCATACTCTCCCTTTTGTTCATCATAAGAATATTTATCTTTTTTTTTTTTTTTTTTTAGAGTGAAAGAGAAATTTTTGCTATAGGGTGCGTGCTCTCACCAGAGAGACAGAGTGACAGAAAGCGAGAAATCACACCCCCCAGGAGGGATGACTACACTGCAATCCCTTCTCCTTCAGTCTCCTCTCAGGATTTTTGGCATGCACACACATGCGCTTAACATGAGTTTTAAACCACCAGACCCAGGACTCAAACCATGGTTGACTATGTGGAAGTCCAGCGATGTAACCATTATGCCATCTATTGGTCCCATTAATTCCTTTCTTAAATGACAGCCCAGCACTCATATCCATGATGGCAGGATAATCAACAGGAAACCAGAGCCTCGGTTTGATAGGTTAACTAAGTTGGGACTAAACGGATTCAACTCAAGTCACCATCTTCCTTGGCCCAAGTATGTTTTGTGAGCCACACCAAGTAAATCAGCCCTACATGCACATTTTGATGTCCTGGACCCTGAAGAGTGCAGCTGCTTCAATGATAACTTTGCCAGGCAATGCAGCTGAGGAGATCTGAATGGGCACTTACCCAGCTCAAGCTAACTACGTTTTTAAGAACTCAGCACCTAGGAAACAGAATACTCATTTTTTTCCCCCCAAACATACATGAAGTTCTGATGAGAAACTGATCATGGTCCAGTTGTAGTGGTGCATGTTGTAGCCACAACTGCATGAGGCTGTGGCCACATGGGAGGCCCGTGTTTGGATCCCAGACAAACCTGAACAGGCAGGGATAGTGGTGTGAGCCTGTAATCCCAGCTCACTGGGAGGCTGGGGCAGAGGAGCACAATGGCAAGACCCTGTAGAAAATACCGCCCTCTCTCTCCTGCCGCCTCCTGTGCACGTGTGCACGCTCTCTTCCTTGTTAAATAACAAACAATCGGCCAGCTCTCAGGCACAGCAATAATGTGCTGCTTAAGAAAAGCCGGATCTCATGGCAACTGGGGTTCTTTGAAGTCCCAGCTCGGTCAGCCTGAAAACACACTGGGCCCAGATACAAGAGGCCAAGATCCAATGAGCTGGGGGACGGGGGAAGGAGATTGTAGCCTGACTAGATCCTGTGGAAGGTGCTCATTTCTCTCTTGTGCGCTCTCTCTCTCTCACTCCCATGTGTATGGGAATATGTTTTATCATGAATAAAGGAAAAACAAACACTGACATGATTGAGGCTATAAATCAGGTTCCTCTAAGTATCCAACAACAACAAAAACCGGTATTTTAGAAGTCCCAGTAACGGATTGTATGCAATGAAACTAGGAATTTGTAATGCCAATTACAGGGAAAAAAATCCCATGCCTTTAAAAATGTATAAAACACACTTCAAGGTTACTCATAGCTAAAGAGGAATTCAAGTAGAAATGATAAAATATTTAGAACTGAAAGAGAGACAGCACTAATAAGTGTCTTAAATGCATTTGGTAAAAAACAAGAAGTGAAACTAAATGAACCTAATGTTCCACTCAAAAAATTACGGAGAAAATCACAATCAACCCAAAGAAATGAGAACAGAGGGACTGAAAATGACAAAAACAAGAATAAATGAAGCAAAACTAAAACCAAACGGAAGTAAACAAAAAACTAAAAGCCAAGTTTTATGAAAAGATTACTACTAATAAAGCTAAGCCTTCACAATATGAACAAGGACACAAGGAAAAGGCCCAGAATGTCAGTTGGAGAACTCCTCCCTTCCTACACCCAATCCCAGGAAGGTGTGAGATGGACTGAGGGCTGGCATTTCTCCTCTGACTGGCAGTGAGCTTGTCTAGCTTGTTAGGAAACGTGTCAGACATCAGGGGGAAAAGGCCCATCAGTATGAGAAATTGGTCCAGGAGCTGTGCAGGGTTAAAGAGCTCAGCAAATACCCAAAATTATGCTGCCCCTAACTAATATCTCCTTTAGGCCCAAGGTGGCAGGTCAGTCTGGGGCCAAGCCTTCAACCCTGCTGAGCTGCTAACTATAGTTCACACTTGACTGAGTTTTCAGACACACCTTCCTGTCAGGCACCATGGCAACGGGAAAGGCTGCATCCAATGAGAGCAGGTCGCAGTCAGAAGTAACTTGTCTCTCTGCTCTCTGATGAGGCCTGATGTCCCAGGGTGGTTTCGAGCTCTCTCCACACCTAAACTTCTTCCTCTTCTCCCCAGAATTATAAGTCTGGCATTCGGTCCCACAGTAAAGTCACTTGACAATTTATAAAAAGACTGTCTTCTGTTTTAGATTACCATTAAGTCCTTTTCATGGAAGAGAGAATGATTTTTACTGGGCATGATTACCTACCACCTCTGAAGTTCTAATAATACTCTACATCCATTCCAAAAATAGTGATAATGACAGTAAAATAACATGTCGTTAGCCCCTACTTTGTGTCATATACTATACCAAACGCTTGACTGTTTTAATCTTGAATCAACCACGTAGAGGTCTTATTCTTATTTTACAGTTGAGCAAAGAGAAGATCAGAACTTAAATAATTTTGCAAGGTCAAGTGCTGACTAGTTTGTCTAGCTCCATAAATGGAGGTTTTCTTCATTACCTTATGCAAGTTGAGGATCCCTTCCCAAAATGCTTGGAACTAGAAGTATTCAGATTTTGGACTTTGGAATATGTATAGACACATGAAAAGATTTTGGGGCTGAGCCCCCAGTGTAACATGAAATTCATTCATCTTTCATATGCACCTTACATATATAGTCTAATTGTAATTATACACAACATTTTTGTAGTGCTGAGTTTTCACCGTATCCTGTCACATGATATCAGGTGTGGAATTTTCCACTTTGGCATTGTGTTGGCACTCAGAAAGTTTCCGATTTTACAGTATTTCAGATTGGGTCGCTTAAGCCATAGTTCCTCCCACGTGATCAGTCTCAGACTGTTAGGCTGCTTAATGAACAGAGGTTTATTTCATATCAGCCTCTATGCTGGGTGCTTCCAAATACTCTGCATTAATGATTCTTGGTTCTGCTTGTGTCAAAAAATCACATGCACAGCTTCTTAATAATAAAATGACTTGGTTACATCCACAGAATATGCCTTGGCTTCATCTCTAGGACCAGGAAAATTGCATTTTAAAAAGTTTGTTACTTCCTTAGCAATAAGAGAAGTCCAGACTAAATTTACATGGCGATATCATTTCTCACTTATTAGACTAACAAAATCCTAACAATGGACCACACGTGCTATTGGCAAGGCTGGGGAGAAACGGGCCCTCTCAAATATTGCTGGTAGGAAGACAGAGGGCACGACCTCAGTGGAAGGGAATCTGGCAGTGTCTTATGAACTTTTCACAAGCATTGTTACCCTCTGATAAACAGTCCTACTTCTAGGAGCCTATCCCAAAGACACATGGACAAAAATGCAAAAAGACATAAGCACAGGCCATTCCCAGCAGCACTGCCTCTAAGAGTGAAACAGTGGAGATTGCAGATATTTATCCCAAAAGGATGGTCTGAGTAAGTGGGTGCCACTGTATAGTGAAGTAGTGGGCAGCAGTAAAACTGAGGGGCATCTCTCCCCATGCAACTGTGGGGTGATCTCCAGGACATGGTATTGACAGGGTGCTCTCTTTTACCTAGAGAGGAGGGTGCATCTTCTACTGAAAAAAACAAACTGGTTACCCATGGGGAAGGGAGAGGAAAGGAGGGAATACAGTTAGGAGGCAAGCATAGAAACGAAAATTTTTTGAATATACATTGTTCTGTAGATTTTACTTTGAAAGCATGAAAATATTTTTAATTTTAATTTGCTAGAGGGCACATGTGTTCATCAGTGAGAGAAAGGGGAGGGGAATGAGAAATCACTCCCCAGAAAGGGAAATGGCCACACCACAATTCCTTCTCCTCGACTGCACACATGCCTGGTATGTTTTTATTTATTTATTTTATTAAAAATTCTTTTTAAAAAGCTTTTAAATTTAGCTTTATTTATTTATTTTAATTGGACCACAGAGAGACAGAGAAAGTGAGAAAAATAAGCTGCCAGGTTTGGGACTTGAACCGTGGTCGGCCATCTGGGACTCCAGCACTCTTAACCACCATGCCACCTGCCGCCCCCCAGGCTTGTATTTCAAGTTACCAGGTTCAGGACTCAAGCCACACAGTTGGCCATGTGGAATCTAGCTACCTTCACCACACCACTGGTTGGCCTGAAAACAGTTTTTATAATTAAAAATTTAAATTTAAATTTAAAAGGCAACCCTAAACATAAAGGAAAACAGGACAAATGACTATATTCATGGGTTAGTTACTGGTTTAACCACCTAGAAAGGTACTATTCCAAGTGATTTCAAAATTCGGTATTTTAATGGTAGATCTCTGATAGAATGCACCCTAAAAAGACAGAAAGACATCTTAAATTGTTTTCAGTACTACCTTGGTGCACCACTGTAAGAATGTTTGGATTCATAATGGGAAATGAGTAATGATGCAAAGTTCTAATTCTATCATTTTTGGTGTTGCTGAAAACTGGCATTCTTGACACGGGAGAAAGTAGATACAGATGGAAGATCAAGGAAACTAAGTAAAAACTTAATATTCCCGGTCAGCCATGGAGGTAGAATGGTCACGCAAGGCTTCACGACGCTGCAGCTGCAGGCCAAGGTCTCAGGTCTGCATCCTGAGGTCTCCCGTGTATGCTGGGTGTGTGCACGCCTGTAACCCTGACTGGCTGAGGCTGGGAGTAGGACCACAGTGTGAAGATTCTGTCTCTCTCTCTCTCTCTCTATTCCCCTCTCCCATGGAATCAATAAATGAAAAGAAGTAAAGATTTAGAGACTTCCATAAAACAAAAACAACAATAATAGGAAACACTTTAGGGCCAGCCCTACAACCGAGTAGTTAAGGGAGCTGGAACCCACCTGGCTAACTGCAATTTGAACCTGGCCTGGTGGCTTAAAAAACATGCTGGGCACGTGTCTTTAAGTGCCCCAAATTCTGACAAGATGGAGAAATGAAGGTAAAGGGATTGCAGCATGACTATGCCCCAAGGAGGGGTGGGGGAGGTGAGGAGGGAAGGGAGGTGCTTTCACCCTTTCCCTCTTTCTCTGTCTCTATGTCTCTCTCTGGTGAGTACATGTACCCTCAAGCAAATAAAAAAAAAGTTAATGGTCCTGAATTTGAATTTTAGGCATCAGTACGAACTTAGAATGCATTTTAATTTTAAACACACACACACAGGTATATACATACACATATGTGTGTGTGCATGTGTATATATATATATGTATACATACATGTGTGTTTGTGTTTCTGTCTGCTGAAAAGAACTAGAAACCACCACCAAGCCATTAGCAATGAGTACCATTAGTTTCCAGATTGCAGTCTGCAAATGTCATTTGCTACTAAAGGAATTAGAGTTCCATGAGTCTAGAAATGGGACAGGAAATGTATAAGAAGAGCCTAGAACGTCTTGTTGTACCAGAAGGTAAGAAGGCTACCTCCCTAAGACTATTGAGGTTGTGTCAAAAAGACCCAGCAGCCAAACTGAACTAGCTTTTGCTGGCCAAAGAAGGGGTGATGTGAGCGTCAATCAGTGTAAATGCAATGGACTGAACCAATATGAAATGCTGAAACAATATCAAATGGGTTTAAACCCATGAGCTCGCAGAATATAAAAGTATGGTTTTTACTACTTCATTGTTGTTGGATAACTTTTGTAAACAAATTTTTATGTTGAAAATTGGCATATGAAGGAAGAAAACACTCCATGTACCTTTCCTAAACAAACTATACCACTAGACCACCGAATGGAGGAAGAGAGGGATGTTTCTCTCCATAAAAGCAAATTTCTTCCCAAAAAACATGACAGTGAAGATATCCCTATTTCCCTACCTACTGCACAAATGGATCCACACACTACTAGCTGCTAACATCACTCAATGAAGGGCAATCTGACATCATGTGCCTCCTGGTAACAGAAAGGTGCATCGTTGCCTATGAAGAATGCTGAGCCCGACATGAAACACCTGAGTCTGATCTCATCTTTCTGGCCAGTTCACAGGAGCAACAAAGGGCAGGAGAACATGTTATAATACACCACCGTGATGTGATCAGTAAGATTCACTCTATGGGAAACTCTGCTGGACAAATGACTAGGTGACCTCAACAAATAAAATGCAAGGGGAAAAAAGAGATGGAGAGAAGTTATAGATCTATGAGATTTAACAGATTGTGTCAATTTTATTTGAATCCTATTTCAAACTGCTGTGAAAATAAAATTATTAACATTTATGAGGAAGTTGGATAATTAATATTGACTGACAAAATTAAGGAAATACTGTTATTTTTCAGTGTGATAATGATACCAAAGTTACATTTTAAAAGAGTTATTGTCTTGGGATCAGCAGGTGGTGTAATGGCTATGTTGCTGGACTCATATGTAGTCAACCACAGTTCGAGTCCCAGACCTAGCGACTTAAACTCATGCTGGGTGCGTGTGCATGTACGCCCAAAATCCCGGAGGAGAATGGAGGAGAAGGGATTGCGGCATGGCCATCCCCCCTGAGGCTGATTTCTCGTCTTTCTGGTGAGTGCACGTGCCCTATAGCAAAAAAAAAAACAAAAAACAAAAAAACAAACAACAAAAAAAAAAACAAAAAAAAAAGTCTAAAAAAATAAATTAAAAAAAGAGTTGTCTTCTAGAAATATTTACTGAAACATCGATATAACACTACAACTATGTTTGCATCTTGATAATAATATGTGGGAGAAGAGTAATAGATAAAATGAAACTAGTCATGAGTGGATAACTACTGACATGGCGTGATGCATATGTAGGGATTTACATTTTTGTCTGATTTCATACATGTTTGAAATTTTCCTTAAAACCTCCTAGCTCATTGTATACATTCCCAGTTCTTTTCCAATTTCCCTTCCTTTCCTTATAACCTGAGTTTCTCATGACTTGCAAACTTCAAAATACTCCTTTTGCCAGAATGTTGTGGTATGGATAGTGGTTTGTCCCCCAAAGTTTCATGTTTTAGAATTTGGTGTCGGGAGGTGGTAAGTTCTAAAAGTGGTTACTGGATCATGGTGACTGCATTCATGCAGACAACATTCTCATGAATAGATTAATGATGTCTCAGGAGACCTAGTGAGTTTTAGATCTCGTGAGAAGAGGTTATCGCTCAAGAGAGCTGCTTGCTTTAGAAGGGAGAGCACAGCACACAGTTTGCTCACGGGTTCTCTGCACGTGCCTGTCATACTTCGCGCTTCTGCTGGTCATGTTGCAGGCCTATGCAGTTGATCTTTCCAGTGACCAGAATCATGGTTTTGAAAATAAACCTCTATTCACTTAAATTTACCTAGTCTTGGGTATTTCTGTTAGCAACCCAGTAATAGAGTAAGACACAGAAGAACCCTTAAGATTTCCCCCCTCTTACCACAACAGTATGTTTGCACTACCCTTTGAAGAAAAGCCGTTAGTGAACAAACTACAAAGCCAATAAATGAAGAGATTTTGTTTATGTTAATGCACGCTTTCTTTTATCCTTAGAAATACAGCTTCTTTAATGGATTCCTGTGTGTTTGTAGATCATTCACTGCCTAAGGGAGAAGGAAATACAACATTTTTAGCTCAAGCACTGGAAGTTACTGCCAAATCCGTGTCAATCAGAAAGGAAAAATGCTCTGAAAATTTGAACACATACACAGGAAAGTAAGAAGTTCTTTTCTGGGCTGAATTCTGCCTGTTATGCAATGTTCCAAATGAGAATGATTCTTTATATTCAGTCTGTGAACATGTGGTCATTTTGTCACTTCAGAAAAGAGATTAATAAAATATTTTAAATTAACAGTATTCTTTTTTGATTTTTTTTGACAGATTTTGGCTATAGGGCATGTACACTCACCAGAGAGACAGAGAGTGACAGACAGACATAAAGTGAGAAATCCCCCTCCCCCCGAAGGAATGGCCACATTGCATTCCCTTCTCCATTCTATTAGGATTTTCGCAATACACACATACGCGCCCAGTGTGAATTTCAAGCCTCCAGGTCTGGGACTCGAATCACAGTCCGCTACGTGGAAGTCAAACAACATAACCATTATGCCATCTACTGGTCCCTAAAATTAACAGTATTCTGAGAGCATCATTTATCAAACACAGAGGCGACTTCTCAGCTTGGTGCATTCATGGCAGATTTAAAGTGGGCATCTTACACTAAACTTGGCGGCCTTGTTTCACAGAACACAGTAATAACATTGAGTTCACATGCAATTTGCTTCTGAGCGGGTTTTAGGTGTCACTCCCCACCAGGCTGAAACTAACATATCTTGGGCAAGAGACGATGGACCCACAGATGCAGGGTGAGGTGCTAGGAGAACCTAACTTGGGTAATCCAGGTTCTGACATCTGTCCCCTAAACCCTGCCACTCTGTAAGAAAAAGATTTGTACTGCCATTTTCTGTTTGACTCTCTGGAAGAAAAATGAAAAAGTAAGGTATATTTATTGAAATGAACTACTAGGCTAGTATAGTGGGTAAGCTTGAGTTCTGGGTTCAAATTTATCTTCTGCTATATAACCAGTAGCGTGTTATTCAACCTCAGTTTCCTTATCTGTATCTTATTATAGTGCCTGTTCTTCATGGTATTCCAAGGATTATCTAACTTTACAGTATATGACATACCTAGCACAGGAGTCACCATAGAGGATGCATTCAGGATACATTAGTACAAAAAGACAATATTACAATAAACTTATAATTTAGTGGGCATTTATTTGTGATTCATGAATTGAAGTATTTTGTATTCTACAAAATAAGAGCTCCCTTGGTCAATAATAGAAAAGTTAGTTGTAAGGTGTGAATGAGAAAAGAGAACTACCACTGAAAAACTGGTTATCATCAGGTTACTTTTTCTTAATAATAATTTTATTTAACTTTATTTATTTATTTTCTTTATTTAAATGTGACCAGAGACAGACAGAGTGAGAGTAAACCACCAGGTCTCGGACTTGAACCACAGTTGCCCATGTGAGAGTCCAGCACCCTTAACCAGTACACCATCTGCTGGCCCAAGGTTACTTTTATAAGGGTTAAAGAAGAGGGAACTTCTTATGCTGAATAGGTTGGAACCTCCTGTTTTCAAGAAAAACTAGCCTGTTTTGAGATTCATCTGTTTCCTTAGAGTCAGTCTGATTATGTGGCATTTGGCACGACTGACTCCATTTTAGTTTGGTCTGGTCTGCTGGGACCTAGGGCAGGAGCTCAGTCCAAAACAATGCCTCCCATAATTTTATTTAACATTATCTGGTCCATGGCTTGTTTCCAATAGTAGATGAATTGAAGGTGCAACAATTTTCCTACAAAAAAAGGAAGGCATTAGTATCTATTACACTTTCTCCAGTCTACAGATCTTTCACATTGGTTCCCTCAATTACAACTATCCTGCAAATTCTAGAAGGCAAATATTGTTTTGCTGTTTTTCTGAGGAAAACACTGTAACTGAGAAGTAAATGCTTTCATTCAGGTCCCATGGCCTGCTAGAGCAGTACAGAAGAAATGGGGCATCTTGACTCCTCGTTCTATGCCCTTTCTTCTAGACCACACCTGTTTTTGTACTTTTTGAAAGGTGCCAACCTCCTTTCCAGTCCCCTGTCCTCGTCCTCAGTTTGTCTGCCTTTTCTTTCCTCAAAAAATGAGGCTCTGCTAAGCTAGAAAGATATGGTAACTGTCATCTTTGGGTTTTGGTAATATCAAGAAGCCAGGAAACATTTCCCTGTAAGGTTTTCCAGCTAGACAACAACTTAACACCACCAAAACCACACATGTGTATTTTTTCTCTGTTAAAATTTTATATAAATTTTAAAAATAAATGAAAGAGGCTTAGTGTGTTCCTATTAGAATTTTTTTTTTCTTTTTGAGTAGTATTTGCCTGAACAAGGAACAATCCATAGAAGGAATTTTGAGCACAGCCTGTTTTCTATCATGAAAGTGAGCTGGAGACTGAACTGAAGTTTGCTGTCACAGGAGGGGCTCTACAGGTCATGGTCCTCCCTGGAGAGCTGACACTTTCGCACATTAGAGCCAGCTTCTTCATGGGAGCAGGGGTCAAGAAGGGATGCAATCCATTTTTTTTTTTTTTGAGAGGTTTTTGCTATAGGGCACATGAGCTCACCAGAAAGAGAGAGTCAGAGAGATAGAAAGAGAGAAATCACTCCCCCCCCCCCCCCCGGGGGGGGGGCCTCCCGCAACCCCCTCTCCCCATGTCCTCTCAGGATCTTAGGCACGCATGCACACATGCCTGGCATGAGTTTAAGCCACCAAATCCGGGACTCGAACTGTGGTCAACTACATAACCATTACACCAACTGCTGGTCCTGTTTGTTCTCATCTTACAAGAACTCTATGGATTGCACCACAGTGTATCATGCAGCTTATTCTAAGCAAGTTGGGAATGAAAAATTTTACAGGAACAATCCACTTTTCCAGTGGTCGGATATGGTTGCTTCAAACCCCATATTATCTACTTGGGGCCATTTTTAAGGTATTATCTGTAGGCTGACCGTGTATTTGTACCTCAGTGAAGATTTGTTCAATGAGCTGATGGCATCTGAGCCCAAGACATCAAGAAAGGCATTGCTATACCCAAAATATTAAGTTTTTTAAAGTGGGGAGGAAAAGAATCAATATAAATAGCAGGAAAGTTATTTATATTTTAGGAAAAACTCCATCAAAATGGTTGAAATATTTAATGTTCGAGCACTTAAAGTAATAAACGTTAACATTTTGTAAACAATACTCTATCAGACTAAATCTCTCTTCTCTAACACTGAATGTACTGATTTCATCTGTCCTTTGAAGTCTGTCCTGTCTGTGATCTGAGTACTACTCTTCTGACACTTCCTACCTCAGAAAGAACCCAAGTACTGCTACTTCTACCCACAGTACCAGCTCAGACATTGCTGATTGATAATGACTTTTTTGCACACAGTCCACAGGCAGACTCAAAATTCTTCTCATGAAATACTAACCTCCAGGAGGTCACCAGCAACCAATCTGAATTTGTCAGTTAAGTTGAACATGTAAGTTTGTGGGACCAGCAATTGGTGTTACGGCTATGTCGCTGGATTCCCATGTAGTCGACCGCAGTTCAAGTCCTGGACCCGGTGGCTTAAACTCACACCGGGCGAACGTGCATGCGTGCCTAAGATCCCAAGAGGAGAATGGAGGAGAGGGGATTGCAGTGTGGCCATCACCCCTGGAGGGTGATTTCTGGCTTTCTGTCTCTGTCTCTGTCTTTCTGGTGACTGCACATGCCCTACAGCAAAAACCTCTCCAAAACAACAACAACAACAAAATATGTAAGTCTGTCCTAGAGTAGGACCATACAGGTGCAAGCTCCTGAGACACCCAAAGTGATCTATAAAGTCAATGCAATCCATATCAAAATTTCAATGTCATTTTTCTTTACATATTAAAAGCAATACTAAAGTGTACATGAAACCACAAAAATAATCCAAATAGCCAAGACAATCATGAGAAAAAATAAATCAATAGGCATCACGTTACCAAATTTCTTTTATTTTTTCAGAGGTTTTAGCCTTAGGGTGTGTGCTCACCAGAGAAACAGACAGACAGACAGACAAAGTGAGAGGGGAAGTGAGAACTAATTACTCTCCAGAGGGGATGGCCATGCCACAATCCCCTTTCCTCCATTCTTCCGGGATCTTGTGCACACACATACATGCACCCAGCATGAGTTTCAAGTCACCAGGTCAGGGACTCCAGCACTGTAGCTGGAGTCCAATCATGTAGCTGCTACACCATCTGCTGATCCCCAAGTTTCCAAATTTAAAACTATACTATTAAGAGCTAATAACTAAAACTAAAAACTAAAAATACATAGATCAGTGCAACAAAATAGAGAATCTAGGTGAAAACCTAAGCATCTACAGTCACTTAATTGTCAACAGAGATGTTAAGAATATGCATGGGGAAGAGGACAGTCTGGTCAAAACTTGGTGTTACAATATCCATATGGAAAAGAAAGAAACTGGATCTTTATCTTAATCAACTCAAAGTAGTCAGGGACCATTTGTTAACCACCACTAATTAATGGAGAACAGAGCAGACTGCTGCGGACAGTTAGGCACTGAGAAAGTACCAAATATAAGAATGTACAAACACGTGAATATCTTGACAATGTAGGGGAAAGGAGATAAAATTAAGCTGGCCATATCTCTAGTATCTAGTTTTCCCATTTCTCCTCCTTCACTATTATTAATAGAGATCATTTAAATCAACATGGAATATGCAGTCATATCCCCAAGCTGTAAGTACAATTATTTACCTAATTTTTCTTCTAAAGAGACTTCCTTTTTTCCTCACTTTTAAAATATATTTTAGAAGGAAGTCATGGGGCCAGCAGGTGGCATGGTAGTTAAGGGCGCTGGACTCTCACATGGCTGACTGTGGTTCAAGTACCAGACCTGGAGTTTTGCTTTTTCTCTCTCTCGCACTGTCTTTCATCTCTGGAAATATTTTTTAAAAATAATAATAAATAAAGTTAAATAAAACAATTCTTAAAAAAATTAGTATCCCAACAAAACTGGATTCATCAATACATAAAAAGGATTATACACCATGACTAAGTGAACTTTGTCTCAGGAATGTAAGATTGGCTTAGCATTAAACATCAGAAAATCAATTAATGTAATAAGCCAAATCGATAGAATAATGGGCAAAAACTACAGGATCATCTCAATACACTCAGAAGTATTTGAAAAAGTCTAAAACTCTTCATGATTAAAACATTCAACAAACCACGAATAAAGGGAATCTTCTTAACCTGATCAAGGATAGCTACAAAAAACACTTAGCTATCATCAGACTTAATGGTGAATTTGAATGCTTTTCCCTAAGATCAAAAATAAAATAAGGAAGTCTGCTCTTTCCACTTTTATTCAACATTGTCTTAGAGGTTCTAGACAGGATAATTAGGTAATAAAACTACATAAAAGGCAACCATACTAGAAATGAAGAAGTAAAACTACTTCTATTTATAGATAGCATAATCTTGTATGGAGAAAAATTTACTAAAAATTATTAGAATAAGGGACCAGCAGATGGTGTAATGGTTATGTCACTGGACTCTCACGTAGTTGACCAAGGTTCAAGTCCCTGACCCAGAAGCTTAAAACTCGCACCAGGCACGTGTGTGTATGCCCAAGATCCTGCGTGGAGAATTGAGAAGGGATTGTGGTGTGGCCATCCCCTCTGGGGGCTGATTTCTCACTTTCTGTCTCTCTCTGTATCTCTAGTGAGTGCACATACCCTACAGCAAAAATATCTCAAAAAAAAAATTATTAGAATGCATAAACAAGTTCAGCAAAGTTATAGGATATGATATCAGTATATAAAAAAACAATTGTAGTTCTATAGCTATGTACTATGTGAAAATGAAATTAAGAAAGCAGTTCTATTTATAATAGCATAAAAAATACAATACTTAGAAATAAATTTAATATGTGCAAAACATATACATCAAAAACGTCCAAACACTGCTGAAAAAAAATTAAAGAAGACCTAAGTAAATGAAAAGATATTCCATGTTCATAGATTGGAAAACTTAATATTGTTAAGGGCTAAGAGTGCAAATTAATGGTGCTGCTAAAGACAAGAATTTTCTTTCTGGGTGCTGAAAGTGTTCTAAAATGGCTGCATAATTCTGTGAATATACTAAAACTCATTGAACTGTATATTTTAAATGAGTGAATTTTATAATATGTCAACTATATATAAAAAAAATCAGTTACCAAAAATGTTACTATTGGGACATCAGAGAAGTTATGATGTATTTTTCTGTTTTTCTATGTAAAAAAGATACATTATGACTTTCCAGATGACCCAATATTTCTATGACTATTTTGGGGAAAATTTGCCTATGACTAAGCAAGTGTACAAAGAGGGCTGAAGATGATGCAGGAGCTTGGGGAGCTTGGGGACCATGATGCTGCCCCTACAAGCAAAGGCTGTGATATGCAAAAACAAACAGGGGACAGTGGGAAGGGAAAAGAAACCAACAGACAAACCACACTATCCCTTGGAGTGGCCTTTAAACTGTGGGGGTCAAGTGGCCCATCAAAGTCTGTTTGGTCCCTCCTCTGCCTGCTGTTGTTTCACTGCCATCTGTCAAGTCCCCAGGCTGCCGCACCCTGGAGGAAAGACTCCTCAGAAGATGAAAACCACTGAGATGGGTGGGGTGATGTGTTTTGAAGTTTAAAATGAGAACAAGAAGGGAATCTAGCTCTCTTTCCACCTGAGCTCGCTTTCTACTGGTGAAGACACAAACTCAGAGATGAGAAGGGACTTGTTCGAGGTCACTCGGCTAGGAGGGGTAGCACTGGTCTAACACTGCAATCTTCTGGGAAGACAAGGAAACTAAATATAAATGATATGACAGAGCTTTAAAAGAAAAAGAGTACTTTTTCTTTTTAAAGAAAGATAGAGTTCTAATTTTGCGATAAAACAGAAAGACATATAAGCAAGGAAATATAATCAAAAGACATTACCTGACTCTCATGATCATTATATATCTCTTTATAATGTAAATGCTTTAAACACGATTTAGGTTAAAATAGTGCTCTTAATATATTAGGAGGTGGGGTAGGGGAGGAAGGGGGATGGGGTAAGAAAGTGAAATCTTCATCCATCACAGCAGGAAGTAAACAGACCATGTGCAGAACAGATACACCAAGAAAGCAGTATAAGCATATCATTCAGAGACCTGAAGGCAACCACTGGAAGAAACAGCGAGTTAAAAGCAGCAGCCTCTAGGGAAAGGTGGGCAGTGGATGGTTGTTTTTCACTGTGAGTCCTTCAGTACTATTTGATTTTTTTAAGCATGTGCATGTATTGCTCTGATCAAAAAATTTAAACTTATTTTTAAAAACCCACAGCTTCCTTGCTAGCAGTTCAGACATCTGGTCAGTAAACAGCACTGACCAGTCAGGCAGTCTTTACTATTTAAGTCCCTCATTTCCTATCCTCTGAGACCAGAGACCCCATTGCCTATAGCAATGGAGATCTGAGCAGATAAGTCCAAGTCAGCCTCAACTTGGGATGCTTGGAGAAGGCTTACCCTCCTTAAGATTTACAAGGAAGCAGAGAAAAAGATCTTGGTGGAGCTCAAAGGCTCACCATTTCATTTACTGTTTTACTCAGCTGCTTCCTGTGCTGTTAGGGCTGAGGAGGCCTTCCGGTTGATAACCCACTGGGTGATACCAGCAGCGCAGGGTCACAGCCTCCAATCCTCTTGGGAGGGGGGGCCAGCACTGTAGCTGGAGTCCAATCATGTAGCTGCTACACCATCTGCTGATCCCCAAGTTTCCAAATTTAAAACTATACTATTAAGAGCTAATAACTAAAACTAAAAACTAAAAATACATAGATCAGTGCAACAAAATAGAGAATCTAGGTGAAAACCTAAGCATCTACAGTCACTTAATTGTCAACAGAGATGTTAAGAATATGCATGGGGAAGAGGACAGTCTGGTCAAAACTTGGTGTTACAATATCCATATGGAAAAGAAAGAAACTGGATCTTTATCTTAATCAACTCAAAGTAGTCAGGGACCATTTGTTAACCACCACTAATTAATGGAGAACAGAGCAGACTGCTGCGGACAGTTAGGCACTGAGAAAGTACCAAATATAAGAATGTACAAACACGTGAATATCTTGACAATGTAGGGGAAAGGAGATAAAATTAAGCTGGCCATATCTCTAGTATCTAGTTTTCCCATTTCTCCTCCTTCACTATTATTAATAGAGATCATTTAAATCAACATGGAATATGCAGTCATATCCCCAAGCTGTAAGTACAATTATTTACCTAATTTTTCTTCTAAAGAGACTTCCTTTTTTCCTCACTTTTAAAATATATTTTAGAAGGAAGTCATGGGGCCAGCAGGTGGCATGGTAGTTAAGGGCGCTGGACTCTCACATGGCTGACTGTGGTTCAAGTACCAGACCTGGAGTTTTGCTTTTTCTCTCTCTCGCACTGTCTTTCATCTCTGGAAATATTTTTTAAAAATAATAATAAATAAAGTTAAATAAAACAATTCTTAAAAAAATTAGTATCCCAACAAAACTGGATTCATCAATACATAAAAAGGATTATACACCATGACTAAGTGAACTTTGTCTCAGGAATGTAAGATTGGCTTAGCATTAAACATCAGAAAATCAATTAATGTAATAAGCCAAATCGATAGAATAATGGGCAAAAACTACAGGATCATCTCAATACACTCAGAAGTATTTGAAAAAGTCTAAAACTCTTCATGATTAAAACATTCAACAAACCACGAATAAAGGGAATCTTCTTAACCTGATCAAGGATAGCTACAAAAAACACTTAGCTATCATCAGACTTAATGGTGAATTTGAATGCTTTTCCCTAAGATCAAAAATAAAATAAGGAAGTCTGCTCTTTCCACTTTTATTCAACATTGTCTTAGAGGTTCTAGACAGGATAATTAGGTAATAAAACTACATAAAAGGCAACCATACTAGAAATGAAGAAGTAAAACTACTTCTATTTATAGATAGCATAATCTTGTATGGAGAAAAATTTACTAAAAATTATTAGAATAAGGGACCAGCAGATGGTGTAATGGTTATGTCACTGGACTCTCACGTAGTTGACCAAGGTTCAAGTCCCTGACCCAGAAGCTTAAAACTCGCACCAGGCACGTGTGTGTATGCCCAAGATCCTGCGTGGAGAATTGAGAAGGGATTGTGGTGTGGCCATCCCCTCTGGGGGCTGATTTCTCACTTTCTGTCTCTCTCTGTATCTCTAGTGAGTGCACATACCCTACAGCAAAAATATCTCAAAAAAAAAATTATTAGAATGCATAAACAAGTTCAGCAAAGTTATAGGATATGATATCAGTATATAAAAAAACAATTGTAGTTCTATAGCTATGTACTATGTGAAAATGAAATTAAGAAAGCAGTTCTATTTATAATAGCATAAAAAATACAATACTTAGAAATAAATTTAATATGTGCAAAACATATACATCAAAAACGTCCAAACACTGCTGAAAAAAAATTAAAGAAGACCTAAGTAAATGAAAAGATATTCCATGTTCATAGATTGGAAAACTTAATATTGTTAAGGGCTAAGAGTGCAAATTAATGGTGCTGCTAAAGACAAGAATTTTCTTTCTGGGTGCTGAAAGTGTTCTAAAATGGCTGCATAATTCTGTGAATATACTAAAACTCATTGAACTGTATATTTTAAATGAGTGAATTTTATAATATGTCAACTATATATAAAAAAAATCAGTTACCAAAAATGTTACTATTGGGACATCAGAGAAGTTATGATGTATTTTTCTGTTTTTCTATGTAAAAAAGATACATTATGACTTTCCAGATGACCCAATATTTCTATGACTATTTTGGGGAAAATTTGCCTATGACTAAGCAAGTGTACAAAGAGGGCTGAAGATGATGCAGGAGCTTGGGGAGCTTGGGGACCATGATGCTGCCCCTACAAGCAAAGGCTGTGATATGCAAAAACAAACAGGGGACAGTGGGAAGGGAAAAGAAACCAACAGACAAACCACACTATCCCTTGGAGTGGCCTTTAAACTGTGGGGGTCAAGTGGCCCATCAAAGTCTGTTTGGTCCCTCCTCTGCCTGCTGTTGTTTCACTGCCATCTGTCAAGTCCCCAGGCTGCCGCACCCTGGAGGAAAGACTCCTCAGAAGATGAAAACCACTGAGATGGGTGGGGTGATGTGTTTTGAAGTTTAAAATGAGAACAAGAAGGGAATCTAGCTCTCTTTCCACCTGAGCTCGCTTTCTACTGGTGAAGACACAAACTCAGGTCACTCGGCTAGGAGGGGTAGCACTGGTCTAACACTGCAATCTTCTGGGAAGACAAGGAAACTAAATATAAATGATATGACAGAGCTTTAAAAGAAAAAGAGTACTTTTTCTTTTTAAAGAAAGATAGAGTTCTAATTTTGCGATAAAACAGAAAGACATATAAGCAAGGAAATATAATCAAAAGACATTACCTGACTCTCATGATCATTATTATATATCTCTTTATAATGTAAATGCTTTAAACACGATTTAGGTTAAAATAGTGCTCTTAATATATTAGGAGGTGGGGTAGGGGAGGAAGGGGGATGGGGTAAGAAAGTGAAATCTTCATCCATCACAGCAGGAAGTAAACAGACCATGTGCAGAACAGATACACCAAGAAAGCAGTATAAGCATATCATTCAGAGACCTGAAGGCAACCACTGGAAGAAACAGCGAGTTAAAAGCAGCAGCCTCTAGGGAAAGGTGGGCAGTGGATGGTTGTTTTTCACTGTGAGTCCTTCAGTACTATTTGATTTTTTTAAGCATGTGCATGTATTGCTCTGATCAAAAAATTTAAACTTATTTTTAAAAACCCACAGCTTCCTTGCTAGCAGTTCAGACATCTGGTCAGTAAACAGCACTGACCAGTCAGGCAGTCTTTACTATTTAAGTCCCTCATTTCCTATCCTCTGAGACCAGAGACCCCATTGCCTATAGCAATGGAGATCTGAGCAGATAAGTCCAAGTCAGCCTCAACTTGGGATGCTTGGAGAAGGCTTACCCTCCTTAAGATTTACAAGGAAGCAGAGAAAAAGATCTTGGTGGAGCTCAAAGGCTCACCATTTCATTTACTGTTTTACTCAGCTGCTTCCTGTGCTGTTAGGGCTGAGGAGGCCTTCCGGTTGATAACCCACTGGGTGATACCAGCAGCGCAGGGTCACAGCCTCCAATCCTCTTGGGAGGGGAGGTCCTGCCACCAAGGTGCCTTGCTGATTTTGCTCCTGCTGAGGCCCAGGACAGGTCATCCCATGAGGAATGCCAACATTATCTGTATGATGAGTAGGTGCCTCTCAGAGGCATCTGCTCAAACTCAGAAAAGAAAGTGACTGCATTTGCTGTGGAAACAAAGAGCAAGACTTCAGGTTCAGCCACCAGATGGGACCAGGCAAGACCTCAGTTTCATCATTGTGAAACTGCAGCTCAGACATGGCTCAGTACAAAGACTGATTGACGCCTGAAACTACGTTTCCACTCACTCTCAAAGGGCAAACTCCCATGTCTGTAAAAAAATGGATGTTGGTAGTAGAGATTCTCAACCATCATGTCAAAACTCGCATTGTGAAGGTTGTTGTGAATAACTTGGACCAATAACAGTTTCAGTACTGAGGTTTGCAAGTAAGGTGCATTTTATTATATGTGAGGCAAGGGTTCAAATTCTCCAGTAGTATCATTGTTTGCATGTCTATCTCAGAATTGGGGGACTGTCTATGGGGTGTAATATGTCAAACATGTCAATACTGTCCATCATGTGTACTTAAAAAAAGCAAAACAAAAATGATCAATTAAGTATCACAGGACCTGGACCTCTCTCAGGGCCTTTCTAACTCTAAAGCAGATGACTATCACTATAGATGGGCTTCCTTAAAGACTACACTTCTCCAACAAGGATCATTCTCTGAGACCAAGGCACACAGGGCTTCATAAAGCTGTCTGAAGACATCTTTGTTTTATGCCTTTGCTCAAACTATCTCAACCCCTTTGTGGACTGTTCTCTCTCCTTCTCAAATTCTGCTCATCTACCAGGCCTCAAGTCAAGATATGTTTCTAGAAAGGTTTGACCAGTCAAAACCCACAATAATCTTCATTTTGCTGGATTCCCCAAACACTCACAGTCACGTTTTCCTGCTGGATTATGAAATGCTTTATGTTTCACTAATTATTTGGACCACCAAGACTATTAGCCATAGTCATCTTTTCTGGGTTTGACCCCCTAGTAACGAGCAAAGAGCTGGGCATACTAGACCTTACCTGCTTAATTAATGCTTCATGAATGATTTCCTGAATACATGAGCCCATGTCCATAATTCATGTCTTTCAGTTTCTTTTTAAAAAAAAATTCAAGGACCAGCTGATGGCATAATGGTTATATAGTTGGACTCCCATGTAGTCAACTGCAGTGGCTTAAAACTCATGCCGGGCACATGTGCATGTGTGCCCAAAATCCTGAGAGGAGACTAGAGGAGAAGGGATTATGACATGGCCATCCCCCCAGGGGGGGGATTTCTCTTTTTTTGTCTGTCTCTCTCTGTCTCTCTGGTAAGCACACATGCCCAACATCAAAAATGTCTCTTAAAAAAATTCAAACATCACAGTCCTCTAAGGAACTATATCTAAATTAGCCTTATTACTATAAGAATTTGAAGAGATTTTAGAAAATTTCTCATACAATAATCACCTCAAATCAGAAGCAGACCCTCATTTCTCTTTCCCATGTGGAGATAAAACAGACTTGGAGGCTGAAGGATGACCGCTAGTTTTGAAGTCTTACCTCACCATTTGCACCTTGCAAAAAGTAGTCTATTAGCATCATAATTTTTAAAATTTATTTATTTTATCCATGATAGAGAGTGTATGTTAGAGAAAGAGAGGGAGAAACACCCTTGACAGTGTCTCATCATGCTCTGATTCCCCTCTTTCCAGCCTTCCAGCCCATCATGATCTTGGGTGCAAGTACTTGGTGCACTCTTAGTCAACCTGGGGACCTGAACCATAGTCAGCTCTGTGGCTTCCAGCAGTGTGGTTCAGATTGCTATGGACTGTACCACCAGGTTAGGCCAAGCATCATGTTTTCAAAGTACACACTGAAAATATTTCTTAGGTATCCCTTACTTAACACTGAATTAGTGAGTGTCTTCTATTAGGGGACGGCCTACAGATTCTCTTTGATCTCAGCTGGGCCCTGGGTGAAGTTAAACAATTCTCTCATTCATTCCTAGTTGATTCCTTATTCCACCCACACATGCAGCTGTTATAAACCCCGGCAGTCTCCTGAAACTTCCTAACCAGCCTACCACCTTTACTTTGTGTAAGGACCTCATCTCCCATCTCACTTTCAAAGCAGAGCTTGGCCATGCTAAGCATCCCTCCATTCCACCTAGAGAGTCAAGTCTGAGAACCATTGTTCTATGATGACCTAACAATGATGTAAACACAAAATCAAAAGACCTACTGATGAGGTCATCATCGAGTTTCTCTCAGGCATCTCTCCAGAAGGCTGCGTTTACTTCCCTCTTTCACTGCACTGCTTCTGAGTTGCTGTAAGTCCATCAAAATGTCACTCAACCAGAATAATTCCTGTAGGAAATTTTGCCTGAACTCAAGCTCTGCCTTCTCAAAATAAGTTAATTCAAGACTATGCACCACCTTTTTTTCTCCTCTGTTGCCAGGGTCCAAGAAGTATGGCTTAAATGGCCATCCTCTGAGGCACAGCGTACATAGCCCTCAAAGTAATGGCCATGGCTAGGAAGCCAATGGCCAAACTGCATCCTGGGAGGCATCCCACACCCACTGACTTAATCTGAAGTGGCTTTGTACAGGCAAGGCCATCTAGGGGCCTCGACAGAATCTGAATCACAAAGTGCTTTTCAGTTTCCTGTTGGCTCAATGGTACAGAGAGGCCACAGATTCGTCGTCTTAAACTGACACACAATATATAATTAATAAATTGTTCCTTTAGGAAGGGAAGGCACCCATCCAAAAGAGCCACCCATTCAGGAGCCTCCTTCTCTTCTCTACTTCCATGGCCTTTTCTTTCCAGAGTACGATTTACAGACATTATCTCATCTATAGGCTCCTGTGAGGACAGGCAGGTAACAAGCTGGGCAGACTGCTTGCCATTGCTGTTTTTAAAGTCCGTGTGAGGTAGTGTTTGGGTTAAAGGCACACAGCAAGCTGGGGATAAATCCTGTATACTAAGTCCACTGCACTGCTGCCTGCCTGGGATGCGAATATGCCCTCAACATTTTTGGTCGGTTGCAAAATACTGAATGCACAGAGAGGAAGGGGTCTTTCCTGAACTCCGAGTGTTGAAATGTGAGAGTTACCTCTGGACTTCTGCTCAGCTTATTCCTTCCCCATCCTCCCTGCCTTCTCAAGTTCCACCCACCCTCCATGTGCTGCTCATAAACACTCCCTACCTGAAGCTCTGACTGACACCATCTCTCATCAGTCTTTCCTTTTGCTACCTTTTGCAGGCAAACCTGCTGCTGGGTTTATGGGTCACAGAGATCCATTCCCCTCAAAAAGGCAACATTCAGGGAAGCTTTGGAGGTAAAGGCGTTGGTGGAGCTGTGCGTGCACTAGCACATAAGCCAGTTCTTAATGATTATGTAATACATGATAACAATAAACACAAATACAGTAGGCCTTACCACGTGCTCAGCACTTTGCTTAGCACTTTCCTGCATCCCTCATTTAATAAGAGCATCCAAAGATTACCAGCTCCTCCCCCACCACAGCTAGCCTCTCATTCACTGCCTAGAAGGAAGCAGCATGCCCTACCCCTCCCGCCACTTCCACTACTGTTGCAGGGGCAGTCCTCTGCACCCTAGACATGGCTTTGCTCCTCAGAATGACAAGACCAAAGGCCTTTCACAAAGACTCCAATGAGGTGACTGATGTCTGGTTTCGTCAACTACAAGTGAATAATTAATACTTGCCAGTAAAGAAATAGACTCATTGTTGTGGTGGCCACATGGAGGTTATAAAAGCCCATTTTGTGAAGCTCTTGGTGGAACCCTGGGGCCAACAGTGGCCAAAAGAAGCCTCTCTGAGCACGTAGGCCATCCTTCGACGTGAAGACTAGAGGCTGCACTGTTTTCCAGGAGTGCTGTGCCCAATGCTAATTAGTTCATTGCCTATTCATCACCTAATTCTGCTTTCTGGTCAACGACAGCAATGGAGGCCCACTGAACCCCCAAGAGGGCATGATTTATCAGAGGGGACAAATAGAGGTCTCCTGGGGCCCTTTACCAGTTTTTAAATTCATGTCTACTTCCTTCTCTGGACCAGCCCCCAATCTGATTTCAGTCAAACTTGCCAACCCTAGTGGATTACATATCCCACTGTTGGCCTAATGCCTAAAGCAAGTTTTCCTCTTCCATTTTCCAGCAGGGACTGAACAAGGCAGCCTTGGGTGCCCACAGAACCAGTTGGAACTGGCCAGGAAATATAATAAAGAAGCTTAGTGAGCAGAGAACTAATGCTCCCAGCCAGAGGCTCCGTGTGCAGAACTACCCAGAGGCACTGGCTTTGAAAGCAGCAACACACTCTTCTTGTGGCATGATAGCTGCCTTGACAGATGGCGGCCAATGCCAACAAGTACCTCTCTACACGCAAGTTTCACATCCCCGCAGTGGGCACTGGGGGTTCAACAAATGCCTGTGGTGACAGTAACCCCTGACCAATCACACATACAGTAACCCCTGACCAATCTCTCTCTCTCTCTCACACACACACACACACAAGCATAGTCCTGCAGTATTCTTGCCCTTAGGGCCAAAGCTGTCCTTGCTGAGCATAGATGGCTGCTAGATTCTGTCATTTCAGAGAACTATTCCTCCAAAGAGATCCCCAGCTCCCCACCCCTACTTCTGGTCCACTGTCTGAAATTCCACCATTAGAGATATCAGATCTTGACTTAAAGCTTTGTTCCCTATTAAAATGCCTCCCATCCTCTGTTTCCTCCCTGGCCAAAGCACCTACTCTGCATTAAATAAGAAATTGTTGGGTATTCCCTGGCCCCTTTCTTGTAAACAATTTCTGACACTGGAGAATGGGGAAGCAGAGAGCACTATATGGCAATGAAGGTGGAAGGCCTCAGAGAGGGCCCAGAGATGGGTCTGACTGCAGAGATAACTACCTTCAAGACCTTCACAATTCTACCCAGAGGTATAGCCTAGATTTTTGCTCTCTGAGATCTGAGGGCCCCAGGTTGCTGGCAGCAGTTCTAACAGCCATGCCCAAGAGTAAGGTGAGACTCCCTGCCCTAAAGGGGACACAGGCAGGAGGTGGAAAATAGCACAGGAAGCAACACTCTCCTGATCTGCCCCTCCTGCCAGCGGGCCTGCCCCAGTCTGTGAGGGCACCGCAGGCAGGGGCTAGCAAGAAAAGACCCTTGCCCCATTTTTGCAAGGCCTAGCTGGAAGGGCAGATGGCTGGTCAGTCCCGTGAATGCTTCACTGTGCTGGGGAAACTAGGCAGGCAAAGGTCAAAGTCAGACTCCTGGGCTGGAGAGGGCACCTGGGCAGACAGTGTCCTTTCCAGCCAGTTCTCTGACCTGAGAGCCATACCTCTGTCCCGCCATGCTACCTCCTTCCCCTGGGATACCTCCTCCCCGGCCCTAACACCTCCTTCTCTTCCTTTGTACACAGGTGGGCTGTACCTGGGGTAGCGGATTCTAGCTGTCCTAAAAATCAGAAGCCATAACTGACAGGTTGGCATCTTTCTGGTTCTTCGGAGTTCAAGAAAATCAATCCTTTTCCGCGGGAGACCTCCCACTCAGCGCTGTCCCCACCTTCCCCGCCCCCAGTCAGCAGGAGGGCAATGCTAGTGTAGGCCAGAATGCTTCAAAGCGGGTCAGACGTCCCTCTTCTCCCATCAAACGCTTCAACCCCCGGACATACCCAGCTGTACCCCTCGCCCCTCCCACGCACGTTCACCGCAGGCCGCTGAGCGCCCAAGGCGGCTGCCAGGCGGGCCCAGGCGGATCTCGCCGGCCCTGGGGGATGGTGGCCGCGGCGGCAGAGGCGTGGGCCGGCGTACTGCAGTACCTGGGCGCGGACAAGGACGTGCCGGTAGCGGACGAAGTGAGCGCGCTCTTTGCCGGGGAGCTGAACCCCGTGGCTCCCAAGGCCCAGAAGAAGGTGGCACCTGCTGCTGCCGCCGCGGCCGCCGAGTCCGAGCTCCGCGATATGCCCGCGCCTCCTGGCAAAGGGTCCGCGCCGCGGAGCCCAGAGTGGGCCAGAGGGAAAAAGGAGCAGCGCGGGGCCTGAGGCCTGGCCTCTAGGGTTTTCCGGGGACCCCCAGGCCGCGCTAGCCCGGGCGCGGAGCCGAGCGCCCCCCTCGGGCTGGAAGAAGGGGCGCCGGCCCCTCGCGCATCCTCTCGGCGGCAGCCGGGTTCCCAGCAGCAGCCCGATCCCCGCGCCGGCTCTGAGGCCTGCTAACGCCGCTTACCTGGGTCTGCAGCCGGTCCAGGGCAGGGGCCCGGGGCTGCCGCTGGGCCCCGCGCCGGGGCGCAGGATGCTCTGCCCGGATCCGCTCCGCTGGCAGCCGAGCTGGGTCCGCCCCGGCCCCGCCCCACGCGCGTTGCGACTCCTCCTCCGCACCGGTGCCCAGCCCCTTCGCCGCCCTTGCTGCCGCACAAAGAGCAGGAAATGGCTGCGGTGAGGGGCTCCCGGCACCATCCCCTGTAAGGCTGGCACACCCATGACCTGCACCTTGGGCTGGTGGGCTGTCGGGATGCGGGCCTTCCGCCCCCGGAGAGTCGGCAGCCCTGCTCTGGGTGTGAGGCACGGAGGGGGACTGGCTCCACGGCCTCTGTCAGCGGAGAACCACACCTGCCGCAGTGGAAGGACGGGCGCTGCGGGCCCCGTCGGATCTCAGTGGTCTCACGTTATTTCCAAGTGCTCATTGATTTACCGAGTCTTCATTGATCACCTATTTTGCTCCAAGCACCGTGCCAGGAGCTGGATGTCACTGGAGCAAAATCCAATTTCCCTGCCCTTTAAGCTTACATCTACCGGGCGAGATGGGCGTGCAGTAACCTAGCAAGTGCGCGGCTTTAGCTGCGAGAAGTTCTGTGAAGGAAAGGAGCAGGCGAAGTGATGGAAGATAACCCCTGGGGTAGGGGACTGCCATGAGTGGGTCTGTCCTGTGCCTTCCTCAGGAATAACTTCTCCCTCCCTCTTTCAGTTCCTTGGAGCAGAATCCCTGAAGCTGTCCTCTTTAGCAGGAGCTTGACCTAGCCTCATTCAGGAAGAATTACCTAAAGTACCAAAGGTGACAGGAAATCATTGCGAAAAGTCGAGGCTGGGAGGGAACTGAGAGGACAGGCACTTTCAAGACTTACCTCCCATGGAGGGCTCTTAAAAAAAAAATAATAATTGATATGAAGCCTGGTCGACCTTCAAACCGGGTTCAAGTCGGGTTGCATCAATCCTAACCATGAGACACCTAAGCAAGTCACTTCGCCACTCTGCAATGGAGATGTCACCGTATCTGTAGTACCGGGGATGACAGTGGCCCTTCATACCTCACAGAGTAAATAGTGTGAAGGCTTCTGAGACATTGTAAAGTTTATAAAGGGATAAAGTCTTATCGCAAGAGAACCTTTGGGAAATGTCGGCCTCGGGTCCACGAATGTATACTTAATCACTCAGCTAGTCCTAATAAGAGACATTTACGAGGAATCACATTATTCAAGTCTCAGCAAAGGACTTAAGGACATCTTTGCCCTTACTGATCTCCAATCACTTCCCAAGTGCCCAGAAATTCATGATCCTTTGGCGTTGGATGTCACATCACTCATTCCTATTTAAATCGCTATTTCAGGAAGGAAGGATCACACACACACGTAATGTGTATATATTTCTGTCCCTGGTGCCTTGTGAGAAAGATGTGGGGGTGTTTGTGGAAGGTGGCTTTAAAAATGGAATTGAGGCTTTTTTTTTTTTTAGTTTTTAGCTTTCCACCATGATCCTTAGGATTTTCAGTGTTGGTGATTATAAATAATCAATAAATCAGATTTAATTCTAAAGGGCATATTATTTTAGATATTATCGTTTGCTAGGTGATTTATTTCTCTCTGTTCTTTCTTCCTTGTCTTTTCATCTTCCAGGAATAAATTGCTTAAAAACAAAAAAGAGTATTATAGACATGGTTTGTTAGGATTTTAGACAAAAATAATTCTCTGATCTCTCAATTCTATTTGCAATCTCCCAGAGGCTTGCCTTTCGGTCGTTTTGCAACTAACAGAAGAATGCTCTTAGGCAAGTCGCTTCCCCCTCTGTTTCTCCAGGGTTACACTCCAGGGTTCCTCTGAATGTGGAAAACCACACACAGTAAGGCAAAATGCATGCCCCTCCTAGCCTGGAAGCACTTTACCAGCTCCCCGCTGCCCTCAGAATGGAGCTCAAACTCACTTCCGTGGCCTACAAGGATCTTCACAATCTGGTATCAAGCTCTCTGGGCTCTCTGGAGGTGAACAAGCTTACTGCACTTCGGCTGGAAGGAACCTCTTTTAGTTCCCCAAGGTTGCTGTATTCTCTTATGCATTTGACCTTTAAAGGCACAAGCCAGGCTTCTTCCTTGGAATACTCCCCTACCCTCCACACTTTCTCTCAACATACCTAATTTCCATTCATCTTTTTGATATTAAATGTCTTTTCCTCCAAGATCCCTACATTCTGGGTTAGGTTAGGATCAGTCATCTATGTTCCCGTGGCTCTCTGGGCTTCCTCTGTTATACCATCTGTGCTGTGTTGTCTATGCCATACTCTCATCTGCATCTCATCATTAGGCCCTAAAGTCTAAGACAGAGGGAGGTATCTATCTTATTCCTGGCTGTGTCCTCTGAGCCTGGCACTAAGCCTGATCCAGAACAGGAGTTCAGTGAATGAACAATTAGAAGTGAACTCTTCATACTTGGCCATTGAAGTTTGTAGCTGTCTGTCTACTGCTTTCAGGTTTTCTTCACATTTAATCCCAGGCTGCACCATCACCAGTAAAAGGATTGACTCTCAAGTGAGAATTGCCTTGCCTCTTACAAAGCGGTGGCCCACACACTGTGGTTCCACCTGTGACAACATTGTCTAGCTTTTAGAAAAACTTCAAGTCACTTAAGATACCAAGGTCTCCAGTGGAAAAACATCACCAGGCCCTGTTTTGTAGAAACCAGTATGGAGTATCTGGAATGGGCATGAGCACTGGTTCTGGAGAGAGAAAACATAAATAATAATAATAACAATAATAATAACAATAATAATAACATAACAATGGCTATATTTACCAAGTGCATGATCTAATCTTCATAATCATCCTATGAGAAAAATACAATCATTTGGTTCCCTTCCCCGACCCTTTAGAGGTTTTTGCAAAACCTTGTGAACTCACTGGATAGAGAGAGAGACAGAAACAGTGAGAGGGAAAATAAGAAACTATCCTTGGCAAGGTGGGAGGAGCGCACCACGATCCCTTTTCCTTTACGATCTTGAGGACGTACACACACATGCCTGGTGTGATTTTTTCAAGCTACCAGGTCCAGCACTCGAACTATGGTTGACCATGTGGGAGTTCAGTGACCTATAACTGCTACACCATCTACTGGTCCCCATTTGTTCCATTTTATAATTGAGATTTAATCATTTGTCCAAGGTAGTAGAACCAAAGCCATACTTCTTACCACAATGACAGACAGCCTCATTCCCCCCTTCTAAACTAAATCCATGGGTTTACTAATATGTTAGTTTAAGTTCAAGAATACATTAAATTAAAAATTAAAAAAGCAGTAAGAAATTTATGAGGAAAAAGAAAAATATATGGAGAGAAAATGTGCATAAGATTAAAAAGAAAGAAAGAAAGTAAAACCTCTGGATGCTAAGCACTTGCTACACTAGGCTCACGTATTTGGTTTTAAGCATTCATGCAGTTAGTGGGAAAGGAGAAACTGGTCAGTTACACAATATACATTGACCATTAGATAAAACCTGGCCACTTGCTCAAAATTGCCTCATACATATATAGCTGAAAGCTGAGGTCCGAAAAGGAGAAGGGTTACCCAACTCTCACTGGACCCAGACCCCAGGTCTTTCCATAGGATACTGAATTGTCTATCTCGTCATTTGAATTTGAAATAATTTGTTAAAGCACATTTTTTGTTTTTGTTTTAAAGAATTGTATATTTTATTTTATTATTATTATTATGTCTAGTTTGCAATAGGGCACATGTGCTGGACAGAGAGAGAGAGAGAAAGTGAGAAAACAAGCCTCCAGGTCCGGGACTTGAACTGCCAGCCATGTGAGAGTCCAGTGTCCCAACCACCATGCTGCCTGCTGGTCCCTGTGAAAGCATATGTTTTAAACTGACATTTATCGAGTGTGTATTTGGAACCAGCCACTATGCTAAGTACTCTATATAGATGGGCTCAGTTTATCCTCACGGAATTCTGAGAAGTAACCCTGTTATTTTATAGATGGAAATGGAAGGACAGTTTTGTGGTTGAAATAGATTGCAGCTCCATCCTGGGCCATTTGGAAAGGCATGCCTTCTATTTCCTGCTGTCTTTTTTCATTTTGCTAATTTTCCAAAATTTCTGGGGGCCTGGCTTCCCTTGAAGGTCAGATCTTTTACATATAAGTTGGTATCAAAGAACATTTTATCTTTATTTAAACAAATACTATTTACAGTAATTTCTGATAAGACTTGATAAGGAGGGTCTTGGGCATATTCTGAACTGGATTTGGAAGGCAACAATGTAACCGAGGAAGCAGAGGTCAGTGTTTCTGTGTCCTCAGAGGCTAGTCTGGTGGCTCTCACAAAATGGTTGGGAGTGTGGGAACTTGGGGACAGATAGTTCCCATTCTTCTACTTACCAATTGTGGGACCACGAATGGGACAATTATCCTAGTTTACTGAGCCTTATAGTCTTCATTCTGCAAAATTGAGATGAGAACACTTGCATGTATTCCTTAAGCTCTTAAAAAGATGAAATAGTAAATGTAATACACTAAGGAAATTCTGATATATTTTATTTATTTATTTATTTATTTTGAGAGGTTTTTGCTATAGGGCGCGTGCGCTCACCAGACAGACAGAGAGAGACAGAGAGACAGAAAGCGAGAAATCACCCCCCAGAGGGGATGGTCATGCCGCAATCCCTTCTCCTCCATTCTCCTCTCGGGATCTTGGGCACGCACGCACACGCACCCGGCGTGTTTTAAGCCACCAATAAATTGCTTAAAAACAAAAAAGAGTATTATAGACATGGTTTGTTAGGATTTTAGACAAAAATAATTCTCTGATCTCTCAATTCTATTTGCAATCTCCCAGAGGCTTGCCTTTCGGTCGTTTTGCAACTAACAGAAGAATGCTCTTAGGCAAGTCGCTTCCCCCTCTGTTTCTCCAGGGTTACACTCCAGGGTTCCTCTGAATGTGGAAAACCACACACAGTAAGGCAAAATGCATGCCCCTCCTAGCCTGGAAGCACTTTACCAGCTCCCCGCTGCCCTCAGAATGGAGCTCAAACTCACTTCCGTGGCCTACAAGGATCTTCACAATCTGGTATCAAGCTCTCTGGGCTCTCTGGAGGTGAACAAGCTTACTGCACTTCGGCTGGAAGGAACCTCTTTTAGTTCCCCAAGGTTGCTGTATTCTCTTATGCATTTGACCTTTAAAGGCACAAGCCAGGCTTCTTCCTTGGAATACTCCCCTACCCTCCACACTTTCTCTCAACATACCTAATTTCCATTCATCTTTTTGATATTAAATGTCTTTTCCTCCAAGATCCCTACATTCTGGGTTAGGTTAGGATCAGTCATCTATGTTCCCGTGGCTCTCTGGGCTTCCTCTGTTATACCATCTGTGCTGTGTTGTCTATGCCATACTCTCATCTGCATCTCATCATTAGGCCCTAAAGTCTAAGACAGAGGGAGGTATCTATCTTATTCCTGGCTGTGTCCTCTGAGCCTGGCACTAAGCCTGATCCAGAACAGGAGTTCAGTGAATGAACAATTAGAAGTGAACTCTTCATACTTGGCCATTGAAGTTTGTAGCTGTCTGTCTACTGCTTTCAGGTTTTCTTCACATTTAATCCCAGGCTGCACCATCACCAGTAAAAGGATTGACTCTCAAGTGAGAATTGCCTTGCCTCTTACAAAGCGGTGGCCCACACACTGTGGTTCCACCTGTGACAACATTGTCTAGCTTTTAGAAAAACTTCAAGTCACTTAAGATACCAAGGTCTCCAGTGGAAAAACATCACCAGGCCCTGTTTTGTAGAAACCAGTATGGAGTATCTGGAATGGGCATGAGCACTGGTTCTGGAGAGAGAAAACATAAATAATAATAATAACAATAATAATAACAATAATAATAACATAACAATGGCTATATTTACCAAGTGCATGATCTAATCTTCATAATCATCCTATGAGAAAAATACAATCATTTGGTTCCCTTCCCCGACCCTTTAGAGGTTTTTGCAAAACCTTGTGAACTCACTGGATAGAGAGAGAGACAGAAACAGTGAGAGGGAAAATAAGAAACTATCCTTGGCAAGGTGGGAGGAGCGCACCACGATCCCTTTTCCTTTACGATCTTGAGGACGTACACACACATGCCTGGTGTGATTTTTTCAAGCTACCAGGTCCAGCACTCGAACTATGGTTGACCATGTGGGAGTTCAGTGACCTATAACTGCTACACCATCTACTGGTCCCCATTTGTTCCATTTTATAATTGAGATTTAATCATTTGTCCAAGGTAGTAGAACCAAAGCCATACTTCTTACCACAATGACAGACAGCCTCATTCCCCCCTTCTAAACTAAATCCATGGGTTTACTAATATGTTAGTTTAAGTTCAAGAATACATTAAATTAAAAATTAAAAAAGCAGTAAGAAATTTATGAGGAAAAAGAAAAATATATGGAGAGAAAATGTGCATAAGATTAAAAAGAAAGAAAGAAAGTAAAACCTCTGGATGCTAAGCACTTGCTACACTAGGCTCACGTATTTGGTTTTAAGCATTCATGCAGTTAGTGGGAAAGGAGAAACTGGTCAGTTACACAATATACATTGACCATTAGATAAAACCTGGCCACTTGCTCAAAATTGCCTCATACATATATAGCTGAAAGCTGAGGTCCGAAAAGGAGAAGGGTTACCCAACTCTCACTGGACCCAGACCCCAGGTCTTTCCATAGGATACTGAATTGTCTATCTCGTCATTTGAATTTGAAATAATTTGTTAAAGCACATTTTTTGTTTTTGTTTTAAAGAATTGTATATTTTATTTTATTATTATTATTATGTCTAGTTTGCAATAGGGCACATGTGCTGGACAGAGAGAGAGAGAGAAAGTGAGAAAACAAGCCTCCAGGTCCGGGACTTGAACTGCCAGCCATGTGAGAGTCCAGTGTCCCAACCACCATGCTGCCTGCTGGTCCCTGTGAAAGCATATGTTTTAAACTGACATTTATCGAGTGTGTATTTGGAACCAGCCACTATGCTAAGTACTCTATATAGATGGGCTCAGTTTATCCTCACGGAATTCTGAGAAGTAACCCTGTTATTTTATAGATGGAAATGGAAGGACAGTTTTGTGGTTGAAATAGATTGCAGCTCCATCCTGGGCCATTTGGAAAGGCATGCCTTCTATTTCCTGCTGTCTTTTTTCATTTTGCTAATTTTCCAAAATTTCTGGGGGCCTGGCTTCCCTTGAAGGTCAGATCTTTTACATATAAGTTGGTATCAAAGAACATTTTATCTTTATTTAAACAAATACTATTTACAGTAATTTCTGATAAGACTTGATAAGGAGGGTCTTGGGCATATTCTGAACTGGATTTGGAAGGCAACAATGTAACCGAGGAAGCAGAGGTCAGTGTTTCTGTGTCCTCAGAGGCTAGTCTGGTGGCTCTCACAAAATGGTTGGGAGTGTGGGAACTTGGGGACAGATAGTTCCCATTCTTCTACTTACCAATTGTGGGACCACGAATGGGACAATTATCCTAGTTTACTGAGCCTTATAGTCTTCATTCTGCAAAATTGAGATGAGAACACTTGCATGTATTCCTTAAGCTCTTAAAAAGATGAAATAGTAAATGTAATACACTAAGGAAATTCTGATATATTTTATTTATTTATTTATTTATTTTGAGAGGTTTTTGCTATAGGGCGCGTGCGCTCGCCAGACAGACAGAGAGAGACAGAGAGACAGAAAGCGAGAAATCACCCCCCAGAGGGGATGGTCATGCCGCAATCCCTTCTCCTCCATTCTCCTCTCGGGATCTTGGGCACGCACGCACACGCACCCGGCGTGTTTTAAGCCACCGGGTCCGAGACGTGAACCGCGGTCGACTATGTGGGAGTCCAGCGACATAGCCATTACGCTAACTGCTGGTTCCCAAGGAAATTCTGATATATTATAAAAACTCAAATGCAGGAGCTATCATTATCATCATTATTATTAAACATGGTTTGAATTTCTATGTAATCCCTAGGAAGAATGCAGGATCCGAAAGAAGATCTGAATTCTAATCTCACTTGTTTTAAGTAGCTCTATGATCCCAGATGTATCAGTTAACCTCTGCGTGTAACTTCCCTCCTCTGTCAAGTAAGAACCCCCTCCCCACACACACACCCAATCCTATCATTTCAAAACTGCTGTAGAGATCATATATAGCTTTAGTTGGGAAAGTGCTTTGAGAAGGACAAAACAAAACAGCAAAAGAACGTTTGTGTTGTCTCAGCTTATAAACCCCTTTCCTCAAAAATCAATCTTTGAGGGGCTGGAAGGTGACATGGTGCTAAGGCGCTGGACTCTCACATGGTCGACCACAGTTTGAGTTCTGGACCTGGTAGCTTACTTTCTTACTTTCCTTCTCTCTCTCTTTCTCTCTCTCTCTGCTTCTCTCTAGTGAATGTATATGCACTATAGCAAACAAAATAATAATAACAATGAATAAAATGAAATAAATTATATTTACACACACACACACACACACACACACACACACACACACACACAACATATATATATTTAAATCAACCTTTGAGGAAATGAAAAGGGCCTGGAAATGTCTTAGCTCTTGCTGGGTGTAGAGGGGTGAAAATGCCTGGTCAATGTACAGGGCGAAGAATCAGAATCTATTTGGTTTCTTTAGTGGACTGTCCTGTGATTGTAGCCAGCACTTAATGTTTTGGTCCTCAAGGGTCTTAGTCCTAACATAAAAGTAATGCAAGGAGGAAGTTGTAATAAGGTATGTTTTTATGCATGCTGGTTTCTCTTCCTGAAAAGTCCTTCCTCGGGATCTCTCATTTACCTTTCAACCACAGCTCGGACTTCACTTCCCATATAGACCCTCCTTGATTCCTTAGGTGCTTTCTTTTTTTTTTTTTTTTTTTTTTACTTACTTTTCTGTGTTTTCTATACTGTGAAAACAGCTCCATCAGAAAACCTACAACAGCCTTTTGAAATGATAGTTGATTTTTATTATTCAGTAGTTATGTTTTGCAAAGCTGCTAGGAACTCTAATTAGCCAACACGGAACCACTACTCTTACGGGAAATAGAAGGTTAGGTTCCTGCAAGTTTCTGGTCACATTTCTGTTAACAGATCAAAGTACAACCTTGTTTTATGCACATTTCTGTTCAAAAACAACTTTATTTAATATACACTGCTGGTTTATTAACATTGAATTTAACATCAACAGAACTATAACTCATGCCTGAGTAAAACTTAAGTAGCACTTTTTTTTTGCAAGAAATCACAGCCTTCTTGCACTTGGGAACACTAAACAGCACTTCAGTATGAACAGTTGGGGAATAGTTTGAACAGGAAAATCAACAACAAAAAACACATAAATGTAAAATATGTGGCACTAACCAAACTGCAAAAAAGATACTTATTTCTAATAGAAGAGCTGAAATAAGAAGGTAGAGCCTTGCTCTGTCTGACCTCAGCTGGGAATGTGCCCGCAAGGCAATGCAAAATGTTCACTGTTATACACTTGGGTATGTTATGAATGAGTGAATGACTGGCAGAAAAACCCCAAGTATCGATTCTAAGGTTACAAATCAATTTTAGTGAGTAGCAAATTTACCAATCTTAACATCCATAAATAATGAGGACCAACTGCACTCGTTCATGTGTTGGACACCTGAACTAGCCTGAACACCAGCTGAGGAAGGATTGCTGTCTATACAGAGTATCTTCCCTTTGCCTCTCCAGAACCCGTCCACTCGACTCACCTACTGTCTGCACTTGGAGTCTGTCCTTCAGGAGTATTCCACTAGGACTCCCTTGCTCTCTGCTTTCTGGTTGTGTTTGACCTATAGAAATCCCCAGCAGTTGAAGGGAGGAAGGGAAGAGCCTGGGGCAGAGTATTCATTTTCCTGGCTTACCCTTAGGATGTGACTTTTGTCCCTTCCTAAAGGTCTCCTCTAAAAGCACCATTTTGCAGGTGACCCCTTACTATTCCAATGAGTGCTCTCTCCTCATCCTTAAGGCTAATAACTACTTGTCTCAGTCCATTCAGGCTTCTATAACAAAACACCTTGGTCTGGGTAATTTATAAACATCAGAAATTAGTTTCTCACAATTTTGGAAGACTAGGAAGTTCTGGGCTCTGATAAGGGCTTGCTCTGCTCTGAAGATAAAGTCTTGCTGCTGCATCCTCACTTGGTGGGAGGGCAAAACAAAACAAAACAAAACAAAAAACAAAAAAACAGAGAGACTAATGGAATTCCTCAAATCCATTCATGGGGGCTCCACCCTCATGACCCAATTACCTCTTGAAAGCTCTGCCTCTTAGCGCCATCGCATTGGAATGAAGTTCTAACATGAATTATAGAGGGAGACAAACATTCAAACCACAGCCTGTTGTTACTTTCCTCTGTACCACTTCTCAAGGTGTTACTGACCCACGTGGATTTAAACAGTCCTATTATAAATAAGATCTCCTTGAACAATCCTAATTTAGTGTGACATGTTTGGTTCCTAACAGATTAGGTATCTTATTCATCTTTTTAGACCTGTATCTATTGCAGAGTCATGGTAGATGAATAGTAAGAATTTATGAAATAAATAAGTGATCCCTAAAACTATTTCTGACAGCCTCTGTATGATTCTGTTATTCTGTAAGCCAACTATACAATACACTTTGAGGAGAATCTCAAAGTCATCGTAGACCAAAAACAAACAAACAAAAGTCATTGTAGACAAATTTACACACACACACACATACACACACACACACAGTATGATGGCACCAAGATGCACCCAAGTCCTGCTATCACCCTTAAAGCTGCTACACATTAATATATATTCTAAAGTAGAAGTATCTACTTACTGTGCAAATGTAGCTTTCACACTAATCTCTCTTCCTGAGCAGTCACCTTCCCCTATGGAATCTACCGTTGCCTCCGCATGGGTTGACACATGCACGTCCCATCTTGCTGAACGGAGTCTATTGTCTCTTCCTCGGAATGGTGGGCTTGTGTGTTGGGAGATCCCTGGGAAAGTAGTGTCTGCTGGAAACACTCTCTGTTCATGCACTTGCTTTAGCATTTACAAATATTAGCAAGTTCAGAGATGAGTCCTAAGAAAGACTGAGTGGAAGCCACAGCCTTCACACCCCTGCCTAATGGCACACTGGTGCATGAACTGGGTCCTGCAAAGGACATGGACACTGGTGAGCCAAGAGCTGCAGAGCATTCAGTACCCAAACTATACCGATCCAGCTTTTCATTTCACTGGCGTTGCAAGAGAGAGGGGAAAGCTATTCCTTGCTGTCCAGCAGTGACTTAAGAACTCTTAATTACGATTTCTACATGTCACCCACACAGCAGACGACAAGTATGAACAACAATCTGGTATTGGGAACAATGCAAAAGTCATCTCCAAACTGGTTTCTTTTCTACTCATATTTTTTTTTCTTTAAATCCCCTTACCATGCTGCTACCAGTGTGTGTGTGTGTGTGTGTGTGTGTGTGTGTGTGTGTGTGCGTATTGTTTTAAAAACAGGTTTTTGCCTTAGGGTATGTGTACTCACCAGAGAACAAAAGAGACAGAGACAATGGGAGGGGAAGTGAGGAATCATCCCCCAGGGGAGATAGCCACACTGCAATCCCTTCTCTTCCATTCTCCTCTTGGGATCTTGGGCACGCATGCACATGTGCCCAGTGTGAGTTTCAAGTCACTAGGTCTGAGATTTGAACCATAGTCAGCCATGTGGGAGTCCAGCGATGTAACCACTCCACCATCTGCTGGGCCCTACCAGAGTATATTTTTAAACACAATTTTGACCTCACTCTCTCTCTCTCTTCAGTGACATCTTTTCTACCTCTAGAGTAAAATTCCAATTTCTTTGTATTTTAAATTATTGTCAGACCAGCAGTTAGCGTAATGGCTATGCCGCTGGACTCCCATGTAGTCAACCGTGGTTTGAGTCCCGGACACGGTGGCTTAAACTCACGCCGGGTGCGTGTGCATGTATGCCCAAGATCCCAAGAGGAGAATGGAGGAGAAGGGATTGCAGCATGGCCATCCCCCTGGGGGTGATTTCTTGCTTTCTGTCTCTCTTTCTCTGTCTTTCTGGTGAGTGCACACACCCTATAGCAAAAACCTCTCCAAAAAAAAAAAAAAAAAGGAAAGAAAAGAAAAGAAAAATGAAAAAAAGAATATTGTCCTTGCCTAGATTTATCCCTCAGTTTCGATTTGCCCATCCCTTTTATCATTCTCTTGCGAAGCACTCACTCAGGTACCCACGTGTGCACGAACACACACAATCTTCGGTAAGAGTGATCTGGTAATCGCGTCCCAGTTCTCTCTCTACCTGGAAAGTATTTCTACTTTCTTGGCTCACAAAACCCATAATTCAATTTCCAAACCAAATTAGACTTAATATCCTCTATGACAATACTTCTCAAACTTTATTGCACCTCTGGTTATCTGTGGGTCTCGTGAAATGCAAATTCTTGTTCTGTAGATGAGGCTGAAGCTTGAGAATTTGCCGTCGTCATGAGCTGGCGCTACAGTTTTTGCTGGTCTAGGGACCACATTTTGAGTAGTAAAGCTGTAAAAGCTTCCCCCCAATGTCACCCTTCCCCGGCTAGATATGATCACTTTTTCTCTCCTTTGTCCAGGCTTCTGCGATGATCTTATTTAGTGTAACAAAATTTTGTTTGTATTTCTGTCTTCTCAGTGGAACTAGGAGTTGCTTGAAAGTGAAGACCATGCCTCTTTCTTCTTTGTTTCCATAAAGATAAGCAGTGCATGGTGATGGGTGCACACAAGAGACATTTGGCACTTACTTGTTGAATGAATGTTGTTGAATGACCCACAGTCTTTACTTGCCTATAGTAGACAAAATCATTAGCCTTTTTTTAAAAGCGAGATTTTTGCTATAGGATGAGTGCATTCACCAGAGAAACAGAAAGCGAGAAATTACCCCTCAGGAGGGATGGCCATGCCGCAATCCCTTCTCCTCCAATCTCTTCTTGGGATTTTGGGCATGCATGCATATGCCCCTGGTGTGAATTTTTGTTTGTTTTATGGAGAGGTTTTTGCTATAGGGTGTGTGTGTGCCCCAGAAAGACAAAGAGAGATAGAGAGACAGAAAGCAAGAAATCACCCCCCGGGGGGATGTCCATGCCGCAATCCCTTCTCTTCTATTCTCCTCTCGGGATCTTGGGCATGCAGGTACGTGCACCCTGTGTGAGTTTAAGCCACCGGGTCCAAAACTCGAACTGCAGTCGACTACATAGGAGCCCAGTGACATAGCCATTACACCAACTGCTGGACCCCCTCACGTGAATTTTAAGTCGCCAGTACAGAACTCTAACCATGGTTGGCAACGTGGGAGTCCAGCAACGTAACCATTTGCTGGACCCTATTAGCTGTTTTTACTTAAGAAAAAGTTTCGGGAGTTTACCATTGGATAAATATGAAACCCAGGTCATACATACAGATTATTAAAACATACAGCTTTATTTGCTATATACAACTTTTAACTGTGTGTGCTCTACAAAGGATAAGATATAATTGTAACATTTTTGCTTTGAACAAAAGCAGTGACTGTACACTAATAAATATTCCTCTGATCCAAATATAAATACATAGGCTCAAAAGGTACAAAAAGGCAAGTAGAATCAAAACCTTGTATAAGGGAATTCTCTGTGAAAACGGCACCATTTTCAAAATGTGAAAGAAAAAAACAGGCAGGAAGCTCCATTTGTGGGCTAGGCCCTGGGAGGTGGACTGTCTGTGTGTGTTCAGTTCAAGTCCCACTGAAATTGAGCTTAAAAAAGATAACACCATGCAGAGGAGAATTTTCTAAACCGGACCACAAGCAATGTCAATTTTGAGGTTTTTCTTCTCAGCTAAATGTCCCAGAAATTATCTTTAATTGTGAGGTCCAGAAAAGAATGTACAAAATGCTAAGAAGTAAACAGGGATGATTTTGGATAAGTTGGGTAAGATCATCTTCTGAATGACAGAATTTTATCTTGAGTCTACTGTTTCACAATGATTGTAGTTTAAAGTAATGTGTCTGAACCCCAAGCCAGTCAAAGTATAACATGATCTAGAAAGAGCTTATTGCACTTTCATTCAATAATTTTTCAAAGAACTTTATCTGAGTATTGTAGAGAAATCAAATTTCTTCAACATGTGGGGAGTAGTCTTCCCCACAAAGTGTCCAAAGAGAATGCAACTCAAAATTGGAAAGATAATTAAAGGAAGTGTGTATTCTTCCATGGGAGAGTCTTTTAAAGCTGCTTTGAAGCTCACCTATAAATGGCTTCATGCAACTCTGGTGGGCTGGGAGAATTAAAGGGTTAATTAACTGAGTGACTCCAAAGTTATGAACCATAACTACAATGAGGATACAGAAGATGTTATTATAAGCTGGAGGGCCTCCTGCCAATCATAGTGGTCTATGCAGGAGCAAGGGTTTATGTCTCTTCTCTCTGCAGGACTTATTTCCTCTGCAATCCCTTCCATTCTCAGTAGGAGGCAGTGCTGAATAGGAAGAAGAAATCTGTGCACTGGATCAGACAGCTCTGGAGTAGCGTCCTGGTTCTGTATACCCTAGTTATGTCACTAAGAGCGGTGTTCTGGCTTTTTGAAGGCTCAGTTCCATTATCTGTAAAATGGGAATAGCAATGTGATCTCATGGAGTTGGTGTGAACTCAGAGTGAACTGAGTCTGCAGGAAAGGCTCACAGCTCTGTTCACATCCACTTCACATACAGGGCTCAAACAGAAGGCATCCTTGTGCATCTTGTAAGCAACCCAGTCCGTGCCTGACTTAGTTTCCGTTCCGATGGGTTTCAGCAAGAATAGACTCCTTATTCCTTTCCTAGAACTTTTCAGAGTCAAGATGTCTCAACCTTAATATTGATTATGAAACCCTCAGGCCTAAACCAGGGTCAATTTTTCTGCAAGGCCACGCTGACCAGCACAATGCTGCCCCCTGTTGATGAGTGTGGATAGTGCAGCTAGAGGCTGGTAAAAAGGAGGACTGAGTCCTCAGCCAATCGTCATTCAGAAGTAACTGTTGCCTTCTAGGAGGCTGGTGGAAGCCTCTGTACAGACGTGGAGGCATAGTCACCCGCGTGGCTGGCTACGAAAGGCGGGCATTGCCATGCTAACAACCTTAGGCCTTTTTGTGGCACCAGTTGGTTCTCCACCATCAGATACCCAAGGCTCCAACCATGGGACCTGAATTGCTTATCCAAATCCATCCAGTGAAATTAACTAATCATGCACCCTTCAAAAGCTGCGACGGCAGTGTACACTGTAAAATCTCACACAGCTGCTTCTCAGAATATCCGGCTTCTGGTATGAGCGGCTGCTCCGTCCTGCTTTATGGCAGGAAGCTGTGGCTCACAGCATCTCAGCAACAGAGCACGCTCCTCCTGGTCTTCATTAACTCACCAGTTTTTCTAGAAAAAGAGTCATGCTTCTCAGCCCTTTGCTCCCATATCCTGGGATATTGTATTTATGGGTCAAATAAAAAATCCTTTGAACCATAAACTTCAGATCCATGCATAAAATAATAACAAAAATAATAATGCAGGGCCTCCTCTTGTCACTCCCTATTGCTCAGAAGTGCATGAAATTGTGCTGGAAAGCCGTCAGACTGAGGTTTGTACGCCACGTCTGACAAGGGACTAGAGGGAGAACAGAGACATCACCACTTTCTGGCCTGGCTCCAGTGCAGTGGCCTGACTGCCAGCTTCTGCCAGGATGCTGCATGCTTGGTGGCTTGGGGGACAGTGCCACAGCCAGATTGCCTCTGGGGAGTACTGGGCTGGTAGAGGCTTTTAATGCTCTGTGTAAGGAGGACGTCCCTTCTCCACTCAGGATCAGTTCCTGGTCTGGTACTGAGTTTCTACTGAGGTCCTGATTCTGCAATTTCGGCCAGTTGGGTAA
>NW_006203646.1:4783822-4784556 GCF_000334495.1 Tupaia belangeri chinensis
CTGGAGAAGGGTGGCCGATCTTCTGGTCTCTAAAGAGAGAAAACAAGAACTCTGAATTCCTCGTCCTGTGTCATGTGTCAGCTTCAAAGCAAACCAGATTGCCATAGAAGTATCCCCTATTGATTTAAAAATATGCTTTTATATTGACTGTATTGCAGCATTGTGTTCTAGCTGTCAACAAAAGGTCCTCTAAAGTCAGATGGCCTAGTTTTGAATCTCAACTTAACCACTGGATAATAACCGTGTGACACGGAGTGGGTTACTTAACGTTTTTGAACCTCATTTTTGCCATATGTGAAAGAATGGATAACAATAGCCATATCTACCTCATAAACTTGTTTTAAGAATTAAATAGATTATGCATAAAATGCATTATAATATCTGCTAATAAAACTAAAAAATAAAACTCTTAGGTGTAACTCTCACGAAACATGTACAAGAGCTAAATGAATTTTTTAATGAATAAAATGAACTTAAAGCCATTTTGTTATTTTCATCGTGCAAGTGACTTGCTGTTCTCCCATTTATAGAACTTCATGTACTTTTAATGGTTTTATGATTGTTGCAGGTTTGTTTTCTCTTATCTCAGAAATTGAGGAGAGAGTTGACAAAAGCCTCACTCTATCCTCCTCTTTGAAATTTGCTTACAGCTTGTGACATTATGTAGCAAATCAAAATTGCTGTCAGTTCTGTTAAGGATGGGGCACCTATTCAGTTAATAGACCCTCAGTGTC
>NW_006203646.1:4784572-4793636 GCF_000334495.1 Tupaia belangeri chinensis
CCTGCTGCCTCCTCCCTCTAAGAGGGTTCCTTTCTCTAGGGAACAAGGCAGGCCTTGAAGCTGGGTTATATGAGAGACAGGGGGAAACCACTCCCTCTACTGACCTCTTTCCAGCAATGATTCATGATCTGGTAGATCTGAGAAGAGGCCAGTCGGGGCTTGTACAACCGAAATCCGGTGCTGATGTCTTCCACCACTTCCGAGTTGCTTCGGTTCTCATATGGGATTTTGCCTTCACTGAAGACTTCCCACATCAGCACACCTGCAGAAATGATGAGCACAACACAGCTGATGACAAAGGCCACAAGTAGTAAACAATCTACTTCTAGATCACACATGCCTGGGCATTAAAATTCAAGAACCGGGGCTGGCAGGTGGCGTGGTGGTTAAGATGCTGGGCTCCCACATGGTAGACCATGGTTCAAGTCCTAGACCTGGTGGCTTGCTTTCTCACTTTCTCCTTCTCTCACTCTGTCTCTTTCTGTCTCTTTGGTCAAATTTAAAAATAATAAATAATAATAATAATAATAA
The DNA here is from genome assembly GCF_000334495.1 of Tupaia belangeri chinensis. NCBI lineage: Eukaryota > Metazoa > Chordata > Mammalia > Scandentia > Tupaiidae > Tupaia > Tupaia belangeri. The sequence goes on from NW_006203646.1 coordinate 4,785,104, forward strand.
ATAAAATTAAACACAGAAGTACTTAAAATAAAATAAAATAAAATTTAAGTATCTACTGACGAAGTATAACATCAATCCCACCAGAGGATTATTAGGCTTGTCCTATTTATAAAGAACATTTCTCGGGAACCAGCAGTTCGCGTAATGGCTATGTCGCTGGATTCCCACGTAGTCGACCACAGTTCGTGTCCTGGACCTGGTGGCTTAAAACTCACGCCAGGCGCGTGTGCGTGCGTGCCCAAGATCCCGAGAGGAGAATGGAGGAGAAGGGATTGTGGCGTGACCATCCCCCCTGGGGGGTGATTTCTCACTTTCTGTCTCTATGTCTCTCTCTGTCTGTCTGGCGAGCGCACGCGCCCTACAGTGAAAAATCTCTCCAAAAAAAAAAAAAAAAGAACATTTCTCAGCTGTCTAGTGGCGAAGAATTTTCAAGCTCAACCCTTTGTTATATCTATAATAACTTAAACACCATGACTGAAAGTTACAAAGGACATCAACTCAAATGTCTCCACATATGGTATAAATGAATGGAGTGGGTGAGGTGTGACCCAATAGGCGCTGGAGAGGACTGTGTAAACTGGTGATCAAAAGTTCCACCTTAACGGGGACGGCTGCAATTTGGCTCCAGCCAAAGGAGATAAGAGCTCAGAGCTATAATATTCTCTGATTTTTTAAAAGATTATTTTATTTCAATTTTATTATTATTTTCCAATTTAACCAGAGAGAGGCAGAGAGAGAGTTGGGAAAGTGAGAAAAGAAGTCACCAGTTCCAAGACTTGAATTGTTGTTGGCCATGAGGGAGTCCAGCACCTTTAACAACCACTATCTGCCCGCCCCCATATTCTGATTTTTAAAAAGAAGTAAGAAATTGAGAGTTTAAAAATGTAAACTCAATTTTATTTTTTAAATATTGTGTAGACGAAGCAAAACACACCTTTGTAGTGTCTGTTTGTTTTTAAATAATTTGCTGTAGGGCGTATGTCAGGGAGAGAGAGAAAAGGAAAGTGAGAAAGTATTGCCCATTTTTTAAGAGAAGTATTTTATTTAACTTTATTTATGTATTTAATTTGACCGGAGAGGGACAGAGCAAGAGAGAGAGGGCAAGTGAGAAAGCAAGCTGCCAGGTCCAGGACTCGAACCATAGTCGATCATGTGGGAGTCCAGCGCCCTTAACCACGTCACCTGCCAGTCCCAGTATTGTCCATTTTTAACCTTTTCTTCCTCTGCCCCACATAGTAATGTCACACCCAGCTTTTATCTTTACCGTGTGCTGATATATTCATAACTGTTGGAGTGTGAAGAGAGGCTGCAGAACCTCTGATAGGTGGCTTTTCAGGGTCTATTCGTAAGTATGTGAGGGCAGGGTCTCTCAAAGTTGGAACACCCCACCCCCCCACAAAAAAAAAAAACACCTGTATAAAATAATCATCTCAGGAAGTTTGTTCAAAGAGCAAATTTCTGGGTCCAGCTCCAGTAAACCAGTATTTCTAAGAGTTCTCAGAGATGAGTCGAGAGTTGGAAGTTCAGGGACCAGCAGATGGCATAATGGTTACATCACTGGACTCCCATGTAGACAACTGTAGTTTGAGTCCTGGCTTAAACCTCACGCTAGGCATGCCCAAGATTCCCAGAGAAGAATTGGGGAGAAGGGATTGTGGTGTAGCAATCCCCTTGTAGGGGAAGGGGTGATTTCTCTCTTTCTCTCTGTCTCTCTAGCAAGCTTGCATGCCCTTATAGCAAAAATAGAAATAAATAAATAAATAAATAAATAATAGAGTTGGAAGTTCAGAACCTGACTGGAATTAGGACTGCTTGGTTTTCCAAGACACCAGGAATACTAGAGATGTTTCCTTTGAAAGAGAAAATGCTGCTGTTAAAACATGGCTTTTAAAAAATTGCTTTCTTTTAATTTTATTTATTATTATTATTATTTTAATTTGCTGTAAGGCACATGTGTTCATCAGAGGGAGACAGAGAGCGAGAAAGAGATTTAAAAAAAGAAAGCAATTGCTTGCATGCAAGCCTTTTAATGCATAGATGAGAAAACTGAATGAAGCTCAAAGAGGTTACTAGAGTAGTTCAAGAGTGCACAGGCTGAGGCTGGCAAAGCTCAGTCCTCTCAGGTGTTCGCTGTCTGGCTCGCCACTGCTGTTTTCTGTGCTCTCCTTCACTGAACCCTTTCTACTGTATATATCCATCCGTCAACTTCATCTCTGAATTCCCTTCGGTAACACATCCTAGGCAGAAATGAATTGAAGCCCAACCCTCTAATTATAAGATGTAGCAGAAAATTCCCAGGCTGACACCCTGGGGCTGAATAAGCCCCATTTAGAATCAGAAGGTGAAGGTGCCAAAGTGGCTATTGTTCAAACATCTCTGTGGGGCTTGGCACTGTGGGATCAGCTTCGTCACCCACAGAGAGATGACCACACAATGACCCTAACCTTCCTAGTTACACTCACTGCGGAAAAGGGTATTATCTAAGAACGTTGTCAGGCCAATTTCTTCCAAGTTCCACATTCTAATACAGTTTTCACTAGGCCTGGTGACTAGGGGACTGTTCTAAAAAACATCTGAAGGACTCAGTGCACAAACCACTTGGCTATTAGAAATGGATATTCTAAAATGCTATAGAAGATTTTAAAACTCGTTTTCCTGAGATTTAACTAGCCAGCTTCGAGTACTAGGGAGTCTTTAGTAAGCTTCTCTTTCCTATATACTGCAAAATCGGTCTTCAAGCGGTCCTTGTCCCAAGCACACCCTTGTAATCCAAATCAAAGAGGTTATCTGGTACATTTTCGTGCATGCTTTAGTATGCCTAAACTGTGGCTTAGGGTCACATGACAGACCCAGTAAGGACATTGTATACTTCCTGCCACACCCACGTCATTCATTCATGCATTCATTCATACGTGCCCATTGCCCTTTTCAGAAATTCTAATTCCTCACCATCTGCTGCCAACTTCACTGTCTTTTATTCCCCCATGAGTCAGTACCTCCTGTTCTTTGTGCACAGGAAGCTTTTACACTTGCTGGTCCCTCTATTAGGGACCCTGTTCCCCAGCTCTTCAAACAGGGACAGCTTCTTCTCATTGTTCAAGTCTCTGCTCACGAGTCACCTCCTCCTAGAGGACTTTCTAGACCATATTAAAGAAGATCCTCCTCCCATCGCAGTCACTCTCTCATTACTATTTTACGTGGTATATTTTTGTGCATGTTTTACTCATAGCACCTATCTATCAATGCCTGACTTTATCTCACATCCATTGCTCGTGTTACTGTCATCTGTTCCCACACTTCCCAATTTTAGCTCCAAGAGTACAGATGTCCTTTCCCCTCTGTGCACCTTTGCATCCATAACACTTAGATAAGCCGCTAGCATAAAACACCTGCACAATAAATTATCGAGTGAATGACTAAAGTCCTTACTGAGGATCATGCACGGGAATATGTTGGAGAAAACACGGTCCCTGACTCCAAGGAGTTTATATCCGATCATCTGACGCCTTCAGTTTTTCTTTACCTCACAGCAGCTGCCACCAGAATCCTGTTTCCAGTTTTATGCTTACCCTCCACCGCTCATTTCAAAGACCTCCCGAACAAATACAACAAGGACCCCTTCGTACTTCTCAGGGCCATTCTTGCAAACCCTCAATAGGAGGCCTTCGTGACACAGGGTTCAGTGCAAGTAGGGCTGTTTGCGTTTGACACAGAAAACTGCTGGGCCCCAATCCCAGATCATGTGAGGATGGGGCCAAAATGACACTCACCAAATGACCACACATCTGACTTGCTGCTATAGCGACTGAAGGAGAACACTTCTGGGGAAGCCCACTTCACCGGGAATTTGGTGCCTGTAGAACTGGTGTATTGATCATCAAGGACAAACCTAGGAAGAGAGTGAGGGAGACGGTCAGATGTTGGAGGAGCCTGAGTTCCCATACCTGAGCCTGGGAGGCACCTCATTCCCCTGTTACCTGGTCATCCCGAAGTCAGACACCTTGATGACTTGGTTCTCTCCCACCAAACAATTTCGGGCAGCCTGGGGAGGAGACAGGCAAACAAAAGGGAAAGGAAAACAGTTGGTGGGTAATCAGCAATTAAGGAGTCTTCTGTAATCACATTCTTTTGTGTGTTTTTTGTGTGAATGAGGACAACCAGGGGTTTTACAAATGGTAATTAAGCTTCACAACCGCCTCCTAGAAGTTAGCTAGAAAGTTGAATGTGTCATCAGGGTGAGTAAGTGTATCTTTTATTCCTAAATACTAATTAGAAGAAAAATCCATGGAGAAATCCATGACATTATCTAATCAATGAGATGCTCAAATGCAACTCTATGGGATAGAAAATGATACAGTTAGGGGTGATATGAGACAATATCTCCATTTGACTAACATAAGGATGTTTTGAGGTTATTAATCCTCTTAAAAGAAATCCTCAATAGGGACAATAATGGCCCCTAGTTAGTATCAGAGAATGCTGCATGAGAAGATCCCTGGAGACAGAGGATTTCTGTAAGTCTCAATTTTTTAAAAGGAATTATTTATTTATTTTTATTTATCATTACTATTACCCTTTTTCAATATGCTACAGGACATGTAAGCTCACCAGAGAGAGACAGAGATAGAGAGAGAGAAAGTGAGAAACCAAGCTGCCAGGTCCAGGACTCGAACCAGGAGTCCAAAATTTTAAAGTGCCTACCTGTCAGGTGGAATGTGTTAAAACAATGATTCCTAAACCCCAGCCATCAGGCATTCTGAGGGTAGTTTAAGGAATATCCCAGTGAGATTCTGGTCAATTTTTATGTAACACTTTGAGAAAAACTGGACTTGTCCATTTTCCTCATCTTATTGGGAAGAAATTGAAACAGAGAGAGGACAAGAAGGAGTGACTGTTAGCTCTGTTTTGGAAGGCTGTAACTGAAACATGAAGGGTGAAAGTTAGAGGTAGGGCAGGATTATAACCCAGATCTGAGTCCTTAGGCAGCACTTTCTTCATCAGCTCTCCCAAAGTGGGTAGAGGAAGGGAAAAGTTGAGAGAGGAAAAGAGATGGTCTGTAATTTGTTATTATTATTATTTTTAACTTTAAAACATAGAATTATTTATTTCAATTTTTATTTATTATTATTATTTAATTTGACCAGAGAGAAACAGAGACAGAAAGAAGGAGCATGAGAAAGCAAGCCTCCAGGTCTGGGACTCGAACTATGGTTGACCCTGTGGAAGTCCAGCACCTCAACCTCCATGCCACCTGCTGGCTCCATGACTTGTTACTTTTAATGCATGTCCAGTCTTGGTAGCTCTTCATTTCTGTGGGATGTGCCCTTTCATCCCGGACCTCACTTGTTCACCCTGAGTGCTCTTACCAGGTCTCTGTGGATGACACAAGCCTTTTCCAGGTAGGCCATGCCTTCACACACATCCAGACACATGCCCAGGAGGGTCTCTGCGGCAAAAAGTCCCCGCTGGCTGCGCAGGTAGTCCGACAGGCAGCCGTGCTCCATGAACTCAAACACCAGGCAGATGGGCGCCTGCTCCAGGCACACCCCGTACAACTGAACCAATTTGGGATGAGAGAGTTTCCTGCGGGAAAAAGGCAAGGGGTGAGATGGCCAAAGTCAGTCTTCCAGAAGTGCTGAGCATCCCATGACACCAAAATAGCTGATGGCCACTTTATCCCACGCACGGCTTTACAAACAAAATCCACCCCCTCCCCAAACAAAAACATGCTATTTGGGGATCAGCAGGTAGCATAATGGTTACTTTGTTGGACCCGGAGGCTTAAATCTCATGCCAGGCGCCTGTGCGTGCATGCCCAAAATCCCGAGAAGAGAATGGAGGATAAGGGAATGTGGCATGGCCATCCCCCATGAGGGGTGATTTCTAGCTTTCTGTCTGTCTTTCTCTGTCTCTCTGCTGAGCACACGTGCCCTGTAGCAACCCCCTCTTCAAAAAAAAAAAAAAGAAATAGCCCCCCAAAAAACAAAGAAACAAAACAAAAACTTCTCTTAAAAAAATTAAAAAAAAAAAAAAAAAGCAAAAACCATGTTATTTGAGCTAAGATCTGAAGGACGGGGACTGGTATGTGTGGAGATGAACAGAAGCAGGCCAGTCAGGTGGTAAGGCAGTTAAGGCAGCTGGATCCCACATGGCCGACTATGGGGTTTGAGTCCAGGACCCAGCGGCATGGAAAACATGCCAGGTACGTGTGCATGAATGCCCAAAATCCCAAGAGGAGAACGGAAGAGAAGAGACTGTGGCATGACCATTCCCTCTGAGGGGTGCTTTCTCTTTCTTCCTGTGTCTCTCTCTCTGGTGAATACACATGTCCTATATAGCAAATGAAAACACAAAAACGAAAACAAACCAGAGGCCAGTGTGGCTGGCATGTCATGGACTATAGGAGAAACAGGTAAAAGATGGGACTAGGGAGGTGGGCAGGACCATACCAGGGTGGGCCTTGGTGACCATGGTGAGGAGTTTGATTTTACTCGCCATGCTATTGGAAGCCACTGCTGAAATTTGAGCAAGTGACGGCATGGCATGGCACTGGAATGGCAAGTCCTTGGATAACACAGACTATCACCCTAGGGTGCTTAACAACCTTGCTTTGGCCACTCACATCATGACTTCCGCTTCCTCTATGAAGTCTTCTTCTGACATGGCCCCTTCCTGGATGGTTTTGATGGCCACCTTGTCCTTGTTGAGCCAGTAGCCAAGATGCACCAATCCAAACTGCCCACTGCCAATTTCCTGCACAAAAGTGAGCTCTGAGGGATGGATCACCCATTTCCCTGGAAAAGAGAAAAGGAGTTTTCTAGAGCAGGCAAGAAAATGAAGTATAATGCTACCAGAAGCCTGCATTGCCCTACCTAGACTTTTAGCCACATCATTAATAAAACTCAAAGATGGCAATGATACGAGTCCTAGTTTTAGCGCTATTACAGATAAATATTACATTTTTTTCAAACAATAATATAGGTTATGAAGTTAAAATCATGAAAAACGTATAATGGGGAGGCTGCATGGAAAGAAGGATGATGGCATTAATCAAGATACTAAATAAATGGGAGGGTTCTTGCAGGGTTCTAATCATTTTCTGTATTTGTCATTTTTTACAGAGAGCAAATTTCATTTGATCTGATCATTTGCTCATTCATTCATCCATCCACCACGAGCATCTACAATGTACATGGCACTCTTCTAGGCCTCAGCAGGCAAAAAAAAATAAACACGTAGATTCAAAGAGAACTTGTACCGTTGCATAAGCTAGCACAGTCAGGCTCTCAATAAATGTTCAGTAAACAAAACCAGGATCAGGATCTCAAGCGGTCTCCATAGTCTAGGTTTTAAGGGAACTGGGCCCCTTATCACTGATCGAGGTTCAAGTTCTGGCCCTGTGACTGGGAGAAATGTAGCAGGTGTTATGCGCATACTCAAAATCCCAAATGGAGGGAGAGATGGAGGAGAAGGGATTGCCATGTGACCATGCCTCATAGGCATGCTTTCTTGCTTTTCTTCTCTCCCTGCATATGTCTCTTTGTCTAGGGAATGTAAGCACCATCTGTTAAAATATTTTTAAAAAGGGAAAAGATAAAGATCTGAACCTCAATTTTCTCACCAAAAAAAAAAAAAAAAAGAAAGAAAAAGAAGAGTGGACTGCCCCATAATCCCTGAGATCCCATCCATTAGGGACACATTAGGATCCAAGAGTTATTTGGAATAGCCTTATTTTCATAAGGAAGATGAAGATGCATTATCCCTTCTTGATGCTTCTTGGTCTACCACAACTGGGTTTTTGCCTCTGAGGCAGAGGCTCGACTGTAAGCAGTACTGGTACCTTATGGTAACTATGGTGGACATAGCTCTGGTTAAGGATGAAGAGCCCAGGGCAGTGTTCTCAAGTGTTTTTCTCTGACCACCTGCATTAAAAATCACCTACTGCATTTGTTTAAAATGCAGACTCCAGGCATCCACTACCAGGGATAGTGTTTTGGTAAGTGTTGGTAGAGTCTAGGAGTTAGCATTTTTAACGAGCATTCCAGGGAACTTTGACCCACACTGAAATTTGAAAGCCACAAATCTAGGAGATAGAAAATGAAAATGAGACCAGCCTACTTCTCAAACAGCACAGTTTGGATCAAGGATGCAAACTCAAATGGTTTTGGGTTCCAGGCAGGTAATCTCAAGTGTGCGAATCAGTTCCAAGGGACAAGAAGGCATAGCAGGGGAGGTGGCACCAGGGACACATGCCCTGTCTTAAAGGCAGTTGAACATTTTTATGCTGTAAAAACAAACATTCGTGGATCTTGCCAGCTTTAGCTCTTGCAATGGACCCATACACAACAAACTGGACCACACAAATGTTCTAGAAGATAGCGGCAGTGCAGTGCTAAGGCTTGCTTTCTTTTTTTTTTTTTCTGTTTGTTTTTTGAGAGATTTTCACTGTAGGGCGCGTGCGCTTGCCAGACAGACAGAGAGAGACATAGAGACAGAAAGCGAGAAATCACCCCCCAGGGGGGATGGCCATGCC
>NW_006203646.1:4794367-4837041 GCF_000334495.1 Tupaia belangeri chinensis
AAAAAAAAAAAAAAAAAGAAAGAAAAAGAAGAGTGGACTGCCCCATAATCCCTGAGATCCCATCCATTAGGGACACATTAGGATCCAAGAGTTATTTGGAATAGCCTTATTTTCATAAGGAAGATGAAGATGCATTATCCCTTCTTGATGCTTCTTGGTCTACCACAACTGGGTTTTTGCCTCTGAGGCAGAGGCTCGACTGTAAGCAGTACTGGTACCTTATGGTAACTATGGTGGACATAGCTCTGGTTAAGGATGAAGAGCCCAGGGCAGTGTTCTCAAGTGTTTTTCTCTGACCACCTGCATTAAAAATCACCTACTGCATTTGTTTAAAATGCAGACTCCAGGCATCCACTACCAGGGATAGTGTTTTGGTAAGTGTTGGTAGAGTCTAGGAGTTAGCATTTTTAACGAGCATTCCAGGGAACTTTGACCCACACTGAAATTTGAAAGCCACAAATCTAGGAGATAGAAAATGAAAATGAGACCAGCCTACTTCTCAAACAGCACAGTTTGGATCAAGGATGGCACCTCAAATGGCTCTGGGTTCCAGGCAGGTAATCTCAAGTGTGCGAATCAGTTCCAAGGGACAAGAAGGCATAGCAGGGGAGGTGGCACCAGGGACACATGCCCTGTCTTAAAGGCAGTTGAACATTTTTATGCTGTAAAAACAAACATTCGTGGATCTTGCCAGCTTTAGCTCTTGCAATGGACCCATACACAACAAACTGGACCACACAAATGTTCTAGAAGATAGCGGCAGTGCAGTGCTAAGGCTTGCTTTCTTTTTTTTTTTTCTGTTTGTTTTTTGAGAGATTTTCACTGTAGGGCGCGTGCGCTTGCCAGACAGACAGAGAGAGACATAGAGACAGAAAGTGAGAAATCACCCCCCAGGGGGGATGGCCATGCCACAATCCCTTCTCCTCCATTCTCCTCTCGGGATCCTGGGCACGCACGCACACGCGCCCGGTGTGAGTTTTAAGCCACCGGGTCCGGGACACGAACCGCGGTCGACTACGTGGGAGTCCAGCGACATAGCCATTACGCTAACTGCTGGTTCCCAGGCTTGCTTTCTAACATTTCTCTAATAATATTTAGTAGAACGTTCTGTAAAAAACAGGTGCTCAATAAACACGACATTGAGGAATGGTTCATTGAAATCAGTAGCGTTGGCTTGGCTTAGATAAACGTGCTCAGACACACACTTCTCTTTCTCGCACACATTGTAATGTCCACGAAGCTACCGTCTCCAGGGATACAGAATACTTGCTTTAATGGTCATTTGAAGTATGGAAAATAGACTTAGGTTGAAGGTAAGTCCATTCAGAATTGACTGCAGGCCTTTAGGGATAAGCATGTTAGTTCAAATACCTAAAATTCTGATCATACTGCTCACCGTATCTTAGCCCTGCTGTGACGGGGGCTTTCTGCCTCAGGGAACAAACTGGATGCCGGAGTCGAGTGACCAGGCCTGGATTGGTTGAAAAGGCAAAGGCAGCAGTTAGAGTTTTACTGTAGCAATCATCTAAATTAAATCACCAGAAAAAAAAAAAATAAATGGATGCAGAAGTTCCTTTTATTCTGGAAAATAAATCCCACAGCCCAATTACTGATATCATTAATATCCTCCTTGAGAAGATTCAGGTCGTGGATTCCACTCTGTGATTTTCAGAGCAGACTTTGCTAATGGAAGATATGTAATATAATATAACATTTGGCATCTGGGACCAGCAGATGGCATAACAGTTACATTGCTGGACTCCCACATTTAGTTGACTGCAGTTCGAATCCCAGATCCAGTGGCTTAAAACTCACACCAGGCACATGTGCATGCCTACCCAAGATCCTGAGAAGAAAATGGAAGAGAAGGGATGTGGCATAGCCATCCCCCCTGAGGGATGATTTTCACTTTCTGTCTGTCTCTTTCTGTCTCTCCGGCAAGTGCACATGCCCTATAGCAAAATTCTTTCTCTTAAAAAAAAAATACAAAACCATTTGGCATCCTTTTCTATTCATATATTTAGTAATTATTTATGGTCAGATTCTCTGACATGAGAAAACCAGACTGGGTTTTGGTCACTTTACTCCCATTTCCCTGGGAGGGTCCCTTCTGACTTTTCCTCTAGAACTTACCTCCTCCATTGTGTTGGTGGTAATTGATGAGAAGGGGGATGGAATCGAACACATACTTCTCAGCCACATAGTACCGCTTGGGATTGTCATTGGTTTCCTTGATGTGATAGTGCTTTATACAGGGGTTGTTCTCACTTCAACAAATAAAACAAATGTAGGGACTATCAGGAAACTATGATGAGGCACACAATGTCTACCAGTATTAGATTCTTATCTTTATTTCATAACCTCTCACGGGAGGGCGGACACATTTTGTCTTGTTTGTCACTGTTGGCAGGGTGGCCCTGGGCACCAGCGGTGCTGTGTTAAGGACTCAGGTTGCATCTGGTTCTAGCTGCCAACAGTACTGGGAGGGATTGGTGATGTTTCGTCCTCAGCCACCACAGGGGCGTGTTACATAGGTGCTATAGGTTTGCCTCTCCTGCTCTGTGGATTTAACCACACGTCAGCATCTGCTGAGGAAACCTCTCTGTCCCTGCTTCCCATCTTCCTTGACTTTGTGGTACAGAGTTAACATAGCCAGCCTAACTGCCATCCGGAGACAAGCCTACCTGTGTGGCTAGCCCCTGGCTGCTGTCTGGGAATTTGGATCCCTGAGGGCACTGACTATTCCTTCAGTAATAGGCACGGCTGGCTGTGCCTACACTGTTTGTACAAACAATGTTGTTTATGCTGAGCCGCTGTTTTCCTCCTGGAAATCTGGAATTTTGGTATATGCTTGCCAGAAGATGTCTGCATAACCAGCCTCTGATAAAAGCCCTGGGCTCTAAGTAGCTAATCAGTTTCCCTGGTAGACAAGAAATCGGATACGTTTTCCTAACTCACTGATAGAGATATGAAGCATGTCTGTGTGACTCCACTAGGAGAGGAGACTCTGGAACTTGTGTTCGCTTTCCTCTGGATTTTGCCCTCATGTCATTTCCCTTTGCTGGTTTTGTTTTGTACCCTTTGCTGTAATAAATCTTAGAATAATAAATAAATCTGGAAGGCCTCTTAGCAAATCATTGAACCTAGAGTGTGGTCTTGGGACCCCCAACACAGACGTTAGTCCTTCTTCATCATAGTTTATGGGGCTGCAGGTCACTCTCCTCATTGGCCCCCAGCTCTGGAGGAAGCGTGGCCCCTCTGGCATGTGCTTTGTATTCTTTCCCATCCCTAAACAGTGCCCTTCCTCTTTGTCACCTGCCTAAACCCCTGCCTCTCTCCAGGTACTGTCTGGGTTTTCTGTTCTCCGGGTGTTCTCTGAGTATTCACCTCAGACGTTAGTGTTCTCTTAATTCTCATTGTACTTTGGTCATTATCAAACTGCTTCATGATGACTAATGTCCTAATTAGAAGAGAATTTAAGACCTAGATAGGCTCTCAGATATCATTTTAACAAGAAGAAACTGGGCTACAGAGAGGAGCGGATCAGCAGTGAGGTCTCACAATCAGATTGGTGGGAGCACAGATGCGGACCACTTGGGCCCTGTAGCTTTAGGGAGGCGCCCTCAGCTCTCTGGGCCTTGGTTTGTCCTGTGTGAAATAGCAGAGTAGCCCTGTACCTGCCTCCGGGCTTCTGGGGTTGGAAATGATCTGTGAAATCCCTGGCACACAGTGAGGACTCAATAAATGGTAGGTAGTTTAATTAGCAGGGCCAGAGCTAGAATTGATCTATTTTCACCTCCAGTTGGAAACATCTTCTCTGTCATTCTATGTATTGAATTATATACTCATCAAATACAGAGTCAACTATTTTATTTCTTTAGAGTCCTGAAATCAGGTATACTAACTGGGAAGAAGACCTGGCATCCACCCCTGGCTTTGTCACTTTCTGATTCTCTTCAGTTCTGTCCTTGCTGTCCTTGGCTTTGGCTTTCTCTGAGAGAACAGGGAGAACATACCATTTCTAGTGAGTCTCGGCCTCTGGCACCACTGGTCTTTGTGTGTGTTAGTCTATTCCTCACTCTCACTCGGAAGTGTCTCTCCCCACCTGGCTGACTTGAGCTAGCCTCATACCTTACGATGGCCTTGGTGAAAACAGACACGGTGTATGTTCCTGGAGTCCTGGAATCTCGGACCATGAAGGCTCCTTCTTTGCCCTGAAATAGTTAGAAAGAATGGAAAGTTACTCAGCCCAGAAAGCCAGACTCGTGTATCCAGCTTCACTTTTCTCATCTGCACAAGGAGGATGTGGCCAGCCTGGCATAGAACAGGTTTTCATTAATAGTCATTGTCATTTCATTTATTCTATTCTTTCAAAAGATTTGTTCTTGGGCTTTTACGTGGGCCAGGGACTGTTCTAGTGCTGGTGTACTGGTGTTAGCCATGAGTAAAGATAGGTAGATATTCCAGTTTAAAATGTACCAGATTCTTGAAAAATATTTCCCAACCCTCATCACAACCTTGCCATCTAGATATTATTATTCTCAAGTTTACCGATGAGGACACGGAGTGCCAGAGAGCCTGTGTAGCTTTTCAATGACCCACAGGTCGTAAGTGCAGAGATGGGACTTGAATTTCGGTTTATGAGCAAAGCCCATGTTCATTCTCCTACTCTCTGATGCTTCTTCTCTATGGGTATTAGAAGCTACTGGAACGTCAGAAAAGTCATGATACATTTTTACATAGAAAAAAATACGTCATGACTTTTTCAATGACCCGATACTTTCCCATTCCCCAACAAGGGCACGAAACTTTCTGTCCTGAATGTATTATTAGTTTTTTAATGGGGATATATTTTTTAGGCCCTTTCCAGAGTGCTGATTTTGCTGCAGGGCAAAAGGAGAAAGCACATTAAGCTCCTGGTTTCAGGAGGGAGATGGGGAGCAGGAGCTGTGTGGAGAATGTGCCTTTCACCACCCTGACAATTTTGCTAGCACTGATGAAATAAACATAAGCAAATGGAGATGCCATTTTATTCATTCCTGGTGGGAATTTCTCATTCAGAACTCTGTTTTAAGAACTTCATGTCTAACACTGTGTTCTTATCCAGCTGTACACCTGTGCTGGTAACATGTATAAGTCTGTTATTTATTTATCTATTTTGAGAGATTTTTGCTATAGGGCACATATGCTCACTGGAGAGACAGAGAGAGCTAGACAGACAGAAAGTGAGAAATTAACCCCCAGCAGGGATGGCCATGTAACAATCCCTTCTCCTCCATTCTCCTCTTGGGATTTTGGGCATGCACACCCATGCACCTGGCATGAGTTTCAAGCCACCAGATCCAAGACTCAAACCTCAGTTGGCCATGTGGGAGTCCAATGCCCTAACCACTATGCCACCTGCTGGCCCAAGCCTGTTATTACTATGATATACTTCATTTAGACATACTGAAGCCTTAAGTGAAAAGTCATTGTTAGATAGGAGCCTCATGTAGAGGGCATGCATATGTAGTATATGAAATAAAATATATAATTTCTAGAACGACACAAGATCTTACATCTCCCAACCCCAAAGGCGGGTTGCCTGCACAAGTGCACACACATACACATAGAAAGTCATGCTGACTGTTTTAATTCAAGAGTCTCAGGCTTAGAAAAAACCTTATAGTCTAGTCCAAGCTGATTCCGGCCTTCCTTGGTACTACTGACATTTTGGATCTGGTTATTCTAGTGCAAGGCCATCCTGTGCTTTACAGGATGTTTATCACCATTCCTAGTCTCAGTATTTTGGGTGACAGACATTGATAAATGTCCCCTGCAGAAAACCAACCCCCCAGTTGAGAATCACTTATCTAGTGCCACTCCCTAAGTTCAGGTATCCCCAGTTTTGTTGATCATTTTATAACTAGCCAGAACTAATCTAATAGAAAAACCTAGTGCTAACCATTCTTCTACGAGTTTGCGTGTATGGAACACATGCTGAAAAGGCTGAAAATCTTCTCCTCTATTTTTCCTTCATGTTAGAATTTGGGGCACACTTGCACGGTACTTGGCCTAATTTTCATGCCATAGAGCTGGGACTTGAACCACAATCAGCCATGTGGGATCCAGCTACCACTAGGTTATGGGACTAGCCCTATAGATTTGCCTATTCTAGACATTTCATGTAAATGGAATCTTATAATTTGTGGGGTGTGTGTGTATGTGTGATGGCCTTCTTTCACTAAGGATATTTTTTTTAAGGTCCATCCAAGTTGTAGCATGCCTCAGTACTTCATTTCTTTCTATGAACGGATAATACTGCATTGATATTTGCATTATATAGATATATCATAGTCTGTTTATTTATTTATTTTGAGAGAGAGATTTTTGCAAGAGGGCACGTGCATTCCCCAGAGAGACAGAAAGTGAGAAATCACCCCCCAGGGGGGATGGCCACACCACAATCCCTTCTCCTCCAATCTCCTCTCTGGATTTTGAGCATGCACACACACATGCCCGGTGTGAGTTTTAAGCTGCCAGGTCCAGGATTTGGACAGCAGTAGATTATGAGGGAGTCCATCAATGTAACCATGACATCATCTGCTGGTCCCTGTTTACTCATTCTTAAGCTGATGAAATGAGGTATTTCCATGTTTGACTGCTGCAAATAGTGAATTTGTGTCTAGATTCTTTGCTTAACATCATGTCTCTACCATTCCTTTACATGTTGCAGGCAGCATAGCTTGTCTTCAACATTTTTCCCCTTTTGTCAAATAATGCAGCTTTTGCTCTTGCTTCATTGAAATGTGATGGGTTAAGCTCAAAACAGGAAGGAACAAAACTTCAGCAGAGGGAGAATTTATCTGAATTGTAAGTCACTCTCCAGAGGAAGAATCATAGACCAAAGGGCTCAGAAATTTATCAATTGTCTCTGAAGAGGAGAGTGTGAGTATCTCCTTCATTCAATCAAATATTTTTGTTGTTGTAGTTTCTGTTATTCTTTCAAAGAAGCCATAGTTTTTCTGAAAGATACTGTAATTAAAGCAACAGCCAATTGGTAACAACCGTACGTCATTTGTAGGCCTCAGAGACAGGAGAGGGAGTGTTTGCAGTCAGCTCTGTCAGACATGGAAGGCTCAGCTCCTTTGAAGCACACTCTCCCCCGCTGTGGCTGCTCTGCGTGGCATTCAGTGATAGTGACAGGAAACTCTGGTTTGGGGCTGAGACAGCCAGCATGTGCTTTGCCGCCTGCTTTAGGTGAGGGGCTAAGAGGAAGTCAGGATGGCTCAGAACCTTGGAGTTTCATTATTCATATTGCTGCTACGTCGGGGGCAATGCAGCCAGAGAAGGCCTCGCAGTTTATCTTTTACTACCTTATCTAGGAAAATAAAGATGCAGCAATTGAAAAGAAGCATGCCAAGGAGCTGAAATACCTATACCACCATGGAGGAAGGGGAGACTAGGGCGTACCTCGTATATTCTCTTATTGACTCTAGGTGTAGGAGTGTGTATGGGTGTGCATGTGCGTGTGTGTGTTGTGTGTGTGTGTGTGTGTGTGTGTGTGTGTGGTGTGTGTGAGAAGAACAGCCCTGTTTTAGTTCAGACTATGCCACTGGTTCATTTTCAGAACTTGGTTCCAGTTTACCTGCCTATAATACAATGGTGATGGGTCAGATGATCACTACAGGGAATTCTAACTCCAACAGTCTATAGTTCAGTGGATTTCAAATGTTTGCTGATTAAATGTAGGAGCCTTGATTTTTTCATCTACAAAATGACCTTTATAATGTTGTTAGGAGAATTAAAGTAAAGTGCATAGAACATCCTGGAACATGATACCAGAACAAGGACTGTAAGGGTTATTATTAGCCATTATTATTACATGCTATGGTATGCCATCTGTTGGAAGTATTGTGTGTGTGTGTGGTGTGTGAGTGAAGAACAGCCCTGTTTTAGTTCAGACTATGCCACTGGTTCATTTTCAGAACTTGGTTCCAGTTTACCTGCCTATAATACAATGGTGATGGGTCAGATGATCACTACAGGGAATTCTAACTCCAACAGTCTATAGTTCAGTGGATTTCAAATGTTTGCTGATTAAATGTAGGAGCCTTGATTTTTTCATCTACAAAATGACCTTTATAATGTTGTTAGGAGAATTAAAGTAAAGTGCATAGAACATCCTGGAACATGATACCAGAACAAGGACTGTAAGGGTTATTATTAGCCATTATTATTACATGCTATGGTATGCCATCTGTTGGAAGTATTAATTACATTGTCTGTCTACATCTGAGATAAGCTGGCTGAGTTAGGGGTATTTTTCTTTCTGTTCATACAATTTGAAGGTGATCTTGCAGAAGATAATCTCAACACACTGGCTAAATTATTGGGAAAAGACAGACATAATTTATAGCCTTGCCATGCTACATTACTTTTTTTTTGGTAGAGGTTTTTTGCCTTAGGGCACATGTGCTCACTAGAGAGATAGAGAGACAGAGATAATGAGAGGGAAAATGAGAAATCAACCCCTGGGTGGATGGCCATGCTGCAATCCCTTCTCCTTTATTCTCCTCCCAGGATCTTGGGCATGCATACGCATGTGCCAAGCTTGAGTTTTAAGCCACTGGGTCTGGGACTTGAACCATGGTCAACCATGTAGGAGTCCAGCAACATAACCACTATACCATCTGCTGACCCCCACAAGCCACTTTAAACATGTCTCCGATATGTAGACATCTGACATTCTGGAGGAGTTTCTTCTCTTGAAACAAACCTATCATTAAGTTAATATTACATCTTTAAGGATATCTTAGAGGGTTGACAGGTGGCGTGGTGGTTGGGGTTGGTGGACTCCCACATGGCTGACTGCAGTTGAAGTCCTGGACCTGGTGACTTGCTTTCTCACTTTCTTTCTTTCTCACTCTGTCCCTCTCTGGTCAAATTAAAGTAAGTAAAAAGGGGACCACCAGTTAGCGTAATGGCTATGTTGCTGGACTCTCACGTAGTCAACTGCAGTTCGAGTACCGGACCCGGTGACTTAAAACTCACGCCGGTCGCGTATGCATGCATGCCCAAGACCCCGAGAGGAGAATGGAGGAGAAAGGATTGTGGCATGGCCATCCCCCCAGGGGGTGATTTCTTGCTTTCTGTCTCTCTGTCTCTCTCTGTCTGTCTGGTGAGCACACGCGCCCTATAGCAAAAACCTCTCCAAAAAAAAAAAAGTAAGTAAATAAAGTAAAGTAAATAAGTAAAATATCACATGAACATATGATAAATCAATGCCTTGATAAGGCTCCTACTGAAATTCAGGTCATCTGTGTGCAAGAGGCTCCAAGGTCCTAGGTGAGACACAGAATCCCAGATCACAAGTAATTTACCTTTTTTTTGGCCATAGGGTGCATACACTTGCTGGAGAGAGACAGAGAGAGAAAGTGAGAAATAATCCCTAAGGAGGATGGCTACACCACAATCCCTTCTCCACGCACACATCCCCAGCATGATTTTCAAGCTGCTGGGTCTAGGACTCAAACCGCAGTCAGCCATGTGGAAGTCCAGCACCTTAACCACCACACCACCTGCTGGCCCCAGTAATTTATCTTCTTTCTAGTTAAAGACAGAAGAGGAACTGCTGAGATACAAGACAGAGTGAGAATAGAGCCACTGGAGAGATGAAGACATCACACCATAAGGGTTCAAAGCCAGGAGTAACCACATTCTATGGCTAGAGAGAGGGAAGGCATGAGAGGCTTCTTAGAGGAGGAGGCATTTAAAGAATTAATAAAGCACATTAGGAGATTTCAGTGGTCGCTAAAGTTGCATCAGTTTCAGGATCATCTGGGTGCCACCTCTAAGGTTCTGATTGAATGGATCTGAAAGGCAGGACTTTTTAGAAATAATTTCTTTTAAAAAAAATCTCCTCATGCCCCCTGGGCTGGCCTCATAGCACAGCAATTAAGTGCTACGCACAGGGAGGAGGATTTCACATAGACGATGGGGTTTGAATCTGAGCCCCAGTGGCTTGAAAAACAGGTGCAGGTGCGTGTGTGGCCCAAATCCTGACAGGATGGAGAAATGGAGAGAAAAGGGATTGCAGCATATCCTCACCCCATTGGGCGTGATCACTCTCCTTTCCCTCTTTCTGGCGATCACACAAGCCCTCTGTTACTAAATAAATAAATAAATAAATAAATAAATAAATAAAAAATCCCAGCTTTTAAATGAATAACTGTTATTAACTTTTGATGTATTCATTCAACAAGTATTTCTTGAGTAACCACTTTGCACTAGATATCTTTCTGGGTACTAAGGCTCAGCAGGAGTAAGATACAG
Source organism: Tupaia belangeri chinensis (assembly GCF_000334495.1). Classification (NCBI taxonomy): domain Eukaryota; kingdom Metazoa; phylum Chordata; class Mammalia; order Scandentia; family Tupaiidae; genus Tupaia; species Tupaia belangeri. The sequence goes on from NW_006203646.1 coordinate 4,804,682, forward strand.
GGTTTATATTCCAGTGGAGAAATCTGTATGAGGCAGAACACCAAGAGTTTTAGTTTTTAAGGTGAAATGAATCAATCTATCTTTTAAGAATACTCACATGTTAGGTAAGAAGGCTAAATACACCTAGGAAACAATAAAGCTATTGTTTCAAACAGTACACAAGTACAGCAAAAGAATATAAGCTAGACTAGGAGTGCAGCGGACTGAGCCCTGTACCTGGGGACCTGGACCCCACATGGTGGACTGCAATTCGAATCCTGGCCCTGGCAGCTTGAAGAATACCTGGTATGGGTGTGTGCTTGTCCCAAATCCTGACGAGACAGAGACATAAAGGAAAATGGATTGTGGTGTGACCATGCCCCATTAGGGGGGCTTTCTCTCTCTCTTGGGTAAGTACACGCACCTCCTGGAAATCAGAAGAAGAATAGTGAGGAGGGGGAGGAGGCTTAGGAGGAGGACAAGGAGGAGAAAATGACGGGCAAAATACTAGCAAAAATGATTCCATTCTAGCTTTTCAGAATCTGCAATTGATCTGACAGCGACCCACTGAAGTTTGCCTGCATGTCTACCTAAGGATGAAAAGAAGATTTGGTTGAGTAGTTCAAAATATTGGTAAGGAAGAATGTTTCAACGGCTTGTGAGAACAAAATGTATTCAAGTGCCTCAAAAGAACTGCTGTAAAATAGGAACCCTCTAGTTAGTCATTAATGTGGGCTGTTTCAAGTGGGCCATAGACTTCATTAACTGATGTGTCACTGAAAATAACAAAACTGCACTTGTTTAAACACAGTGTAATTCAGGTTTTTAATTAATGCCAAGCTTGAGTTTTAAGCCACTGGGTCTGGGACTTGAACCATGGTCAACCATGTAGGAGTCCAGCAACATAACCACTATACCATCTGCTGACCCCCACAAGCCACTTTAAACATGTCTCCGATATGTAGACATCTGACATTCTGGAGGAGTTTCTTCTCTTGAAACAAACCTATCATTAAGTTAATATTACATCTTTAAGGATATCTTAGAGGGTTGACAGGTGGCGTGGTGGTTGGGGTTGGTGGACTCCCACATGGCTGACTGCAGTTGAAGTCCTGGACCTGGTGACTTGCTTTCTCACTTTCTTTCTTTCTCACTCTGTCCCTCTCTGGTCAAATTAAAGTAAGTAAAAAGGGGACCACCAGTTAGCGTAATGGCTATGTTGCTGGACTCTCACGTAGTCAACTGCAGTTCGAGTACCGGACCCGGTGACTTAAAACTCACGCCGGTCGCGTATGCATGCATGCCCAAGACCCCGAGAGGAGAATGGAGGAGAAAGGATTGTGGCATGGCCATCCCCCCAGGGGGTGATTTCTTGCTTTCTGTCTCTCTGTCTCTCTCTGTCTGTCTGGTGAGCAAACGCGCCCTATAGCAAAAACCTCTCCAAAAAAAAAAAAAGTAAGTAAATAAAGTAAAGTAAATAAGTAAAATATCACATGAACATATGATAAATCAATGCCTTGATAAGGCTCCTACTGAAATTCAGGTCATCTGTGTGCAAGAGGCTCCAAGGTCCTAGGTGAGACACAGAATCCCAGATCACAAGTAATTTACCTTTTTTTTGGCCATAGGGTGCATACACTTGCTGGAGAGAGACAGAGAGAGAAAGTGAGAAATAATCCCTAAGGAGGATGGCTACACCACAATCCCTTCTCCACGCACACATCCCCAGCATGATTTTCAAGCTGCTGGGTCTAGGACTCAAACCGCAGTCAGCCATGTGGAAGTCCAGCACCTTAACCACCACACCACCTGCTGGCCCCAGTAATTTATCTTCTTTCTAGTTAAAGACAGAAGAGGAACTGCTGAGATACAAGACAGAGTGAGAATAGAGCCACTGGAGAGATGAAGACATCACACCATAAGGGTTCAAAGCCAGGAGTAACCACATTCTATGGCTAGAGAGAGGGAAGGCATGAGAGGCTTCTTAGAGGAGGAGGCATTTAAAGAATTAATAAAGCACATTAGGAGATTTCAGTGGTCGCTAAAGTTGCATCAGTTTCAGGATCATCTGGGTGCCACCTCTAAGGTTCTGATTGAATGGATCTGAAAGGCAGGACTTTTTAGAAATAATTTCTTTTAAAAAAAATCTCCTCATGCCCCCTGGGCTGGCCTCATAGCACAGCAATTAAGTGCTACGCACAGGGAGGAGGATTTCACATAGACGATGGGGTTTGAATCTGAGCCCCAGTGGCTTGAAAAACAGGTGCAGGTGCGTGTGTGGCCCAAATCCTGACAGGATGGAGAAATGGAGAGAAAAGGGATTGCAGCATATCCTCACCCCATTGGGCGTGATCACTCTCCTTTCCCTCTTTCTGGCGATCACACAAGCCCTCTGTTACTAAATAAATAAATAAATAAATAAATAAATAAATAAAAAATCCCAGCTTTTAAATGAATAACTGTTATTAACTTTTGATGTATTCATTCAACAAGTATTTCTTGAGTAACCACTTTGCACTAGATATCTTTCTGGGTACTAAGGCTCAGCAGGAGTAAGATACAGGGTTTATATTCCAGTGGAGAAATCTGTATGAGGCAGAACACCAAGAGTTTTAGTTTTTAAGGTGAAATGAATCAATCTATCTTTTAAGAATACTCACATGTTAGGTAAGAAGGCTAAATACACCTAGGAAACAATAAAGCTATTGTTTCAAACAGTACACAAGTACAGCAAAAGAATATAAGCTAGACTAGGAGTGCAGCGGACTGAGCCCTGTACCTGGGGACCTGGACCCCACATGGTGGACTGCAATTCGAATCCTGGCCCTGGCAGCTTGAAGAATACCTGGTATGGGTGTGTGCTTGTCCCAAATCCTGACGAGACAGAGACATAAAGGAAAATGGATTGTGGTGTGACCATGCCCCATTAGGGGGGCTTTCTCTCTCTCTTGGGTAAGTACACGCACCTCCTGGAAATCAGAAGAAGAATAGTGAGGAGGGGGAGGAGGCTTAGGAGGAGGACAAGGAGGAGAAAATGACGGGCAAAATACTAGCAAAAATGATTCCATTCTAGCTTTTCAGAATCTGCAATTGATCTGACAGCGACCCACTGAAGTTTGCCTGCATGTCTACCTAAGGATGAAAAGAAGATTTGGTTGAGTAGTTCAAAATATTGGTAAGGAAGAATGTTTCAACGGCTTGTGAGAACAAAATGTATTCAAGTGCCTCAAAAGAACTGCTGTAAAATAGGAACCCTCTAGTTAGTCATTAATGTGGGCTGTTTCAAGTGGGCCATAGACTTCATTAACTGATGTGTCACTGAAAATAACAAAACTGCACTTGTTTAAACACAGTGTAATTCAGGTTTTTAATTAATTTTGCACTCCTCTTGATTAGTTCTTATTAGTCAGACTTTGCTCTGCTCCCCAGCAACGCGGGCTGGGGGAACCAGGTGCTGAGGTGGCAGCACGCGCATTGGAAGTTCCACTAGAGAAAACACACATGCCCGGCAACTACCTTTGGACACTCTGTCTGCAGATCTGGAGTGAGACCAGGGACCCGTATTTGCAAACATTTCCCAGCAGTTCGAATGTGTAGTCTATCTGGAAGTCGAGGAAACAATTACATGCCGAACCTAGGAGAAAGCGAACTAGGGTGCCACAATGACTCTGTCCGATTCCTTTTCCTCCATGAAATCTTTCCTCATGGCTCTAGAGTTCACCTTAGCATATCTCTGATCACCCTCGAACTCTTTCTCCAGAGTCTCCAGAGTCTGCTATGGCCATGGTCTGTGCTCAGCTGTCGCCATGGGACCGGGAGCAGAGAGTGCAGTGTGAGAGCCGGGCCTTTGGCGTCCCTGATTCAGTTCATTGTCCATCTTATCCTCAGTGAGAAGCTGAGGCTCAGAGGAAGAGATGACCGACTGCAAAGTCACACACTGAGTTGGTGACAGAACAGGATGCAGACCCACTACACATCTCATATATATCCTGCCTTCTCTCTTCTCATCCTTAATCCTGACATCCCTGGGTTGGATAGGTCCTGCTCTCATACTGCTTGGCTTTAATACTGTTAATGAGAAATAAGCAAAAATAGGTGCTCTATTTATTCTGGACAAACAGCCTCATCGGGTGGAATCTGAATCATAGCTACTCCTAACCTCAACAGAGATGGAGGCCTGGCAGATCGGCCCTGTGGGTCTCTAGATCACACAGTTGTGGAGATGATGGCAGGTCAGTTTCAAGGTCTTTGGGCCTCCCCAGGGTGTCCTGTCCTGTGGTTTGCTTGTTCTGTAAGCCCCCAGAATATTTTTTACGAGCCACGAAAACCATAGTGAATCCGATATGTCAACTCAATGCGTTGGCATAAACCACAATATGACTGAAACAACAGTCCAGCTCATTTTGTTGTAAGGCAAATGACAGTGTGAGGAGACTTACAGTGTCCAGAAGAAGTTTTTCAGCTTTGTCTCGGCTGATGCTCTTATTGTACCACCTGAAGGCAGGAAAAGTCCCGTGTTAGTGACATCTTTTTTTTAAATTACATTATTAATTCTTATCAAAACAGAAGTATTTATTTATTTAATTCCACTTGTTATTATTAATTGACCAGAGAGAGAGAAAGGGAAAGGGAGAAAGCAAGCCATCAGGGCTTGAGACTTGAACCACAGTCGGCCATGTGGGAGTCCAGCTCCCTTAACCACCACGCCACCTCCTGCCGGCCCCTAAATAACATTTTTAATTGCAAAATATAATGCTCTGTTTCTACTGGTGCTTTCAAACTCAAATGCAAGGGGACAACAGGTGGCATAGTGGTTAAGGCACTAGACTCCCACCTGGCCATCCATGGTTTGAGTTCTAGACCTAGTGGTTTGCTTTCTCACGTTCTCTGTCTCTCTCTGTTGAGTGCACATACTCTATAGGAAATTTAAAATAATAGTAATAAATAATATTAAGCAACTAAAAAAAAAACAAATAAAAATAAGTAAGTTAAAACCAAACCAAACCAAAGTCCTCAAATGCAAAAGCATGGTCTACTTCTAGGTAACAAAATGTTTAACTTGAGAACTAATGAAACAGTATTGGCAAAACGGTGACTGACGATGGTTGAAGCTGGGATGTGGGTATATAGAGGCTCATCATATTTGTTTCTCTGCTTTTGTGCATGTTAAAAATTTCCCATAATCACACTTGAGAAAATATTTATCTTCCTCTCTATTTCATAAGTCTGTGGGTGGTTATAAGTGGGCAGGTGCTAGGGCAGTTATAAAAATTTAGTAACAATTTGAGAGTTTAACAAATATCTTTTTAAAACAACTTCAGCACTTTCTCTTTATGACTAGTCTTCCAGACCTGCCAAGTAATTGTATTGTTTTTACAATTTTGGTGTCTGATAGAAAACAACTAGACAGTGGTAAAGAAGAATATAAATGATTTTTAGGGATGACACAAGAGTGTCAACAGCATTGAAATCACATCTTGGCTTCTCTGGTAAGAAGAGGTAGAAGGATCATCGGTTAACAATTAATTTTGGGGGACCAGCAGATGGCATAATGGTTACATTGCTGGAATTCTACATGGCTGACTGTGGTTTGAGTCCTGGATCTGGCAACTTGAAACTCACAAGGGGTGTGTGTATGTGCGTGTTTGTCCAAAATCCCGAGGGGAGAATAGAGAAGGGATTGTGGTGTGGCCATACCCCCTGGGGGGTGATTTCTCGCTTTCTGTCTCTCTCTGTCTCTCCAGTAAGTAAACACGCCCTATAGCAAAAATATCTCAAGAAAATAAAAGGGGGGGGAACTGGTAGGTGGTGTGGTGGTAAAAGGTGCTGGACTCTCACATGGTTGACTGTGGTTCAAGGCCCAGATCTGGTGGCTTGCTTTCTCACTTTCCCTCTCTTTCTTTCTCTAGTCAAATATAAAAACCAACAATAATAAATAAGTAAAAGTTAAATAAAATAATTCTTTTAAAAAATGGGACCAGCAGATGGTGTAATGGTTATGTTGCTGGACTCCCACGTAGTTGATTGCAGTTAGAGTCTGGACCTGGTGGCTTAAAACTCACACCAGGCACGTGTGGCTATGGCCCGAAATTCCGAGAAGAGAATGGAGAGGAAGAGATTGTGGCATGGCCATCCCCCCTAGGGAGTATTTCTTACTTTCTGTCTCTCTGTCTCTCTCTTTCTCTCCAGTGAGTGCAAGCGTCCTATAGAAAAAAAACCAACAAAACAAAAACCAATTAGTTTTGGAAACTATCGGGTTATCAGAAAAGTCATGATGCATTTTTGCATAGAAAAACATGTCATAGGGGCCTGCAGATGGCATGGTAGTTAAGGATGTTGGACTCCCACATGGCCAATGGTGGTTCAAGTCCTGGACCTGGTGGCTAACTTTCTCACTTTCCCTCTCTCTCTCTCTCTCTCACACACACTCTGTCCCTCTCTAGTCAAATTAAAAGAACAAACAAACAAACAAATAAATAAAGTTAAATAGTAAAATAATTCTTTAAAAAAAAGTCATAACTTTTCCGGCAACCAAATAATACATCCATGAGGAAAGGCCTAAGTGGAGAAAGAATACCACTTACTACACTTGTTTGGCTACCTGAGAGTAGTCAGGAATAAAAATTAATGGATTCTTTTGAGCATCTTGAACATTGCATGACAAACAGTACTTTACACTTCCATGGGCTCCTAGAGATTATCTGAGGGCAAATATGCTTCATCTTGTGTGCAAATTCCAAAAGATTAGGAGTGGCTGCCTGAAGCTGTTCATTGAAGATTGAGGCCAGTCTTGGGCTTAGGGGATAAAAGTGTCACGCCCAAGAATTCTGTCCACCTGAGTGCTGTGCACAGGGTGGGAAAATCAGCACCAGTGTCGGTCTGCCTTCCTTCATCTTGTATGGTCTTCGTTGTATGGAGAAGGAATCTGAGATCCAACAGGTTGGGGTAACTTGCCTAAGGTCAGGTTTCCAAACCAAAGCAGGAGACCTGAATCTAATTGATTTACTACCCCATGGCTATGTTTCCAGGCAGTACATTTTTGAGTCGTTGTACAGATCTTACTAGAAACCAACATTAAACTGAAGGATGAAAACTCATTCTACTAGGCATCTTTTATATGTCCAGCTATATGCTAACTATTTGGGTGTTTGTCTCTAAGTAATTGTATTTTCTAGCTGAGATTCTAGGGCCCATCGACTGTTTTGTTGCAGTGTAACAGTGCTTAAAATTAAAAAAAAAAAAAAAGCTTAAAACACCCTTAGGTGGAGGAAATACACTTTTTTAATTTGCCTCAGTCTCCACCATGCCCTATTGTTTTAGATTCTCTTGGAATTTTAGTCAGATCCTTCAATCAGAAAAAGATCCTGGGGGCCATCTGGTGATGTGGTGGTTAAGGCACTAGATTCTCAATGGCCTACTCTATGGTTGGAGTCTCTGATTCGGCAATTTGAAAAACACGCTGGGTATGTGTGTGCCTAAAATACTAAGAAGAAAATGGAGAATGAGGGATTGTGGTGTGGCCAGCCCCTCCCCGCCAGGGTGTGATTCTTTATTTGAATTTTATTAAACATTTAGTTTTCCCATTAAAATTACATGCATGTGAACTCATCTTCTAATGAAGCTTGGACATAAACACTAAGCACAATTTAGGCGGATACTTATGACCTATTTGTCTGTTTTGGTATTGGAAATATTGCGTTAAGCTGTGTTTTCAGTCTGTTTATATTCAATTCAGAGTTCCTTTTCATAGTGTTTTGTCCTTTCTGGAGATCAGTGTTCCTGAGACTACCAGTCTCAGTACCTTTTCTCTTTACCATAATCTGCTCCGGCACCTGAGAATCATGGCTTTGATAAAAGGATTGGTGTCTGCAGATAACCTACTCTTCCTATTAAGAGTCCTCCCTTCCGTTTATGTAAAGATCAGTATATGAAAGAGAAGTGAGTTAAAAAAAAAAAGCCCGCTTTTTTTTTTAGTTGATCAATAATTTATTTCTAAGCTAGAGAGAATTCTTTAGTACCATATCTTTTTTTAATTTTTAAAATGTATTTATTTTTATTATTTATATATTTTTATTATTTTTCATACATTAAATCGCTATACATCATTTAGATTGTGAAGAGAAACACAGGACCAGCAGGTGGTGTGGTGGTTAAGGTGCTGGACCCTCCCACATGGTCAACCACGGTTCGAGTCCCAGACCTGGTGGCTTGCCTTTTCACTTTCCCCGCCTTCCCTCTATCTGTGTCTCTTTCTGGTCAAATTAAAATAAGTGAATGAATAAATAAAAATTAAATAAATAATTATTAAAACAAACAAACAAACAAAACTAAATAAAATATCTTACTCATAGGTTTCCAGGTTATTTGGAGATTTTACCACCAGATAACTGCTTGGTACATAGCCTTCATGCCTGTTTGAAAGGAAAATTAGTGTTTAGACTAATATATAACTAATTTCTATAACTTCATTTCATAGGTTTGATCCATTAATGATCCTTTGAAGGTGGTGTAGTCTCACATTATTTGGCATTTTTGATGACACTTTGTAGTTTCAGAATAAAAGAACTGGTAAAAATAACAACTATCTGCCATTGGTTAAAGACAATAGATTTAGTCTCTAAAATATGAAACACAATAAATGAGAAGTGGCCATCTACTTAAACAAGTCTACATGCTGTACTCCTCAGTGTGAAACTTCCGGTACTGGAAAAGAAAAAGATTAATGTTTACTCTATTTTCTACAAAGAAATGCTTTTATGTGTGTGATATGCAATAATTTTTCCACTTTAGTGCCATTATTTCATAGTTAAGAAACTAAAATAAATTAAAATATAAAAGATGACTTTCTAGCCATAGGGCCCAGAAGAGGCTGCCAGCTGGTACCTCATAGTTTAAAGTATTTTTACCTTTTTTTTAATAAAAAAGGCCATTTTTCAATGCAGTGATCATATTTAATGCAATCTATCCCACAGAGCTGTTTTGAGGACTGAAGAAATCAAGAATGGAGATGCCGAGCACAGATACCTTGAATCTTATTCTCATAACAGGCATTGCTAATCAACCGTGGCACACTTTCTTTGGAGAACTGGAGACCCAGTCTCAGAATCATCCTTACCAAAGTGCTCAGGGCAGCTACATTGCCAATAGATGGGAGTAGGCGTGTTTTGAAATTCACCATCCCGTCCATATCTCTCTTTTGGAATTGCCCTCTATCACATCTGTTTTGGTTACAGGAATAGATCGAATAATATTCTTGCTTTTTAATAATAAACTAACTTTTTTAATATGCCAACAAAGCTGACTTTTTTACATAAATGGTAATTCTCATTACTTGTATGTGGCTATGTAGAAGTTACAAAGCACTGGGGCCAGCAGATGGTATGGTGGTTAAGGTGCTAGACACTCCCATATGGCCGACCATGGTTCTAGTCCCAGACCTGGTGGCTTGCTTTCTCACTTTCCTTCCTTTTCTGTGTGTTTCTTTCTGGTCAAATTAAAATAAATGAATTAATAAATATAATTAAATAATTCTTAAAAAAATACATGACAAAGCACTTTCACTTTTATCTTCTCATTGTTTTTTTCCCAATACTAAGATAGACAAAACTGATGTTATCACCTGCATCTTACAGATAAATAGATTCACTAAGTGACTTGGTCACAGTCACATATACAGGAAGAGCTGATACTTACATCCAGGTCCTGTGTCTCTCCTTCTCCTGTACTTTCCACTATGCCATGTTACAAAGGAAATGGGAAATTCCCAAAATACTGATGGCCTCTCAGGTGTCCTTTTTGATGCCCTTTGAGGTACAGAGGTGAGCCTTTCCACAGGCAGTGAACAAAGGGATAACCTGTCATTTGTAGAAGTAAGGCCCAGGAGAAGAAATTCCCTGGCATATTACGTGTGCTAAGTAGTATCAGTTCATTGAATTGACAGATTTCTGAGTATGTTCCTTCTCTTTTTGTAGACCAAGGCCATTTTGGGTTTGTTTCTGATATAGACTTCCCATGAAAGGTAAAGAAATAATATGACCAGCCTAGGTTGCTTCTAGAGGCAGCTAGAGGGACCGGTTCCAGATGAAGGACTTTGGTTCTGTTCTAGCTACCAAACTACACTGCCTCTCACACCACAGTTCTCTATCTCATCACCTCTTCCCCCACCTCACCTTTGCCCTCCCTCTCCCTGCAGTGGAGCTTATAGGCTACTTCAAGAAGAGACACCTTGGACCATGGACACACATGCATACCCGGTGTGCTCAGGTAGGGCCCTGGAACTCAGAACCTTCTCCTGTGGATCCTGTACCTTTACCACTGTTTCACCACTTGGCCCCCATATCTGATATAGTAAAAGGAAAAAATAAAGCCTTATAAAGCAGTGTGAGTCTCATGCTTTTAACCTAGGAGTAGTATATAGGTCCTGTAATCCTAGATCATTCTGAAAGTTAATAACGAATTTTGTTGTATTTCAGAGTCAAGAAAGGCTCATTGGATTTTTTTTTTTTTTCATTCGAAAATCCCATAGCGGGCAATCAATGTTTGTACAACTTTATTTTCTCCATGAATCATTTGGATGCTTGTTCACTAATTGCAATTATAAAGAAGTCTTTAGTATTTTTTTTCTGATGCTTCCTAATATAACCACTAATCTGCCATTGCTTCATGCCCTTTCTTCCCACGAAAAGAAGCACTTCGTAATGGAGTGTGCGTTCAGCCTTACTTAAACACTCAGGAACAAGAGGGCTTTCTGAATAAGTTGCCAGTTTCCCAAACCACGGATGTCAGTGGGAAAACACTGGGGGTTTTAGATGAGTGTGGGGCTAGGAGTGTTTGAGATGGAGTGCAGGGAGTAAGCATGGCAGGTGACAGCCTGTTAGCATCTTCGGAGAAGTGGCAAGACTAGTCTCAACGACATCCTCTCCCTCCCTCTTCCTTCTGCCACTGCTCTCTTCTCCTAACTCAGGCTGGTCGAAAGGATTTTTTTAGTTCTCGCCACTCTCCTCAAGTGCTGAGGCAGCACGTGCAAAGATGCCTTACCCATTCCTGTCTTGAACCCTCCACCAGTGAATCTCAGAACTGTCCAGCAGGTAGTATTCTTCATTGCACTGTAGCGCAAGTTCCTGAGGATCGTTTGTTTCGTAGTCATACAGGGCAATGACCAGGCTTTCTTCAGCTTCCCGAAGTGATCGCTAAGGAAGTGAGACAACAAAACCAAACAGACATAAGGAAGGAGATAAAATGCAAGGGGAGATCACAGCAGGTCCCTGAGCCGTAACTTGCTCCCGGATCTATGTCAGGTCAACACAGACGTTTCTACAGTCCTCTGGGGTATCCGCGGAGACAATCTGCTTTCCTCTTGTTCCTTTTCTTCATGAATTAAGATTATGGTACTGAATATCAAACAGAGACATCAGTACCTGGAATCTAGCATCTTTCTCATTCTATGAGGTAAATTCTGACCCAGTGAGTTTCAAGCAGCCACATGCTTTTCACCGAAGTCTGCCGGTTTCTCTCCCTGCACCATGTCATATGCTGTGGCCTCACTGCCAGAACCATCACACTGTTGGCAAGGGAGACTCGTCCACACTAAGTCATTCAGCCTGTGTTTTGCTGATTTGACTTGTGGCTTTATCCAGAACCATAGACTGATAGGCTAACAGAACTGGAATTCCTTCAAGAGATCATTTAACCCACTCTCTTGTATAGGATGAGGGTCCAAATGGGGAAATGAACAATGCCAATTTAACACCTGGATTATTTATTTTTTGTTGTTTTTATTTTAGAGATATTTTTGCTATAGAGTACATGTGCTTGCTGGAGAGACAGAGAGAGAGACTAAGAGAAAGAAAGTGAGAAATTACCCCCCAGGGGGTGTGGCCATGTCTCAATCCCTTCTCCTCCTGGGATTTTGGGCACACATGCACATGCGCCTGGCATGAGTTTCAAGCCTCCAGGTCTGGGACTGAAATCGCTGTTGGCCAGGTGGAAGTCCAGTGATATAACCATTATACTATTTGCTGGTCCCACACTTAAATTAGTTTTAACTCTCTCTCCACCACAGCACATGGGCTCCCTTCTTTCTCCTGTAGACTCTCTTTTGCCTGTATTGTTGCTTCTCACTGTCTTTCCTAGGATGAGATATTGAGGACATGAAGAAAAGACCATAAAATAACAGTAATCAGAGCTCAGGATGGGCACACCTGCTATGATTGGACAGCTTTGGGGAGGGTTAATACGGGATAAGACTGAGTTGCTGCCTAAAATGTGATTTATGGCAGGAAGTTACAAGTTTGGTGAGCACATTGAAGCATTGGTGGTTTAAGAATACTGGAGCTATGCAGACAAACTATAGTCTTGTCATATTGATTTTGTATATTATCCCGGCTGAGCCCAAATTGGATTATGAAGTCCAGATACTTGTGAAGCTTAAGGTGGTGGTGTTTTGGGTATAACAGACAAGAGTAGATGGGTGTTAGGCTTTTGCCCTAAGAGAACATAAGAGGGAGAAATTGTGTTGAAGGGCACCAGAAACAGAAAACAAGAGCTATGATGTGGCAGTTGTATCACTGTTAGTCAGCTCACTGGTTAATCCTTCTGTAGAGAAAGGTCAGAGCAGGATTCTCAAGTTAGGGCAGTGCCTTTCCACAGGGGGCTCCTTGGGCATCTATGGTGTATTGTTGACATCAGAAAGCTTGACATGTGCTACAGGTATTTAGTAGGTGCCAGGCAAGAATGCAATATACTCTTCAGTGTCTCACATCCTGTACAACTTTCAAGTGTTCTGTTCAATATTGATGTGTTAAGAAACCTGCTTATAGTATAAATATAAGAAGATCTTGAGTCCTCCTACCTCTCCTTTTTTTTTTTTTGAGAAAGATTTTTGCTTTAGGGTGCATGTGCTCACCAGAGAGACAAAATCAAGAAATAACTCCCAAGGGGGGATAGCCATGCCACAATCCCTCTCCTCCATTCTTCTCTTGGGATCTTGGGCACCCATGCACACATGCCTGAAGTGAGTTTTAAGCAGCTAGTGCAGAACTTGAACCACAGTTGACTATGTGGAAGTCCAGTGATGTAACCATTACACCATCTGCTGGTCCCCCTATCTCTACTTTGTACAAAGCACTAGATTTCCCAGGAATACAATTACCTTTGTACAATGAGGGGAGGGTGTGCTCTGTTTAGTTCAGAACTTTACCAAGAGTTGTTCTTTATTTTGGAAATTTGTATCATGAGTGGTAACACTCTATTTAGGTCACTGAGACAACCTTCCTGTGTTCGTTGCATTTGAAAACCCAAATTCAGCAGAATTGTATCTACAGATATAAGCAACTGACTATTTCATTATGTCTTCATTCCCCAATAAAAACCTATACAAATAAATACCATGTTACCTAAATGATTTTTTCTTTCCTTTTTAAAGATGACATGACATTTATTGATTCTTTTAAAATGAAATATTCATATATGTTGTAGTATTTATTAGTTTCTTTTCAAGATAACAAAAGAAGCTTTATGAAACATTTGTCAAGAAAGAGGAACACTGAATCTGATCAGGTTTGGAATTACTAGATTAGATTGAGAAAAATCAAGAGATGGCATTTGGAGAAACTTGAATTTGTGGACTCAAGAAGGGCTGCTTCGGGGCATAGGTGATATGGTGAGGCACAGAGTGGATAAGGGTCTTATCCTTTAGTCACTCTGCTGTAGACTTCAGAACAACCCAAGAACTCTGGCCCCCAAGAACTCTCCTGGTCCCAGCTGGACAGAACTCCACTGGACTGAGAAAGCTCTCCCAGCGATCATAGGTAGCAGTGACAGGAACAGGGTACCTTTATAGGAGCCAGGCAGGCTCATCTCTGAGTGGCCCCTCCAGAAGCACTCTGGGTTGACCGGAAGGGGCCTTAAAGCAATGGCTGAGTTCCCATGGATGCAGGGGGTCACAAGAATGGAAATTTGGACATCAATGTAAACATGTCCTCATATGCACCCATAGCCTAGAGAGGCTGGGATTGACTGTTACTCTGACCATGGATATAGTCTCCATCTCCACCAAAAAATAGCCACCTTCCTTCTCTAGAGAACTAATCCTATTTCACAATTTTTCTCACAAAGCCTGAGACCCAGAAACACAGCTTAAAGGCACAGCTTCTCTCTATCCCACTCTGAAATGTTGATACCCCTTGGGTAGTAACAGAACAAGAGGATGAAGAGATAAATGACTTTGAGTGGCTCAGAGTAAGAGAAACGTTGTAGTGGATTTGGACATGTAGCTGAACCTAGAACCATGTCTCCAGAACCTTGTGATCAGTATACTCAGACCAGTATGGATGCTGCTCCTTCGAGAAATCTGAGAAGCCAAGTGGCAGATCCCAAGGATTGCTGGGCCAGCAGTGTCCTTGTCCTCTGGTTTTTACTTCACTGATACTGAAAATAAGGTGAGAGCAGACTGACTAAACATGAGATGTGTGGGTTTAGGCAAGACTAGTGAGAGAACCATCGGCAAGGGGGCAGTGGGATTCTGAACCATGTCTTCAAGGAAGATGGTGAAATAGTCTTCAGGAGGTCAATGAAAGAAAAGGAAAGGAAGATCGTTTTCCACTATAGTTTAAATACATTCCTTTTCTGTTGAAAGGGAGCAGACTGATGACAGATCTAAAAACCAACCCGAGGTTTTAAGGATTTAGAGCTTCCTTTATGGGGAAGCTGCCAGTTTTGAAACGTCACCAAGTTGGCTAGAAGGGGGAAAAGTAAAACACATTCTTCAGATTAGGCAGGTTTGGGATTAAAGGGCAAGTGCTCTTGTGAGTATTGGTGCCATTATGGCCAAATGGTGAGAGCTGATGCTTCTCAGGACCTATTTTTGTTTTTGTTTTTGTCTCCTTAACAGAATGAGTTTCTCCAGAGTAGGCACCATACAGTCTAAGCCTGGTAAGCCAGGACATTAACAGCCAGCAGCTCTCAAACTTGAATGTCCCTCAGAATCACCCAGAGACTTATGAAAATACAGATGGGTTGGCCCTTCCTCTAGAATTTTGGATATAGCAGGTCTGGGGTGGGGCCCAAGAATGTGTATTTCTTACATGCTCCAAGGTGATGGTGCTGCTGGTCTGTGGACCACACTTTAAGAACTACCAAACTAGAAACTCTGCATGCTGCTAAATTGCTGGATGGTCTTGAGATAGTCTCAAAACGTCCCTCGGGACTCAGCATCCCAAGCTTTAAAAAGAGAATAAAACTATAACCAGCTGAAGTACCTAGAACAGAGTCAATTTAAAAATAGATGATAAAAGTGTGAAAGTGTTTTGAAACATATAAAGTATTATCAAATATACAATATTTCTCTGAAGTGCTTGTAGGTCATGGCATAGGTTAAATACACCCTATATGAGCTATTATTTTACTCCAAGCAAGTGCTCTTGTGAGTATTGGTGCCATTATGGCCAAATGGTGAGAGCTGATGCTTCTCAGGACCTATTTTTGTTTTTGTTTTTGTCTCCTTAACAGAATGAGTTTCTCCAGAGTAGGCACCATACAGTCTAAGCCTGGTAAGCCAGGACATTAACAGCCAGCAGCTCTCAAACTTGAATGTCCCTCAGAATCACCCAGAGACTTATGAAAATACAGATGGGTTGGCCCTTCCTCTAGAATTTTGGATATAGCAGGTCTGGGGTGGGGCCCAAGAATGTGTATTTCTTACATGCTCCAAGGTGATGGTGCTGCTGGTCTGTGGACCACACTTTAAGAACTACCAAACTAGAAACTCTGCATGCTGCTAAATTGCTGGATGGTCTTGAGATAGTCTCAAAACGTCCCTCGGGACTCAGCATCCCAAGCTTTAAAAAGAGAATAAAACTATAACCAGCTGAAGTACCTAGAACAGAGTCAATTTAAAAATAGATGATAAAAGTGTGAAAGTGTTTTGAAACATATAAAGTATTATCAAATATACAATATTTCTCTGAAGTGCTTGTAGGTCATGGCATAGGTTAAATACACCCTATATGAGCTATTATTTTACTCCAAGGACGTCAGGTGGCTGGACATACAATTTGATACCAGTAAAGTGTTTGTTGAGTGAATACAATGATGTGAAAATTTAGCATTTCAGTGGTCCTTTAAATGGACAGTTCTACAGGACAGTTTGGACCTAAATAAACCCCATGCATTAAGTTCAGCTGAATCACGACAGTCTGCTACACGCACTCAGGATTTGGGAAACGTGGGCAGATGGAAGAATGCAAGTGGGGGAATGCCAATCGGGCCACCTGCAGCACCACGGGCCACTGTACCCAGAACTTAGGCTCTCACTCACCCTGTTGTCTTCAGGAGTAGGAGGAAGAGGCTTCTTTGAAGCTGAAACAAGAAAAACAGAAAAAAAAGAATCTGAAACTCAATAGGCCCAACCGGAGGTGAGCAGTGGGGGGCTTTTCAGAGAAAAGGGGCCCAAGGAGAACAACAAGAGAGAAGGGCCAGAAGGCGGTGATGAGACACATAGAAACCAGAACCGGCCTTGTCAGAACTTGCCTGTTTGCTTTTAGCCTGTTGGCTCCCAAGGCCCTTTGGTAGCAGCCACCAGAAACTTTCTGAAGTCAGGATCTGGGGGCCCCCCTCTTCCTGTATTCCCAAGAAAAGCCTCATGAGAGGTTCAACTTGGGCTCTCCTTGCCGGCACAGAGATTTCAATGAATACATCTGCCTCCTGCTCAGCCCAGGAGTGGGGCTCGGTGACTCAGGGTGCAGTGACTCACTGGCTTCCTGGTGCTGTCATGGGCTTGAGGAGGGGGTGGATGAGGTGGGAAGTCATTGTGCTCCTTTTCGAGTGGGTTGGGAGCCACTTTTAGTTGCATTAAGGCCTCTGAATATGTGTTTTCACTGTTTCCCCCTATCTTCACCCCTCCCCCACATTCCTCTCTCCCTATCTCTTTTTCTGCTAGTCTCTTTCTGTCTCCATGTCTCTTCTCTCTTCCCTCTTTCCTTATTTCTTCTCCCTTCCTTTCTCATTTTCTTTCCTTTCACTTTTTCATCTCTGTCTCTATTTTTCCTTTGTGACAAAACAAAGATCAGCATTGGAACACGGGACCAAAGCCGTGTGTCTGTGAGTCTGGGAATACATGTGGTATGGAAAGCACTTCACAGGCTTCCACTGAATACAAAGATTTTTTTGAATTATCAGAGATAAGAAGGGAATGGAGGTGCATAGGCTAGTGGCAGTTCTTTTTTCTGTCTGAGGTTGTCTTTTTTTTTTTTTTTTTTAGGAGAGGTTTTCACTATAGGGCGCGTGCGCTCACCAGACAGACAGAGAGAGACATAGAGACAGAAAGCGAGAAATCACCCCCCAGGGGGGATGGTCACGCCGCAATCCCTTCTCCTCCATTCTCCTCTCGGGATCTTGGGCACGCACGCACACGCGCCCGGCGTGAGTTTTAAGCCACCGGGTCTGGGACGTGAACCGCGGTGGACTACGTGGGAGTCCAGCGACATAGCCATTATGCTAACTGCTGGTTCCCTGTCTGAGGTTGTCTTAAAGTTGGACAGCCCTCATTAGGCCTGGGGTAGAGAAGAACACATTGAACTGAGTCTAGCCCTTTGTCAACTCCTTTGAGAAAGGGAAGGCTGGGGGAGAGGGGGTGGTCATGGATATAATTAACAGAGAAGAAAGCAAGCACATGTAATAAGTATGGTACCATTTAGCAGTCTGCTTGGGGCCATGAGACTGGCATTCTGATCCCAACTCCACCATGATGAGCTGTGTGGCCATGGGAATAGCCCTATGTGTTGTATGCTAAGTAGCTACTTATGAACATCATCCCCATTTCATAGATGAGGAAACAGACTCAGACTCCCAGAGAGGTTAAGTAATGTATATAAAGTTACAGCAAGGAAGTGATCGGGCTAGGACCCCAGATGTTTTTGGCTTTGATGTCCTGTGCTCACAGACCCTGCACTACCAGTATGCCCAACACCAAGAACCCTTCAACCCCAGCAGATCATTGTGGGCTGTGTTCACAGCATCATGTGCTTCTTGAAAACTGTTCTAAACTGTGTCAACACTATCGTGTGTGAGGGTAGAGTGAGAAGATGCTTAGAGAGGGAGATGGCAGGGGATTGCAACACAGGAGCAAAACCATGACTGCACAGCACACCACGGAAATGACCAAGGATGGTTAGCTCTCCCCAGCCCTCCCCAAGCATGGCTCTGATAAGTCATTCAGATGCTCCTAACACCTTCGTCACGTCTTCCACTTGGTGGAGGAAAACTCCGTGTGCTCTGAGGAGGAATAGCTGCGACACGTGTGGTGAAACTGGCAAAATGGTAACAGATTCGGAAAAATTTAGAATGGGAAAGGTTCTCCAATTCTATTTTATCTTAGGTCTTCTAAGATCTCCCCTACCATTTTAGAGATGAGGACATTAAGACCCTTGATGGCCAAATGACTCACCCAGGGACCCACAGCAAGATGCTGGCAAGAATTTGGACACCAAGGCTTTGGAAAGCGCCTTTGCTCACTGTGGCAAGCCCAGGCCTTCCTGTTTTTACCATGGATTCCACACGTTTAAAACCTTCCATTTCTTTTTCATTAAATACTGGCCTCTGTGTGGCCAACAGAACTAGTGGTAGGAGATCACTAACTTCTAAGACTTGGCAAACATTATTCTTCTAGGCCAAGGAATGGAGATTGTCTTAAAGGACTTTCTTTCCCAAGGTGCAGGTTGAGAAGTGTTGGTTTCTAAAGTGGTGCTGAGAGGAGTTGTGAATCAGGAAGCCATGAAAAACCCAGCCACGTGTTATTTCCGCCTTGGGTTGTCAACCTGAGGTATTAAGTTTTAGTGCAAAAAATAGAAATTGACAGATGAGAAAAAAGAACTATAGTAAGAGACGCTAAGAAGAAAAATGGAAGTAAAACAATTAGCATAGGCCGTTACTCCTAGCCAACAATGGATTTGCAGAGCCCCTCATAGCTGTATGACCTTGGGCTTACTGAATTCACTCAAGGCCATCTGTTCCTTCAAGAACACAGCAACCATCCTGACAATTGTGAGGAACCAGAGTCCGATACATGGGAAGGTGCATTAGAGTGGGGTTGCACTTTATTGGAAGTTAAGGTCTCAAAGCCCTTACATAAGGTAAAAAAATCAAGTTGCAGTTCAAGCCTCAACACCTGAGCCTCTGACCTCAACAGTCAAGAAACTTCTTTTCATTTTGCATTCAGACTGAGATTGTGGAGGTTAAGGATAGATTTGAAGAGAAGGAGGGGACAAGCCACATAGCTAAAGAAAAAGATTTTTCTCTAACTTCCTTTCTCCCTCAAATGTGGAGAGTTGAATTTGTGTAATTAAACACATGCACGATGTGATACTACTGTAATAAATAAATAATGATATTATTATTATATGAATAATAACATATTTTATAATATAAATGGTAATATTTATATTTATATTTATATAAAGAAATATTATAAATAATATTTCTTGAGGCTGTCTCTACAGTTTAAGATTAAGTAGACCATGCCATTCAAGATTCCTAATATGAAAGTTAATAATAGTGTTCTTGAAACTTCATTGTGCATACAGATCTCCTGGGGATCTTGTTAAAAAAGCAATTTCTGATCAAGTAGGTCTTGGAGGAAGCCAGAGGATTTGCAGTTCTAACTAGCTCTCAGGTGATGCTGCTGCTCTTGATTCAAGGACAGCACGTGGTTATATTTGTCTTTCTGACATTTCCTTGGAAATCTGCAAGAACCTCCCTTTCCCCCTCCCTCAGTAAAACTATTTAAGTGTGTGTTAAACAATTTCAGAATACTAAATAAAAAGTCTGGCCAAGGGGCCAGCAGATGGTGTAGTGGTCATGGCACTGGACTCCCACATAGTCAACTGCAGTTCAAGTCCTGGATTTGATGGCTTGAAACTCACACTGGGTGTGTATGTGTGTTAGTATGTATGCACAAAATCTCAAGAGAAGAATAGAAGAGAAGGGTCTGTGGCGTGGCCATGCCCCCTGAATGGGGGGAATAATTTCTCACTTTATCTCTCTGTCTCTGTGTCTCTAGGAGTACACATGCCCTATAGCAAAAATCTCTTTTAAAAAAGTTTGGCCAAAACCAACCAAACAAAAACGATAGCAGAGTAGTCAGTGGCTATAAAGACAATAGATTTGAAATGAAAAAGTATCAACAGACTAGAGATAAAGACAAATAATTCCTTTCTGAAAATGTAGAATGTTACATTCAATCACTGAGACCCCCACCACACACACACACACACACACACACACACACACACAGAGAGATAAAGAGAAGCTGAGAGTCTTTATGATCATGTCATAAAAAGGAAAGGGAATTCCGTCTCTTACCATTCTTGGTTGGATCATACTGGGCACAGCCCGTTGCAAGTTTCTCCAGTTGAGAACAGCACCTCCACCTCCCATCCATCCAGAAGTTGGGGTGATAAGTTGGCACCAAACTGTTATTATTCCTTGTTTCTGAAAGGGATTGGCACCAGCAGAAAAATGATTCCTAGGCCAGTCTATAAAGGGTCACAAACTTTATAACTCCCAAGAGTGGACCCTGCTGTGTGACCTGAGTGAATATTACCCTGAATATTCAGAAAAATGAGCTTTATCAGGCACATATATCTGCCATCTGCTGAGGGAATGCCTGTTAGAGTTAGTGGATGTGGGTTGTGATGGCTCTGCCTCCGGTGAGTTGTATGTGTTCAGGTTGGGTGAACCTTCATTTGAGTCTCAGTTTCCTCTGATGGTAAATGAAGTTGTTAGACTGGGTCAGTGAACTCCACAAGGGGCTTTAGATGCAATGGAAAGGTTGAGAAGGTGGGATTCTCACTCTTTACCTCTCCCACTTTTGACCAGGGCAACTCTGCTTTTGTTCCTTCTAGATTTGTGGCTTTGAAATAAAATTTTGGTAGGAAAAAAAAAGGGAGTCTCTATATAAAAAAAAGTGTATAAATATAAAAAAAAAATAGAACTGGACAGATCATCTCTAATGTTCCTTCCAACATTGTATAGTGTATGCAAAGCTCTTTTACAGAGAGAGAATGGCCCATAGATTTGGCCTAACCCTTTTGATTACTTTCCACTTTGGTGTTTGTTCCAAGTCCTGTGATTGTCATACTTAGCATTTTCCAGTTCACCCAGCACCTGCCTGTTCATATTTCATTTGAAGTTCACAACAACATTGAAAGTAGATATGATTTGCTATTCATGGTCTCAGTTTTCAGATAGATGTCCCCTTAGCTCCAGGGACATCAAATACTTTGCTTATCCTTCGAGACTTAGAGACAGATTAATATTTGGACTCAGATCTTCTGACAAATCTAAAGTTGCAGGCTAAAGAATAATAATAGTGATATTAATTGAGTACGTTCTTTGGGATGGGTATCACTCTAAGTGCCCTAACTCGTTTAATTCTCACAACTTATTTAATAATCTCCCTGTGATTATTATGAGTCAAAATTTAGAGCTGAGAAATTGGAGACACACACAGGAGTCAAGGAACTTGCACAGGGTCATACGCTAACCATGGGTAGAGCTGGGATTTTCACCTTCGCAGTGTGGGTCCATGTCCCAAGGCCTTCAATACTCTTCTTGCTCTGATTATGCTGTCAGGAAGGCAAGGCTTAAGAAACACCCTTATTGCTGATCTGAAAAAGTTTAAAACCTAGCTAAATTTGTTGTTGTTGTTTTTCTTAAGGTTTTAGCCATAGGGTATGTGCACTCACCAGAGAGAGAGACAGTGAGAGGGACAGTGAGAAACCATCCCCCTAGGGGGGACAGTTATGCCACAATCCTTTCTCTTCCATTCTCCTCCTGGGATTTTGGGCACCCATGCACACATGTCTGGCATGATTTTCAAGCTGCCCAAGGTCTGGGACTTGAACCACAGGTCAGCCATGTGGGAGTCCAGTGCCTTACACTACACTGCCTGCTGGCCCCACACTGTATATAAGGTGCTGGCTATGGGCCTGGCTAGTTCCGAGATCTTTACTCTTGGGCATAGCAACTGTAGTGGAAAGTTTTTTTTGTTTTTTTTTTTTCTCTCCAAGATACATTAAAAATAAAATATTCACCCCTCAGCTTGGCAAACAAGAATGGTAACTTGGGATGTACAAGGAGATACCCATTCCTTCAGGACGCTCTAGATAGCCTCCTCCAGCATTGCAAAAGGGCCTACCCAATCCATTGTGGTTTTACAAGGGTTTGACATACAGGATGTCAGTGCTGCAAGGAACATGACAGATGATCTGTCTAGTTCTGTGGTTTTTAAAACTTTTTATTTTTTGTAACAGAACCCCCCCCCCTTCTTTCCCCTACCAAAATCTTACTTCAAACCACAAATCTAGAAAGAATCAAAGTAGAGTTGCTAGAGTAAGAGCACTGGAGACAGGTACTATTATTCCTCCTTTTCTGCTTTTTTTTTTTTTTTTTTTTTTTTTTTGGTGGGCCACACTGGCGGAGAATAGCTCAGAAACTGTCCAAGTGCATATAGTAAACAGTAGAGCCCAGATTTAAATGCAGGTCATCCAACTTGAAAACCCACACTCTTATTCTTCACGCTATTTTGGAAGTTGGCAAACTTTTTCTTTAAGGGCCAGATAATAAATGTTCTAGGCTTTTCTGGTCACGAGGCAACATCAGGGGTGTTCTGTAGTACTTGTACGATCCTTTGAAATGGCCGCATAAAAACACAGAAACCATCCTTAGGTTGGAGCCTTGTGAGATCAGGTGGCAGCCCAGATTGGTCCAGTCTCTGAACTATGCTGGTTGCTTCCTCTTGGGCTCAGGGTGAAAATGTGGGACTTTTAGCAACATTGAAAGGGAGATGCTCTCAGATCACTCTCTGTTCTACCGTGGAACAAGCCTACCATAGCATCGAGGGTCTCGGTGACTCAAAGGTACAGGAGTTAATTACCTTCCTTAAGGGCCAGCACCCAGCGCTGCCGGCTCTCGCGGTCTGGAGCAAACACATAGAGGAGGTAGTTGTCATGCACGACCTGGAGACACACACGCAGAGTCCAAAGTGAGCAGTGTGCTGGAAGACAGATGAATGACAGGAGGCCCATCTGGCTTCCTGGACCCAGGGTGAGATCTGAGGAATTTGTCACTTTTAGGCAAATGTGGGTGATCAGAGCACTAAGGTCTTTTTTTTTTTTAATTTTTTTTTAATTTTTATATATTTATTTATTTATTTTGAGGGGAGAGGTTTTTCCTATAGGGTGCATGTGCTCTCTAGAAAGACAGAGACAGAAAAACAGAAAGCGAGAAATCACCCCCTAGGTGGGATGGCCATGCAGCAATCCCTTCTCCTCCATTCTCCTCTTGGGATATTATTGGGCACGCACGCGCACGTGCCCAGCATGAGTTTAAGCTGCTGGTCTGGGACTTGAACTACATGGGAGTCCAGCAACATAACCATTACACCATCTACTGGTCTCAGAAGACTAGGGTCATTTTTAGCCAGATATTTTAGTACTGGGCAAACGAAGGAATGGTCTTCCCCAGCTGACGCTGCTCACCTGAGAGTTCATGCCACCGGTAAGTCATTGCTAAACTAAAATAGCAAGAGAACGTTTTCCTCCTGAGTAGATAGCACATTTACTTCTCATCATCTTGCAGTGATTTAAAAAAATCCTTTTGCCATATGTAAGAATAAGTTATTAGATAACAAGTGTATAATCAGGATTTCTAAAAACTTCTTATTTTGACATAGTTTAAGATTCAGAAGAAATTCCAAAAATAGTACAGAGTTCCTGTGTGCTTTTCACCCACCTTTCTCCACCGATAACATCTTACATAACCACAGCACAATTTTAAAACCAGGAAACCGATATTGTACAATACTACAATACGAGCTAAACTACAGGTCTTTTTTGAATTCCACCAGTTTTTTCATGTACTCATTTGTAATGGGGATTTAAAATAATGGTGAGATACATAGGAGCCTTTCTACTTTCAATCCTAAAAATTCCAACTCCTAGGGGGTCGCTTCTCTAGCAGGAAGGGTTTTATTCTATGCCACATTTAAAATGAAATATTCACTCCTCAGGTTGTTAAATGAGAAGGGTGACTTGGGCTGTGCACGGTGAGGGCATTCCTTCAGAGCTGTCAGTGCCAAAACTGGTGAAGGAGACGAAGGCTCGGATAGCCTCCACCACCAGCTCTGAGCACTAGAACTCTCTGCAGGGGTGAAACGTCCTGTAATCTGTGCTGTCACAGGAGCCACTGGTCACAGATGGCTATTGAGCACACAGAATGTGGCTGGTGTGACTGCAGAGCTAAAACTTCAGTATCATTTAATTTACATGTAAATATAAA
Organism: Tupaia belangeri chinensis; assembly: GCF_000334495.1. Classification (NCBI taxonomy): domain Eukaryota; kingdom Metazoa; phylum Chordata; class Mammalia; order Scandentia; family Tupaiidae; genus Tupaia; species Tupaia belangeri. The sequence goes on from NW_006203646.1 coordinate 4,828,994, forward strand.
CATCTACCTAGAGCTGGTAACTCCTGTATTAGAAAGTGCAACGATCTCCAGATAGTTCTCGAATTTGAAATCAGTCTTATTACCTCCGAAACTGCAAGTAATTATAACCAAGAATTACAATCTGTCGTCCTAATCCCGAGTAAGCATAACTTTAACAGCTTTCTACAGTCCCCTACCCCAAGAGCAGAGTAATTAAGACTGTCCTTGAGATAGGGAAGAGATGAGGAAAAAGAGAAGGAGGAGTAACTTTTTCAAGATTCTGCACTTAGAGTTGGCCCAGGCACAGTGGTTAAGGGAGCCAGATCCCACTCTGCCAACTGTGGTTTGACTCATGGCCCTGGTGGCTTGAAAACCACACTGGGCATGGGCTAGTAGGTGGCACAGAGGTTAAGACAGCTGGATTCCACATGGCCAACTGCAGTTCAACCTTCAGGTTTGAAGCCGAACCTGACTGCTTCAAAAACATACAGGGTGCATGTGCATGCATGCCCAAAAGCTGAAGAGGAGAATAGAGGAGAAGGGACTGTGGCATGGCCATTACCCCGAGGGGTGATTTCTCACTTCCTCCTCTCTCACTATCTTTCTCTCTGTCTCTCTCTGGCAAACACATACACACACTACAGCAAAACTTAATAAATTAAAAGACACACACACACACACACACACACACACACACACCCCAAGTATGTGTGCATACGTATTTGAAATCCTGACAGAAGGGAGAAATGGAAGAGCAGGCACTATGGCTTGACCATAGCCCATTGGATGGTACTTTCTCACATAAATAAAGTTCCATATATTAAAAAAATGTTGCACTTAATCTACATTGAATGAATAAATTTTATTGATTGAAAGATCACAGAAATTTTCTTATGGGCTTGGTCTAAGTTCTACACACGGTCTGGGGTCATCCTTTTCTCATCTTCTCTCAAAGTATCAAGGATTTTAACTATGGTCCAGGAATGGGAAATCATCTGCCTTGGGCCTGATGAACTTACCTGAAATGGATATTTATAGTGGCATGGGATGCTGATGTCACTTTTCACGATCTCAACACATTTGATTCTGGAGAGTTCAATAGAGCCCTTCAATGTTCGCTTTTTCTGTGGGGAAAAAAAGGCACATCTCATTTAAATAAGATAGAGACAATTTTTATCTAGATTGTGTCTAGAAAATTTCACCACTAGATAAGCTCTGTTAGCTTTGTAAGCCAATCCCAACCCCCTTAAAATATCCAAAAAGTTGCCTCTTGGCCTTCAGTCTGAGACACTCTGAGCAGACTTGGGAGAACATGCCCTCTGAATATTCTTCTTTTTAACAATTGTCTTAATTTTATTCATGACAGAGAGTGCGTGTGCATGTGTTAAAGAGAGAAAGAAAGAAAGAGTCCTCTAGCTTGTCTGGATCTTGGGCATGAACACATTCACTCAGTGTGTTTTCAGGCCACCCAGGAGATTGGAGCCCTCCATTGGCCACGTGGCTTCCAGCGTTGCAGTTCAGTTTGCCACCAACTGTGTCACCAGGCTGGGCCTGGATCTTCTTCTTGTTGGGTTGACTGATGTGTACTCATTGAGCCGTAGTATCAGATACCCCACTGTCATGGTTATGAATGGCAGCATGTGCAGAACTTGTAGCTAGGATAGGTAGAGCTATCTGTAGGAAAAGACCATACATGTGCCAATTTCCTCTGCTGTTTATGAGGCCTATTTATGACCTATCAGCATAGTCATTGAACTCGGGCTGGACCTGGATGATGATGCATGTTGTGAGTTGCACCTTTCTTTTCTACATATTGGCTTCTTTATGTCCTTTAGTCAGTCAGCTCCTCAATGACAAGCCTACAGTACACACCTGACTCTATAACTATTCCTTCTTTGTCCCCTGCCCCCTCCCTGTCAGTCTTACTGGCTCCTTATCTCATTCTTTTGGAAGTGTACTAGTTATATTTCTCTGGTAACCAACTCTCCTGATAGTATTTGTGATTTTTAAATGATGGTACATGTTACTCAGTTCTAAAGGTCCTTATGTTTGGAGAGTGGATCTCAGGGGATACAGATATCTTACCCAATGGAACAGACTTTACTGATGAAGGTTCCAAGGAAGGCTAGTTAGGAAAATGCTTTTGAATGACAAAAGACTCTTTTTGGTGCCTAGAATTAGGCTGTCATGGAGAATTGAGTTTAACTCAGTTGTGAAGCCAGCTGCAAAACACATCACTATACCCTATACTTTATAAAAAGGCAAATGATGGTAGAATGAGCACAAGGTTGAGAAGGCTAGGTTCAAAGTTGGGCTCTGTCTCTTAGCTCTGTGACCTTGGGCAAATCATGTAACCTCTACGAACCCTGCCTTTTACATTTAATAAATGACAGTGATAATACCTATCTTTAGGACCAGTAGGTCGTGTAGTGATTAAGGAGCTGGAGTCTCACATGGCCGAGTGCAGTTTGTGTCTCGGATCTAGCAGCTTTCTTTCTCATTTTCTCTCTCTCTCTGTATTTCTCTGGTGAGTGCATTTGCCCCACAGCAAATTTAAAAAATAAATAAATAAAATAACATAAGTAATATTTTTTCTTTTTTTTAGAGAGGGTTTTATTTATTTATTTATTTTTTGCTATAGGTGCGTGTGCTCGCCAGAAAGACAGAGAGAGACAGAGAGACAGAAAGTGAGAAATCACCCCCCAAGGGGAGGTGGCCATGCTGCAATCCCTTCTCCTCCATTCTCCTCTCGGGATCTTGGGCACGCACACACACATGCCTAGCATGAGTTTAAGCCACCAGGTCTGGCACTCAAACCATGGTCGACTACATGGGAGTCCAGCAACATAGCCATTATGCCAAGTGCTGGTCCCAAATTAAATAAATAATAATTTTTTTAAGAGAGATTTTTGCTATTGGGTACATGTGCTCACTAGAGAGAAAGAAAGTGAGAAATCACCCCTCAGGAGGGTTGGCCACACAAAAATCCCTTCTCCTCCATTCTCCTCTTAGAATCTTGGGGACATATACACACATGCCTGTTGTATCTTAAACTGCAGGGCCCAGGACTTGAACTGTCGTCGACTATGTGGGTGTCCAGTGATGTATTCATTAGGCCATCTGCTGGTCCCCAAATAAATAATTCTTTTTTTTTTTTGAGAGGTTTTTGCTATAGGGCGCATTCACTTGCCAGAAAGACAGAGAGAGAGAGACAGAAAGTGAGAAATCACCCCCCAGGGGAGATGGCCATGCCGCAATCCCTTCTCCTCTGTTCTCCTCTAGGGATTTTGGGCACACACGCACATGCGCATGGCATGAGTTTTAAGCCACCAGGTCCGGGACACGAACCACGGTTGACTGCATGGGAATCCAGCGACATAGCCATTACGCTAATTGCTGGTCCCCCCAAATAAATAATTATTTTAAAAAAATGATACCTATCTTTAAAGGGCTGAGTGGAGAGTTAAATGGAATGATGTAAACACATTACCTAGTTTGTAAGAGGTTCTCCCACTAAAGGGTGCCTTCCCCTTGAAGGGGGCATATAGTGAATGAGGTTAAGGATGCCCTAACTAATATAAGACAGTCAAGGTGTATATTTACTTGGATGGTATTTGGGGAGCCACGACATCATCATATTCTCCAGAAGTAAGCACAGTCTTTACTTCCTGTATTTTGATCCCTAGCTCAAAAGCTGATCTTTGTTTTATAGCCATGGCAAAGAAGAGGGAAGAAAAACTTTAGGAAGTGAAGAGTAGATTCATTAAGTACAGGGAAACTTTGTGATATTTCTTTCTAATTTTCCTTTATAAAAATGACCTTGTTCACTTTCTGAAAGTACAAAGGCTATCCACCTTTAAAAACAATATGGAGATAAGCAAAGAAAATATCTAAAGTGCCATACTATCTCACCCCTTCTTCACAACCCTGAAGTAGTCAACCATTTGGAATGTATTTGTCTTTTCCCCCACCCCACACATATAAATGAAAATGTGCATCTGCTCAACATAGTGACCTAGAACTTTGTAATCTAATGATATGTTAAGAGGTTCGTCTTCCCTTAAAAACCTCTGAAAACATGTGCCTGGACTCAAATTGTCTTCTTGTTTAGAATCTTCCACAGTTAGAAATACATGTCCTGATCCTGCCCATAATCATAGCTTTTTGGAATGGCTAGTCTGCTTTTCAGAAACACAGGAGCAGAGAAGAGCTCCCTTTTCAACAGCTATCTGTAGCTAGCAGTAAACAGAAGCCTGAGCTTTGAGGTTACCTTCTTTCAACCTTTGTTGGGTTATTTCCTCAGCAATCTGCACAGGGAGAGGAAACAAATGGCTGATGGCAGTCAGGTGACAACTCTGCAGACCTTTTTGTCCTTGTAGACTACTAGGTCCTGAACCCCTAAGGACAGAGACCAACATGTCTGTGTCTAGCACAGTGGTGGGCCTTTGGTGGGTGCTTAGTTAGGGTAAGATGAACAGAGGGTGCCAAGGTGCAACAATCTTTATCAAGTTGAAGGCTAAGGATGCATTTAGCCACTCAGAAAACATTTGTTGAGGGTTGTCTGTGAGCAAAATGCTGTTCTGAGTTCAAGAAGTGAAGTTCTGAACATGGTAGACTTTTTCATAGGGATAGTAAGGAGGGCAGGCAAGAAAAGCAAGCACTGTTGAGAGAATAGAATAGGTGGACGTGATTTATTTGTGACCAAGGCAGGTCTCTCTAGAGAGAAGTCATTTGAGAAGTCAGAAAGTCGAATAGAAGCCACTTATAAGAAGGTCAGAGTAGAGCAGGGCTGGATAAGTATCAGTTAACAGCTGGGGAGCATTGTCATCAGGGCAGAAAGTGGAGATAAATGTTCATTGCAGTCATGAAGAGGAATTTTTATTCCTCTTTTTTTGTGAGATTCTGAAGCAATCCTAATCGTAATTAATGTTTGACATATATGGACCTTAAAATTTTCCAGTAGGCACATTTAAAAAAGCAAAAAGTATTTTAAAAAAAGCAAAAAGTATTAAGTGAAATTAATAGTTAACAATATATTTTTAACTATTAACATCTCAAATTGTAATCCACATAAAAAACCAATGAGGGAAGGGGCCAGCAAGTGGTATAGCGGTTAAGATGCTGAACTCTCACGTGGCCAGCTGTGGTTCGAGTCTCAGACCTGGTGGCTTCCTTTCTCACTTTCCTTCTCTCTCTCTCTCTCTCTGTCTTTCTCTGGTTAAAGCATGTGCCCTATAGCAAATCAAAATAATAATAATCAATAAAAGTAAATAAATAATTATTTTTAAAAAAGAAATATATGAATGAGGGACTGGCTCCATAGCCTGGTGGCTGAGACAGTCAGATCCCACGTGGCTGACCAGATAATTCAAGTCTCAGACCTGGATGCTTGAGAAATATGCTGGGTGTGTGCACATGCATGCCCAAAATCCTGACAGGAGGGAGAACTGGAGAGAGGGATTGTGCCCATGACCATCCCCAACTGGGGGATGCTTTCCTCTCTCCTCTCTCTGTCTCTTTGATGAGCACATGTGCTTTTAGGGAAAAAAAATTAATGAGATATATTCCTTTCTTGTCCTGAATCTGAAATCATGCCTCTTACAGCATATCTCAGTGGGACCTAACCACGTTTCAGGTGCGCAGTAGCCACACGTGGCTGGTGGCTACATTAGTGGACAGAGACTCCAGGATTTCCAAGGAGGATTTCTCCTCTACTTGGAAAGGATTACCTTTGATTTCTTAGTAGTTGTTGACTGCAAGCACGAATCTAAGAGACATCTGTGCCCTAACAGTCTGTTGGGTGAGCCTCAGTTGCAGGTTGCCTCTTTGGTTGGAATAGATTTCATGTTCCACCATCAACCTCACTCTCATTCCCAAGGGAATGCATGGGTTGCCCTCTCATAATCTGCCCTGTCTGGTCAGTCTCTCCCAAGGCCCCGAGGCTAGTTTTCCTTGGCTCTCACGCAGTCTGCTACTTGGTACACAGAAGGCCAGCTGGGCATGCCCCAGTCAGTCACTGGGGAGCAGCGGGTCAACAAGTTAAACACACTTTAATCTCTGGGAAACAGCGATTGCCTGTAATCATCCCAAACAACTGTGCTATTTCTGAAAAATACCAGGGTAAAACCTTCCAAGGAAACCACACAAAAGGCACCAGAGAAAGAGAAAAACCAAGTAAAAACTCCTCTCATTCTTGTTATTCTGTCTGCGTCACTTGAGGTGAACGCCTCAGGACCTCGCTTACCCTAGTCTCATTTCATGGCCACGCTCAAAGTGACACTGTCCTTTTAGTGTAATGTTTCACCAGAATATCTGATGAGTGTCGCTCACAATGCAGATGCTGAATCGGCATGCAGGTGATCTTTGCAAGTGGATTTCATACCCTCTTTTTCTGTTAATAATTTGTATGAAATAGAATTTGGACTGCCAAATTTCTAAGTGAGAGGTGGGCAAAAACAACAACAAATCCCCAAAATAGCATTTTTGAGTACTCTTTGTACATTAGTCACTCAACACTCTTGTTCACTCATTTTATAGGCGAGAAAATTAAGGTTCAGTGAGGCCAGCCTCTGTACAAAGAGAAGAGCATCAGGCAAGTCCAACCCTGACTCCCAAGGCTGAGCCCCTCATCCTTGCACTGCCTGGCTTTGTGCTTGCTCCGACTTTGAACAGAAAACATTCATTCCCTGAACCTACACCGAACAATAAATTGTGTGACCTATTTCTCCAAGCTGTGGTCTAGCAGAGCTTTGTTCCACATCCTTCGGTCATGCAATACTTTGGCAGGATTTCTAAAGGGGAACACACTCCCTAGACCCTTGGAATAATAACTCTTAACTCCAATGAGATTGGCTCCTTTGCAGCTTAATTTCAACCCAGTAGATAATGTCCATGAAAAGTTATGTGTCTGATACCCATAGAAAGGACATCTCTACTTTTCTGAAAAATAACAAAATTTCAGCTTTCTACATGGTGAGGAAGAGTAAAGAGAGTCATAATTTTCAGGCTGGACAGATGTAGGTTGGGATTCTAAACTTTTTCTTCACCAGTTTTGATTTCTTAGTAGTTGTGTTATTTTGAAAAATTTGACCAGAGAGAGAAAGAGAAAGTGAGAAAGCAAGCCACCAGGTCTGGGACTTGAACTGCGGTGGGTCGTTTGGGAGTCCAGCATCTTAACCACTATGCCACCTGCCAGTCCCTTGAACTCATTTTTCTGAAGTTGCAAAATAATTTCTGAATCATTGGGTTATTTTATAGGATTTAAAATAACTACATAAACCAACTAGCAAGTTAAAATCATTAAAATGGTAAACTGATCACTCACGTTACTTCCTTTGTTTTTATTCTCATATGCTGCCCATAAAATAAGACCTTGCATTTTTGTCTTTATGTGTCCATGTTTTTTGGGGGATTTTCTTCTGGGAAAACGTATAATCAAGAACCACCATTTGGGAGGACAACATTAACTTTTAACTGATGATACTGGTGATTTTGACAAATGGGGTATTTGTTTACTTTGTCAGCGTATGTGTATTTGTGAACTCAGGGCAAAACCATGAAGGGTTCTGTTTCTGGTTTTACCAACAATGTCACATTTGTTTGCCCAAGGCTTAGCTTTTTATTTTCTATTCCATTTTCCTGTTAAAACCTTCCCCAAATACTCATTCACCTAAGATATTACTTAACTGATAGCTTAAAACTTGACTTGTTTTAGAGAGTTTCTATTAGAACTTATATTAGAGACTGAAGAGGGAGTTTTGAGAGTAGAATTTCACACATGAATTAAGAGTAAGTTTCAGGGACCAACAGTTGGTGTAATGGCTATGTTACTGGACTTCCATGTAGTCAACCATGGTATGAGTCCTGGACCTGGTGGCTTAAACTCACGCTGGCCACGTGGGCGTGCATGCCCAAGATCCTGAGAGGAGAATGGGGGAGAAGGGATTGTGGTGTGGTCATCTCCCCTGGGCAGTGATTTCTTGCTTTCTGTCTGTCTCTCTCACAAGCACATGCACCCTATAGCAAAAACCTCTCCAAAAAAAAAAAAAAAAAAAAAAAAAAAAAAATTC
>NW_006203646.1:4837481-4849294 GCF_000334495.1 Tupaia belangeri chinensis
AAAAAAAAAAAAAAAAAAAAAAAAAAGCACATTTCAAACTGATTCACCTAAGGGAGTGGTGCATTTAAGACTTATCAGGGATCACCCTGTAAAAGTAGCTACATAGCTTCAGGTATAGATTATAGGTATAGCCCTTATCAGAGTTCCTTTAAGATTGGGAAACTGTCTTCAACATTTTTTTTGTCTTTATTAATGATAGCACACATGCACAGCTAGAAGGAGGAGAGCGAACCCCTTCCCCCCACCCCGGAAGGGCCTGGTTGTGCCACGATCCTGCTTTCTCAAATTCTCCATCCTGTCAGGACACCAAGTGTGTTGCTGCTGGGTCCAGTATTCAAACACCAGTTGGTCATATGGGGTCCAGCTTTCTCTGCATAGCAGTCAACTGCTGTGCCACGGGGCCAGTCCAGGATTAAGAAATCTTCCTGATGGCTTTATTTATTTATTTATTTATTTATTTATTTTAATTGCCAGGGAGTGCATGCACTTGCCAGAGAGGGAAGAAGAACCCTCCAATGGGACTTGATCATACCCTATAACCTTCTCCATTTCTCTATCCTGTTGGGATCTGGGTCATGCACACACATGCACTGGCTTGTTTTTCAAGCTGCTGGGGTCTGGATTCGATCCATGATCAGACATGTGGGATCTGGCTCCCCTAACCACTAGGTTATGGGGCTAGCCCTTTCTAATGATTTTAACAAAGCATTTCACATCATTTTCTCAATGCCTATTCCTTGTATAGTTTAGGCATGTTACCCATCTGAAATCACAAAATGATACCAATGAAATTAAAACTCATTTCATATGAAATGAAACTTAAGTGACTGACTTGGGGGTTGTTTTCCCCAACCACAGCAGAATGCAAAATACCAGTTCTAAAATTGGCTTTAGGGGTCTTCCTGGATTCTTGTTTCATCTCCCTTGCAAAACTTGCTAAAGGTCACCCACGAATTCCCTCTCATTCTTATCAGATTTTGTGTCTCATGACAAAGGGAACTTTCAAATGGTAGAGGGAGAAGAACAGGGAGACAGAACTTGGAAAAGTCACAGTTTAAAATTCCTGTAGTGACAGGTAACATCGGGTAAGCCATTTCTGTTTTCTGAACTGAATTCTCTTGGCTCTTATTTCTCTCACTTCTTTAGTCATAGTGGGGATACTGACACGGGGTTGCTGCTGCACAGGGTCGCTACGACCTGAACTGAGGAAGGCACCGAGCACGTTGCTTGATACTCAGTAAAGATGTGATCATTAATATTTCTATGGAGAGGGATCAGCACATAGCATAATGGTTACATCGCTAGACTTCCACGTAGGCAACCGTGGTTCAAGTCCTGGACCTGGTGGCTTAAAACTCAAGCCCAGCACATGTGTGTACATGCCCAAGAGCCTGAGTAGAGAATGGAGAAGAAGAGATTGCAACATAGCCACCCCCCCAGCAGGTAATTTCTCACTTTCTGTCTCTGTGTATCTCTGGCGAGCACAAGCACCCTATAGCAAAAGTCTATCTCTCTCTCAAAAAAACAAACAAACAAAAAAAACAAAAAAAAACTTATATGGAAAAAGCAGACTCTCGGAATACACCAACATAATTGGTCATTACCTGTTGCTAATTCTCCTCCACCATCCCATCCTTTTTTCTTTTTTGAAGACATTTTTGCCATAGAGAGTGTGTGCTTGCTGGAGAGAGAGAGAGACAGAGATAGTAAGAGGGAACATGAGAAATCACCCCCTGGGGAGAGGGCCACACTGCAATCCCATCTCCTCCTGGGATTATGGGCATGCATGGACATGTGCCCAGTGTGATTTTTCAAGCCGCTAATTCTGGGACTCAAACTGCAGTCAGCTATGTGGGAGGCCAGCACTATAATTACTATGCTACCTACTGCCCCCCACCATCCCATCTTAAATTGGACCTAATCCCACTAATCTTTGAAGTTTTGGGAAGGTCTGAAGCTAAAGGCAACTGATTTCAAGGCTCCTTGGGCCAACTTAAAGCCAGGAAACTATGATCCATCTCACACCTGCCTTCTTTTCTTTCCTGTCTCCACCAGACCTCTTACTCATGGCTAATGCATAGTCATCTGGCTTTCTTTACCTTGGTGTTTTTACACTGTGGTTTGCTATGAGCCTGGATGTGCTACAGAGAAAACACTATGGCTTTTTAAAAAGTCTGCCATCTTCTTAATAGTAACACCCTGACGACCCCAAAGAGAAAACTGAACAAGAAAAAGAAAAAAGAACAATATTCTCACGCTGTTTTCAGGGATAATTTAAAATCCTTAACTTATATTATGAATATACTTTTCACAAGAAACCATGAAGAGCAGATACCTGTGGAGTGGTCCTGGAGTGTAGGCAAAGGCAATGGCAAGCGAGTTTTGCATTCCACTCCATATCCTTTGCACCACTTGAACATTTTACCATGAACATGGTTTCTTTTATTGTATTAAACAAAGCAGTTAACTAAAATAAAGATCTTTCCCTTATAGGAACTTTTCTCTGGAAACATTTGTTCAAAATGTATAGAGATAGAGGAAAAAGAATGTTTATAGCAGCATTATTTATTACACTGAAAAGTCCTAGAGAAACTTAATATCCACCAATAGACAAATGATTACATTAATTATGGTTCATCCATCCTGTGACTGCTCTGTGTCCATGAACAACAAATGAAATTGATCTATATGAAAGAACAAACATATATCTTAAATGTAAAAACTCAGACTTAAAGCAATAGATGGAGCATAGTATGGGTTGTTGGGAAAGTCGTGACTAATTTTTGCATAGAAAAACATAGAAAAATATATCATGACTTTTCCAGTGACCTAATACATTAACATGCAATGTCCAAAGAAATAATACGAGAGAAAACTATTCCAAGGAGTTAATACTGGTTCTCCCTTGTCAGTGTGTCAGTGGGGCAGAATTTCAATGAGTTCTATATTCCTAATTTGAATTTTTTTTTTTTGAGAGATTTTCACTGTAGGGTGCGTGCGCTCGCCAGACAGACAGAGAGAGACATAGAGACAGAAAGTGAGAAATCACCCCCCAGGGGGGATGGTCACGCCGCAATCCCTTCTCCTCCATTCTCCTCTCGGGATCCTGGGCACGCATCCACATGCGCCCGGCGTGAGTTTTAAGCCACCGGGTCCGGGACACGAACCGCGGTCGACTATGTGGGAGTCCAGCGACATAGCCATTACGCTAACTGCTGGTTCCCCTAATTTGAATTTTTTACAGTGCACATGAAGGGCAATGAAAACAGAAAAATGGAAGTAATATGCTAAACAGTCAGAGGTTTTGAAAACATCTCACTATAATACAACTCCGATAGATAATTATGAGAGAAGACTAAGGAGTACCCATCTAATGCTGGATGTGCAAACCAAAGTGCCTCTTTGTCCTGTACTCTCATAACACTATTTTTAAAAAGAATTACGTATTTATTTATTTCTATGTGTTATTATTATTTTTTAATTTGTCCAGACAGAGACAGAGAAAAAGGGAAAACGAGAAAGCAAGTCACCGGGTCCGGGACTCAAACTGTGGTTGGCCATGTGGGAATCCAGTGTCGTTAACCACCACACCACCTGCCAGCCCCTCTCATAACGCTATCAGCAGTAAGCAGCAGCCAGGCAGCACTGTTACCTGCGCTTCTTTATACATGGAGGGTCAAGTTCATGATAGTACCTCCTATGTCCTTAAGTGATAGCCATTTTCTTCATAGATTCTAATAAAGCAATTCTGTGTGCTTTTATTTGGGTATATTCATTTTATTTATTTATTTTTAGAATTATTTATTAATTATTAATATTATTATTTAATTTGACTGGAGAGAGAAAGAAAGTAAGAAATCAAGCCACCAAGACAGGGACTTAAACTGTGATCGGCCATGTGGGAGTTCAGTGCCCTAAACACCACATCACCTGCCTGCCCCGATATATTCATTGTATTAATGAAGCAATAACTCAGGAATAATTTCCAAGTCCCATTCATGTTAGATGAAGATAACATAATCCTGGCATTAAAAAATATGTATTTGTTTAGATTTGCTTAGTGGGCAGAAAGAAAGGTTTTATGTGGACAAGAAACTAAGAGCAAGGACTAAGTGATCAATTCCAGGGACAAAGCAGATCCTCAAGATATCTTGCACATTTTGTTTTTCATTTTCTCTGGTCTGCAACTGATCTTTCGAAGTCCTCATTCTTTTTGGAATTGAGCATATGAGATGTTAATGAATTTTAAAGAATATATTTTTGTATCTTCCTTTCATGCACTAAAAAGTTGGCAGCAAAGTATATAAATTATTAAGTAAGTTAATACGTTTACTGAATATCAGGAAACAACTTTTTACACAGAGCTGATGCTCATTTATATTTTATTCATTGGTTGAGGGAACAGCAAGGGAGGAAAAAGTGCCATAAAAAGTGATATTTGTGGGTCCTCTGAAAAACTTAATGGAAATAATTTCGAATAAGATTTCCAGAATGATTGGCAGGTGGATAAAAATGATACAATGAAAAGGTAGGTTAAACTAGTTTGCGTAAAAGTTTTAGCTAAGCGTCTTGTTTTACATGGAACTTATAGTTCAAGAAACTGAGTCTTGGTGCTTACCGGTTAAAGCTTTCTTTCAAACTTAGGCAAAAATTTAGTTCTCTTAATTATTATAATTCTCTGTGGCCTACTTTACTGCAGAAATGAAGAATGGATACACCGGTTCCTGAGAGTAAATCTAATTTTAACATGTATTTTTTTCCCCAAACAAAAATTCTTTATAAAATGGTGACTCCCACAAAACATCAACATCACATCATACAAGCAAAAATCAGTTTCTATGGGACCAGCAGTTGGCATAATGGCTATGTCTCTGGATTCTCATGTAGTCGACTGTGCTTTGAGTCCCGGACCCAGTGACTTAAACTCATGCCAGGTGCATGTGCGTGCGTGCCCAAGATCCTGACAGGAGAATGGAGGAGAAGGGATTGCAAGGTGGCCATCCCCCCTGGGGGGTGATTTCTTGCTTTCTGTCTCTCTGTCTCTCTCTGTCTTTCTGGCGAGTGCACGCGCCCTATAGTAAAAACCTCTCCAAAAATAAAAGAAAAAAATCACTTTATAACAGAACTCCATTAAGATAGATATGGAAGCTGCACACGCCTGACCTGGAAAGTACTTTTCTTGGATCTTTACTATACCTGGCTAGGTGGGCCTGCAATTTTAGATCCCAGGTAATTCTCTGAATTTCATTTGTGATATGTGACTTTTGTTCATTCTCCAGATACTTATTGATCACCTACTGTGTACCTGGCATTGTTTTAGATGATGATGATACAGTGATAAACAAGGTAGTTAAAACCTTTTCTCCCATAGATCTTTCCTTCCATCAGATGTACAGACAGAACATAAATAGGAATGCACAAAACAAACAAACAAATTCAACAAATATTGAAGTATTTACTTGCTTAAGAAAAATGAAACAGGATCCTGGGAAGATACAGGGTCATCGGAGAGTTCATGAAAAAAATGGAATTAAAGTATGAGTTTACTATGGTGCAGAAAAAATTGAAATCCATGCATAGTTTTGCATAATAGTATTTTCCATGAACTTTCTGAAGACTCTCATAGTTGAAGAGGTGGGAAACAAGAAAGAACCAACTCTGCAAAAATCTGGAGAACCAGCAGTCAGCGTAATGGCTATGTCGCTGGACTCCCATGTAGTCGACCGCAGTTTGCGTCCCGGACCCGGTGGCTTAAACTTACGCTGGGCGTGTGTGTGTGTGTGTGTGTGTGTGTGTGCCCAAGATCCTGAGAGGAGAATGGAGGAGAAGGGATTGCGGCATGGCCATCTCCCCTGGGGGGTGATTTCTCACTTTCTGTCTCTCTGTCTCTGTCTGTCTAGCGAGCGCACGCACCCTATGGCAAAAACCTCTCCAAAAAAAACAGAGGGAGGTGCAGATACTTCACCTTTTCATAATATACTTGAATGGATACACCGGTTCCTGAGAGTAAATCTAATTTTAACATGTATTTTTTTCCCCAAACAAAAATTCTTTATAAAATGGTGACTCCCACAAAACATCAACATCACATCATACAAGCAAAAATCAGTTTCTATGGGACCAGCAGTTGGCATAATGGCTATGTCTCTGGATTCTCATGTAGTCGACTGTGCTTTGAGTCCCGGACCCAGTGACTTAAACTCATGCCAGGTGCATGTGCGTGCGTGCCCAAGATCCTGACAGGAGAATGGAGGAGAAGGGATTGCAAGGTGGCCATCCCCCCTGGGGGGTGATTTCTTGCTTTCTGTCTCTCTGTCTCTCTCTGTCTTTCTGGCGAGTGCACGCGCCCTATAGTAAAAACCTCTCCAAAAATAAAAGAAAAAAATCACTTTATAACAGAACTCCATTAAGATAGATATGGAAGCTGCACACGCCTGACCTGGAAAGTACTTTTCTTGGATCTTTACTATACCTGGCTAGGTGGGCCTGCAATTTTAGATCCCAGGTAATTCTCTGAATTTCATTTGTGATATGTGACTTTTGTTCATTCTCCAGATACTTATTGATCACCTACTGTGTACCTGGCATTGTTTTAGATGATGATGATACAGTGATAAACAAGGTAGTTAAAACCTTTTCTCCCATAGATCTTTCCTTCCATCAGATGTACAGACAGAACATAAATAGGAATGCACAAAACAAACAAACAAATTCAACAAATATTGAAGTATTTACTTGCTTAAGAAAAATGAAACAGGATCCTGGGAAGATACAGGGTCATCGAAGAGTTCATGAAAAAAATGGAATTAAAGTATGAGTTTACTATGGTGCAGAAAAAATTGAAATCCATGCATAGTTTTGCATAATAGTATTTTCCATGAACTTTCTGAAGACTCTCATAGTTGAAGAGGTGGGAAACAAGAAAGAACCAACTCTGCAAAAATCTGGAGAACCAGCAGTCAGCGTAATGGCTATGTCGCTGGACTCCCATGTAGTCGACCGCAGTTTGCGTCCCGGACCCGGTGGCTTAAACTTACGCTGGGCGTGTGTGTGTGTGTGTGTGTGTGTGTGCCCAAGATCCTGAGAGGAGAATGGAGGAGAAGGGATTGCGGCATGGCCATCTCCCCTGGGGGGTGATTTCTCACTTTCTGTCTCTCTGTCTCTGTCTGTCTAGCGAGCGCACGCACCCTATGGCAAATACCTCTCAAAAAAAAAAAAAAAATCTGGGACGTTCTAGACAATGAGAATGGCTACTGACAAGATCCTGCATTTGGACCCTAAGAACAAGTGCCTCTTGAAGTATGTGTCTCATTTGAGTCACCATTGTCCTAGCCCTGTATACAAAGGCCCTCCAGGAAATTTGAACATGGATTGTTGGAGGTTCAGAAAGAAGACAGATATGGTGCAAGTACGTAAAGGAAGAGTGGAGTGAAATGAAGTTGGAGAGGCAGACCAGAACCATCAATGAAAGGGTCTTGTAGGCCACAGCCGAGAATGTATTTAAATACTCTAAACATCTATAGGGCACTTCAAATAAGAAGTCATATCTGATGTATCACATGAAAAGTTTATTCTAGGTGTTGTGTGGATAACAGGTTGTAAAGAGCCTTAAATATCAACAGGGGCTCAGGTAAAAGGCAACCGAGTCACACAGGAATAAAATAGAGACTATGACTGATGAGACTCAAGCAAAAATGCTCAGAGAGTTTTAAGAATATTAACTGCAGAGGGTATAAAGGAAGGAAGGGCAGGAAAAAGTGGAGGAAGAAAGTACAAAAATGGTTGCTTCTCCCACAAAGAGTTGGATGCTAGGTTGCTAGTTGGCTATCATGCTGGTTTCTACATGATCCTCTCTGACCCAACTCTTAAAATTCAGGCTACCTGAATTCTCTTTCTCATTCAATGACAAATCATGACCTCCAGGAAGTCTTATTTACTTGTTCGTATGCCCAGGAACTTCTTTGTTCCCTACTCATTTGGTCATTGAGCCTTTTTCTATTTGGAATTCATTTATGTAGCTCTAAACACTCCAACTAGATCCATATCACATGTCCGTCTCTTTCTTTCTTTCTTTCTTTCTTTCTTTCTTTCTTTCTTTCTTTCTTTCTTTCTTTCTTTCTTTCTTTCTTTCTTTCTTTCTTTCTTTCTTTCTTTATTCCTTCCCAAAACAAGTAACGACTGAATAGCAAAAAGAGATCTTCAAAAAGTTCATGGAAATATGTATTATTTTAGAAAAAGTATGTATGAATATAATCTTTTTCATGTAAAAATAAACTCATACTTCAATTCTACTTTTCAAAACCTTTTTGACAGTCCCTTGTATGTGCCAGGCCCTGTTGTAGACACTGGTCATGCCACTTTTATCAAACTGGGTGCTTGACCTCATAAACTTATAGTCTAAAGCAAGGTGAGGGTGGGAGAATGACACTAATAAAATAATCACATTAATGAAAATGTAACTACAGCTCTGGCATGTGCTCTGACACAGGGCACATGATTCCATGGCAAAACATAACAAAAGGATATGACCTAGTCTAGGGAATGAAGGAAGTCTTCCCTAGGCAAGTTCCATGGAAAGTGGAGACTTTAAAGTGGAGCAAAATTAGTTACGGTTGGAGCCTAGAGAGATGGGAGGAAGGAGAACATGAGCTGAGATGGAAAAGATCATGTGGAAGATTCTGGTGTCCATCTTCAGGGCAATGAAGAGACCAACCAAAGGGATAGGTGGCTTCTTGTGAAGATCATGGGACTTGTTTACAGTTACCACATGAAAAACTCATACTGGCTGTGTGTGGAAAGTGGGGTGGAAGGGTGTAGGTAGAATGGGAATCATTAGAGAACACAGCAGTTCCGCTGAAAGATGGTGATGGCTTCCACTAGGAAGGTGACTGGGAAACTGAGAGCCAAAGTGTGTTGGGGCTCTCCTTTTTTCTTTTTTTTTTGGACACATAGAAGGACTTGCTGAAATCCAAGTGGCAAGTGATACTGATTTTCAGGATTGCCCTTTACATTGAGTTCATCAGAGTAAGAACACAATGGAGTCTCCAATTATCTACAAATAAGAGCTGCTAATAGTGGTGGCACAATAGCAGATGGCATAATGGTTACGTTGCTGGACTCTCATGTAGTTGACTGTGGTTCAAGTCCAAGTCCCAGTGATTTAAAACTCACACCAGGCACATATGCGTGTGTGCCCAAAATCCTGAGAGAAGAATGGCGAACGGATTGTGGCATAGCTATCCCTCCAGGGGATGATTTCTTGCTTTCAGCCTCTCTGTCTTTCTTTTCTTTTTTTTTTTTAATTTTTTTTAGAGGTTTTTGCTATAGGGCACGTGCACTCGCCAGACAGACAGAGAGAGACAGAGAGACAGAAAGCGAGAAATCACCCTCCAGAGGGGATGGGCATGCCACAATCCCTTCTCCTCCATTCTCCTCTTGGGATCTTGGGCACACACGCACACGCGCCCGGCGTGAGTTTTAAGCCACCAGGTCTGGGACGCGAACCGCGGTCGACTACATGGGAGTCCAGCGACATAGCCATTACGCTAACTGCTGGTCCCATGTTTCTCTGTCTTTCTGGCAAGTGCATTCCCCTATAGCAAAATTCTCTCTCAAAATACAAACAAGCAAACACTGATAATAGTAATAAGCTCCATTTATTAGAGAGCTGCATTGACTCCGGACACCTATAGGACCTCAGACAAATTATTTTAACTCTCTCTGCCTCAGTTTTCTGACCTGTAACTAGGGAAATAATATTTCTAATTTATAGAATGATTACAAGGATTAGGTGAAGTAATGCACGGTTAGCACAATGTTTAACACATAGTAAGTGCTCAGTAAATGTTAGTATTTTATTATTATTAGAAAATGATGACCTTCATCTCATCAAAAGGATACACAATCAAGAAGGAATGGTTAACCATTAAAACAGATATTGGGTTTGGACCAGCAGTTAGCGTAATGGCTATGTCACTGGACTCCCATGTAGTCGACCACAGTTCAAGTCCTGGACCCGGTGGCTTAAACTCACGCTGGGCGCGTGTGCGTGTGTGCCCAAGATCCCAAGAGGAGAATGGAGGAGAAGGGATTGCGGCGTGGCCATCCCCCCGGGGAGTGATTTCTCGCTTTCTATCTTTCTGTCTCTCTCTGTCTTTCTGGTGAGCGCACGCGCCCTATAGCGAAAACCTCTCCAAAAAAAAAAAAAAAAAAAAGGAAATAAAAACCAAAAACATATATTGGGTTGTTGGAAAAGTCATGACACATGTTTGCATAGAAAACGATACAAGAAATACATCATGACTTTTCTGAACACCCAATGAATAACTGGAGACAACAGGTGGTGTGGATGTTAAGATGCTGGATCCCACATGGCCAACTTTGCAATTCAAGTCCTGGATCCAGTGGCTTAAGAATCACACCAGGTCTGTGTGCATGTATGCCCCAAATCCCAAGAGAAGATTGGAAGAGAAAGGATTGTGATATACCCAACCCTCTGGGGGGAGGGAGGAAGATCTCTCACTTTCTCTCTCTCTAGCAAGTTCATGTGCCTTATAGCAAAAACTAAAAAAACAAACACACACAACAAACCAAGAAGTAAATGCCTTTTTAGAGGATCACACACGTTATGCAATTTACACCAAGTCACGCTCAAGCGGTGGAGATGGTCTTTGACCCAGATCTGTCTGACACCGGAAGCTGTGTTTTTGACTCTTATGCACAAATGCTGCCTTCCAAAATCAAGGAAAGGGGACCATCTTCCCACTTGCCATCTTTAATTTGGGAAGGATGCATGCTGCAAGGGATGGTTCCACTGCTAGATCAGTCTTCAGGCTGAGGAATGAAGACTTTCATCCTAATGCTGACCAGAATGGGGATCTTGGCTTTTTACCCTGTCCCCCGTAAATGGTAATGGCTCTTACACCGTGGGGAGCACTGTGAACTTGATCCTTAAGGTGCAAAGAGTCATTAAATAGAGAAACTTTCTGTTTCTCCTTAGGGTCATTCAGAAGATTAAGGTGAAGGGCCAGCAGGTGGTATGGTGGCTGGGGTGCTGGACTTCCACATGGCCAACCATGGTTCAAGTTCTGAACCTCGTGGCTTGCTTTCTCACTTTGTCTTTCCTTCTCTCTTTCTGTCTTCCTTTGATGAGTGCAAGTGCCCTCTCACAAACTATTATTAGAAACAATAATAAAATTAAATAAATAATTTTTAAAAGAAAAAAGATTAAAGTGGTACTTGTAGAAAATTGTAAATAATAATCACTTTATAAAGTAGCAATTAGCAGAAACTCATCAAGATAGGTAGTATTGGAGTCTTTATTTTACAAATAAGAAACAGGCTTATAGAAATTAAACATCTTGCGGGACTAGCAATTGGTGAAATGACTGTGTTGCTGGACTCCCATGTAGTCAACCACGGTTCGAGTCCCAGACCTAGTGGCTTAAAACTCATTCTGGCCGTGAGTGCATGTGTACCCAAGATCCCGAGAGGAGAATGGAGGAGAAGGGATTGCGGCGTGGCCATCCCCCCTTGGGGGGTAATTTCTCACTTTCCGTCTCTCTTGCGTGTGCACACACCCTATAGCAAAAACCTCTCAAAAACAAAACAAAACAAAACAAAAAAACCCCAACATCTTGGGGTTGGCAGGTGGTACGGTGGTTGGGGTGCAGGACTCCCACATGGCTGACCATGGTTTGAGTCCCAGGCCTGGTGACTTGCTTTTTCACTTTTCCCTTCTCTTGCTGTCTCTTTGGTTAAATTAAAATAATAGTAATAATAATAATAACAAATATAATTAAATAAAAAAATAA
>NW_006203646.1:4849656-4903366 GCF_000334495.1 Tupaia belangeri chinensis
AATATAATTAAATAAAAAAATAATTTTAAAAAAGAACTTAAACATTTTGCCTAAGATTCCACATCTAAAAAGTGAGAGAAGCAGGATTTGAATCCAGCTTCCTGCCATTTTTAATTTGGGGAGGATGTATGGTGCAAGGGATGGTTAGCTATACTGGCCTCTCCAGTGTGTGCCTCTTTTTTCATCTACGCTGTCTCTTCCATCCTGTGCTTGCTCAAAGTGCCTGAGGCCCTCCATTTTTCTCTCTGTTATGCTGAGAAGGATCTGAGACCAGTTATGTGTAAGCCAGTATGTTGTTCAGTTGATGACGACCTCTCTCAAGATTATTCATACTCAAGGCTGCCAGTGTGTGCAAGACTCGGCTTATTCTGGCCCATGAGGGAGGGTTGTTACATTTTCAGGAATACCGTGAGCCACTGGGTGTTACAGAAGTAGTTCAAAATTGATCATGAATGGAGTATTTACACCAGAAAAATCAGAAAACACCATGAATCAGGGCTCTCCAACACCGACTACCATCACAAAGGCTGTTAAGCATAGCACAGCACTGGGCCTTTCTCTCGTTCTCTGTTAAAGTATTTCAGGTACCAGGGACCATTCTATCAGAAAGTCGGCCGGCTCAGGGGGGCATCTGAGCATCATACCTGCCCATGAGCCACTGCTTGCCACCCTGCTTTCTGGTCCACTGAGCTGTTCCAGCTGGGTGGGGGAGCTTATGGCCCCTTTGAAAACACTTGCACACCTCAATAGAGGGAAAAAAGCATCTGACACCACAACCAAATCCATGTGAAAATAAAAGGCTCATTCATTTTATTGGCATTAAAAGGACAATAGGAATGAGAATTCAACATAAACATCCTAAAAATATTTAGAATAAACATATTTGATGTACAGAATGACTGAATTGATCTTAAATATGTAGAAGGATTATTGTTCACATGGTGTCACAGTTTCACAGGATATTAAAACTATAACGAATGTAGTTTTACAGATGAGGAAAAGAAGCTGATACCCTGGGAAAGACAAGAGCCGACCCAACATCCATCAGCTCGTAATGCATGGATAGCTCCCCCTGAGCTTGTAACTAGCCACAGAACAGGAAGAACAGAGGACTCTTATCTTAGACTATAAGCTTGATATTAAAGAATCCATTAATACTTCCCTTTATTTGAAAATGAAAATATTGGGACCAGCAGTTGGTGTAATGGCTATGTTGCTGGACTCTCATGAAGTTAACCGTGGTTTGAGTCCCAGACCTGGTGGCTTAAACTCACACCGGGCACGTGTGTGTGTGTGCCCAAGATCCTGAGAGGAGAATGGACGAGAAGGGATTGTGGCATGGCCACCTCCACTGGGGGGTGATTTCTCACTTTCTGTCTCTCTGTCTCTGTCTTTCTGGTGAGTGCACGCACCCTATACAAAAACCTTTCCAAAAAAAAAAAAGAAAAGAAAAAGAGAAAGAAAATGAAAATATTATGCTACTTAGCAACTACCTTGAAATATAAAATGAGACATGAAATGATACAAATAATGGCTAACATTAACGAGATGCTTACTAGCTCCAGTCACTTGTCATAAAGTAAGGCAAACTATATGAAGTTGCCTGTATATGACTGCTGTTTATCTGCCAAATGGTAATTTCAGATAGTTCAACCCAAATACATTATCTCTCTAAATCTTTGCCATCTTCCCATGAAATGGGTACTATTATCTCACCTATTTTACAGCTGGCAAGACTGAAGTTTTAATTGAGAAATAGAAATATTCTTTTTGCAAATATAATGCTACTCATTTATGATGACATATGGTTGACCCTTGTGTGCAAAATGATTTAACATACACAGGGCAGGAGCAATAATCACTCACATATCTTACTTTTCCCAGTGACCTTGGATAAATTTCTAGCCAAGAAATTTCTGTAGTATTTTTTAAATGTTAAAAAATTATTTATGAAAATTTATAGTCATTAAAAAACAAAACGTGATGTTTGTGCATATATCTCCTATAGCCTACATGGAAACATAGAAACTATAGTCCAGAGATCACCTGAATGAGTGACTTGTCCTAGAATTTTTCATAATACTCAAACAAAGTAGTGAAGTAATTTTACAACATTGTCTACAAGCACATGATAACCAACAAGATTCTGAATCAAGACCATTTGGTTTTGTGTGCATTTGCAAATAGTATTGTTCTGAATTCACAACCGAACAGTTCACAACAGTAATGCTGCTACTCAGAAATTAGCAATACAGTACTAGCTAAATGAGACAAAATGAAGTGGAGTCAGGAAAACTAATTGGTAAAATTGTAAAATGGACTTTGAAAAAAAGTGTAAAGGCAAATAGCTTCTTTCTCAATGTGAAATAAGACCTTGGGCTATCCCATTCATCTAAAAAGCCCAGAAATGACAGATGCCATGTGATTTCTCTCTATATGATGAATACCCCAAGTGCAAAACTTGGCTCCTGGCCATCTACCAAAGAAGTCTTGCACATAAAGAATTCCATGTGCTTTCTGGTTGATCAGTGAATTGTTATCAATAAGCGTCTGTTGACAACAACAATTCTTTTCCCTTCTAAAGAAGAGACAGCCTTATTTCACTTGCAACTTAAAAAGGCCAGTCACCCATCGGCTCCATGCCCAGCCTCCTCTCCTTCAGAGCTTCATTTTCTTGAATACTTCAAAGCCTAGTTCTCCAAAGACTCCAAACACATGCCTGTACCCGAGTCAGACAGCAACAAGGCATCAGAACACCTTCTTCATCTCAAACTGACTATCAAGCATTTAATATTTCCCCCTTCAGAAAAATTTAACTGATAATCCCTGCCTTCCCTCTCTACTGATATAAAAATAATCTACTGTGCAGTGAGAAATCAAGTATGCCTCGAAAAATTGCTGAGGGACTAAACAAGCCCACTGTACAGAAACAAAAGATTTTTAAAGACAAAAGAGGTTGGGTAGGTCACTATTTCTAGTCTTTTAATTCTATGAAAGGAGAGAACCCAACACAGGAGGAAGACATTTGCCCAAGCTTGCTCACTTAATGAGAAGCAGAGTTTGGTCTCCTGACCCTACATGTAGCGCCCTTTTCTTTTCTTTCTTTCGTTTTGTTTTTAACCAAACATCATTATGTTTATTCATGTTGCTTTGGTTAATACTGATGTTATAGCATACAAAAATATCTTTAGATATATAAAAAGGCTGACCTAACTAGACAGCGGAATCTGGGTAAGAATCATTGGTCTGCACTGTAGGCACTTTGAGCTCGAGAGCCATAGTCTCCTGGGATTTCTCCAAGGAATTATGAGGCTTGCCACTGTGCCTTGCAACTTGCAGACAATTAAATGCCTGGGTAATACTATTCCAAGATGTCTGGTAACAGTGATTATCGACACAAATAAAGATGAACTCATAAAAATGTTAACACTGCACCTATCACTTAACCATTCCTAGCACCAGTTGCTTTCACTGAAAAATCAAGAAATTGGTCTAGATTATCCCTTGGGTCCCACCGAGTTCTAATATTTTGTTAATCAATGTTTCATAAAATGTTGTACATTTTATATGAAAATCAAGTTCTACTCAATCATATTTACCACAAAAAATAGCATTATAATTTAAAAATTGAATTAAAAAAAAGTCGGTAACTGTTAAACATACACTTCAGAATTGAAATTGCTTAGTACAATCACCTCACCTCTTTTGTTTCTCTTCACATTCTTTTCTGTTTATTCCTACAACACTTTTTAAGTTGCTATAACCAGCATGTTCATGATCCTGCATTCCATGTATACCTTTTTGAGTCAGCCCAGTCCACATAGAAAATATGAATAGATAAAAGAAATTGCTCACATACCCCATGACGATTCTCAAAGTATGCCAGGCTGGTTTTGGTTAAAACGAAGAAGCGGACTTTAAAGTTTGAGGGAGAGGTTCTTCTCTTTTGCTGGGATTTCTTTATTAGCTGTTCTTCCAGGAGGATAAAGTTGTTCATGATCTAATTCTTGAAAAGTGATGTGCTTTGGGCATCACCCCTTAGCACAGCCAGAGGGAACTGCTTCAGGGCAAGGACTGTAAGAGGGAGGCAGTTGATCTTCAGAGAGTAGCTCAAAGGCAACTTGCCCCCAGTGTTATCTTTCGATCAATGTTCAGTCAACATCGCAGTGCCTCTCCTCTGATGTCAAGGCCATAACCACATCCTTTTGAAATTCACAAACCCGAGGCATATGTATAAAAGTGTATACTCTTTGCTATATAGTTTGGAAATGTATTTGAAGAACCTTAGACTCAAAATTATATTAAAGATTATAGAGTTTAAGCTTTACAGCGTCAAGTTCAGTCCATGCAACACTTAAGACACCTAGCATGGGAAGAAGACCATAGACACTGGAGCCAATGGGACAGAGTTTGTGAATTCATTTCCTGTGGCTGTTGTAACAAATTGCCATAAACTTAGTGGCTCAAAGGGACACAAATTTATTTTCTTAAAATTCTGTAGTTCAGAAGTCTGAAAAAAGTCTCAGGGGGCTGAAGTCAAGGTGCCAAAGGGGCTGTGATCCTTTTTGCAGAATCTCTAAGGGTGGATTGGTTGTCTATCCTTTTCTAGCTTCTGGGGACCACTCGCACTGCTCGGCTCATGGGCCTTCTTCTTCCATCTCCAAAGTCAACAACAGCAGGTCAGTTTCTATTCCCCCCATATCATGATCACCTCTTCTTTTGCCTCCCTTTCCCACATTTAAGGACTCTGGTGATTGCACTGAGCCTGCTCAAACTAGATTAATCTAAGATAACTTCCCTCTTTTAAAGTCGAGTCACTAGCAACCTAATTCCATTTCTACCTTAGTTCTACGTGTAACCTAATGTATTCATAGGTTCCATGGGATGAAGACATGCACGTCTCTATGCAGGACCATTATCCTACTGGCCACAGTCTGACTTCTAGCTGCACCACCTAACTAGCTGTGAGACTGTAAGCTCTGACTCAGTGGCTCTGAACCTCGGATTTTCATCTGTAAAAGGGAAAACAATGTCCTATACACAAAGCGCTGGAGGTTCTTCTCTGGCTTTTTTGCCAGTCCAATATGACACTTTACTTGCTAGTTTTCACTCCAGCCTCAGTCTGCACCCTCATCCCCCATCCTCAGACATGCTCCACATATCACTTGGCACGTACTGTTCACTCTCCCCAAATATTTTATCTCCTTTTCCTTTTCTGGTTAACTCTGAATATACCTTAAGTCTTATCCTACATGTTACTTCCTGAGGAAAGCCCTCTCTCTCTTTTTTATTTGCTATAGAGTACGTGCACTTGCCATAGAGAGACAAAGTGAGAGAAAGTGAGAAAGCAGCACCAAGAGGGTATGGCCATGCCACAATCCATTCTCTTCCACTCTCCTCTCATAATTCTAGGCATACACACACAAGTGCCTAGTGTGTTTCTCAAGTCACCAGATCTAGGACTCAAACCATGCAATTGGCCACCTGGGATCCAGCTGCCTTAACCACCATGTCACCTGTCTGGCCCTCTTTGTGCTTTCTGAATTGAAGTTCATGAATTATATACACATCTCTTTATACCTTCATGACAGTTTTAATGAATACTTTGGAGGCAATTTTGGCAAGTTTTGTCTCATACTTATTTAATTAATAATCACCAAATTAGGTTGGACAATTAAAATAGATAATAAGCATGAAACACTCATATACTGAAATGAGTAGATACATTAAAGTTCTTTTATTTTTAAAAGTTTGTATTAGGGGCCAAGAGGTGGCCTGGTGTTTAAGGTACTGAACTCTCTCATGGTAAACTGTGGTTAGAATCCTGGACCCGATAGCTGAAAATCACGCTGGGCACATGTGCTTTTGTGCCCAAAATCCCAAGAGGAAGATGGAGAAGAGATTGTGACATGGCCATGCCCCCCTGGAGGGCGATTTTTTGCTTTTCCTCTCTCTGTTTCTGTTTGTTTCTGTCTCTGTCTCTGTCTGTCTCTCTCCAGCAAGTACACATGCCCTATGGCAAAAAAAAAAAAGTTTAAAAAAAAAGATTAAATCCCAGAGATGTTTCTTTAGGCTACATATAGATAATTGCTTTTTTATCCTGAAATTGTGCAGAAGAGCAGAAAATAAATTCCTTCATAGTGGTTTAATGAACAAAGCATGCATGAGTTCTGAAAATAGACAAACTTGAATCAGAATCCCAACTCTGTCAATTACTAAGCTTTTTGTCTTTGAGCAAGCTACTCTGATCCTTAGTCGTCTTGTGGAGTTTGTTTTGAGAAATGAATTACGTATACCCTGTGATTGGTGGATGGTAGTCATGTATCTTGCCTTACAGTTAGTACGCGGTTGAAATACAATGCGTAAGATTTACTTCTACCATTCCGATCACAACCAAGACATCCCAGTGTGATAAAAGATAGCATATACCGGAATAGAAATAGATAACGAAACAAACAAATCAATCATCCATGTTGCATAGGAATGCAGTTTGCTAAATTTATTGTTAAATGTAAATTCTCAGAGTACAGCTTACTTTCGTTTTATATTTTGGGTGCTTCAGCATAATCAAGACACTCAGGAAGGTAGGGTAGAGGAATATCTTGAATGACTCCTCCCTTCTGAGATTTTAGGACATATATGTATAAATACATTGCCCAAAAGAGTTTTTTGCTTGTTTGTGAGTTATTTTTATATTTTTCTGAATATGGGCTTGAGGTAGGGATTCCTATTTTCCCCAAATATCTATACTTCCATTCTTCCTAGGGTAATTAACTGACCGATTGTTACCTGCTTACCTGGGTAGCTAGAATAAGGACCACATTGTCAGCCTCCTTTGTAGCTAGTGTAGTCATATTACCATTTTTCTGGTTGACAGAACATGGCAGAAATAGTAAACACGACTCCCAGGAAATATCCTTAATGGGAGTCACAATACCCTTTCCTTCCCTTTTTCCTCTTTCCTGATGCCTAGAATGTTGATGTGGTGGCTGGAGCTGGAGCAGTTAAATTATATCATGAAGTGGAAGTTGTATGTTGAGTACAATTTTACATAAGGTAGAAAGAGACTGAAGTCCTGATGACCAGATTCTTCCATGTCAGCCCAGATCACTTTTTCTATAACACACAGAGAAATAAATTTCTATTTTCTAAGCTCCTTTCTTTTGAGATTTCTGTTAGTAGCAGGAAACCTAATTCTAACCAGTACAGTGTTATCTTTTCAAATGAGACAATTAACTCTTTTGGGAAAGGGGTTTATGCCTGGTTGACTTCGGTCAATTTAGGATTTACAGACTTCACCGTGTTCTCAGCTGAGAAAGCAAAATATCATCAGTAGCTGTTGTAATACTTGGGAGTCTTTCATTTGCCATGTCTCCGTTGCACTGAAGGCTCCCTTAGAGCCTTCAAACCCACTTGCTAGGATTAGTCTGTGTATGCCTAAATGTTATCCTAGGGGACCCGCTATTTTCTCAGTCATTTTAAGGAAAACATAAACAACAAAATATCATCCCTTTGTTTGTTTTGGTTTTAAAAAAGTTCAGTTCACATGAGCCAAATTCAAGGAGCTCTCCCTGGTCAAACATGGGATAACTGGGATATCACAAGTAATGGGGGCCACCCCCCACAGCATAGCAGTTCAGCACCATGCAGAGAAAGCTCTATCCCACATGACCAATCACAATTTGAATCTTGGCCCAGCAGCTTGGGAAACATGTCAGGCATATCCAGGATCCTAACAGGATGGAGAAAAGGAGGAAAAGAAATCTAGAGTATTCACACAACCTCTGGCATTAAAAACAAAACCAAACAAAACAGAAAACAGAAAAAGAATAATAACCACAATGAATTAAGGAGTACCAAAAATGTTAAAATCATGACTGCATAAGATAACAATAACAACAACATCAAATCTCAACCCACGATCACTTAGAGGGTGCTGAAGAACCAACTTGTTATTCTGAGAACTGGAAACAAAGGAAAAGAATAAAACTTATTTTCTGCTTTTTCTGAAGAACTAAAACCCAGCTGAGCAATCAAATACTTAAGGAGGGAAAGTTCTTTGTAGGTGTTAATAAATGAAATATCACTATTTTGCAATTCTAATGATATAATGGGTCTAGGCAATGATCATCAATGGCTGTTAAAACTATTATGTGAAAAGCAAGTAGAAAAATGCACATGCAATTGTGATATGAAACTGACAGCACTGATCCATCTTGGCATCACAAGAAGATTGACGACCAGACATTGTATGTCTCCTGAGGTGACGTCATAAGGAGTACGTAAAACCACCTACCCAGAACTCTTGGGGAAAAAAAAAGGTCAAACACGTATCTAACCAAATCTTTAGATATAAATCTGAGTTTGTCAAAAATATAGAAGCTAATGAAAAATGGCAAATGACACTGTGGAGATAAAGTTGAATAGGCCCAGATTATACAAATCACCAAGGACAAATGATTTAATATTTATATAACAAATAAGTTATAGAGAAACCTATAGATTTTTAAAAGAAGTTTTATTTTATTTTATTTTATTTATTATTATTATTTTTCTTAATTTGCTACAGGACACATGTACTCACCAGAGAGAGAGAGAGAAAGTGAGAAAACAAGCCACTAGGTCTGGGACTCGAACCATGGTTGGCCATTATGGGAGTCCAGCACTCTAACCACCATGCAACCTGCTGGCCCTAGGGGAAACCTATGGATTTAAGGAGACATATCTGCAGGTGAGGACTTCAGGTTCAGAGCCCAAACAACAACTGTATAAAGATATTATGAGATGGACGATTGGGAAATTTGAACACTGACTAGATATTTGATGAGATTGAGAAACTGTTCTTAATTTTTAAGGTGTGATAATGTCATCATTGTCTGTTAAGAGAGTATTTTGTATAGAAACATACTGAATTGTT
Organism: Tupaia belangeri chinensis; assembly: GCF_000334495.1. Lineage (NCBI taxonomy): Eukaryota > Metazoa > Chordata > Mammalia > Scandentia > Tupaiidae > Tupaia > Tupaia belangeri. The sequence continues at coordinate 4,858,574 of NW_006203646.1, forward strand.
AATAAGATAACAAAATGCCCACGGTTTGCTTCATTATAATCCACTGAAGGGAAAGAAACAGGTAGGGGAAATATAAAAAGTATTTAGCCATAATTGACAATTGCTAATACTGGGTGAGAGGGTACATGGGCATCCATTATTCTATTTTCCTTACATAGACATATGTTTGAAAATTTTCCTAATAAAAATTTAACTCAAGATAAAGAAGGGCAGCCCATGGGGTGGTGGTTACGGTGGCTGGATCCCACATGTGTGACTGTATGATGTGAATTCCAGACATAGCAGCTTGAAAAACTCACAGGAAATCCCAAAAAGAGAGAGAAATGGAGGAGAAGAGATTGCGGCATGACCATTCCCCAGGAAGTGTGCTTTCTTGCTTGCTTTCGTTCTCTCTTTCTGGTGGGCACACACACCCTCTAGCAAAATCTAAAAAAAGAAAAAGGACAGAAAGATTAGTCTAGTTCAGTGTAATCATCAAAACTCTGTACACATATTCAGTGTAATGCTTTTCTTCAAGCTAATGTGAGTCTGCTTTAAGCTTTGAAGCATGGTGGCTTTTCTATTGGGTCCTAACTCCTTCTCCCCTCACACTAGGCTAGTTTCTTCCCGCTCAGGCTGGAGGAAATTGAAGAAGAGGGACAAAAATCACAGCAATGAATGAAGCTACAGCCATAATCTGGGGCTCATGCCCTTGGAGAGTGGTGAGTACCCAATTGGTACTTTCTCTTTCATGTTTTTTGTTGTGTATTTTGTTGTCTCAGAGATTTTCCACCTGAGGGCTCTGACAGTTGTTCCCTGGGGTGAAAGATGCCCCTCTAACTGGTCACTTTGGACTTCTGCTGGTCTACCCGCTCCCCTACCCTCCCACTTTATTTGGCTTCTTTTGCCTAGCCTAACCTTTTGGGGAAAATTTTCATGAAAATGAACCCCACATCACTTATTCCCTTCCCTGGCTCTACTAGGAGACTCTGGCATCCTTGCCTTGTCATTAAGAGATATACTACTTGCTCCAAACATATCCCCTGATGTCAGATGAATAGTTCTTCCACAAGCTTTCACCATGATATGTTTCCCAGTAAGATTTGGATACCAGTCCTAATATCTCTCAAACACTCTGAGACTCATACTAAGCGCACTAAGCAGCCCTAAAATCCCTGTCACTTGACGTGTAGTAGATACAAGCACTATTTCCCTTCCCCTGTGGGCTAGTGGTGAGAGGAAATACACAGCACACCAAAATCTCTCCCTTGGTTTTTTAAGCCTAGTTTTCTAAAGGCTGGAGGTGAGCCAATACCATTACTAGCAGAACCTGTTTTCCTCTTATTGTGTCAAATGTGGATGATGTAGCACCTTATTTTAAGGTAGGAAGATATTTTATTCCTATAATTATATTATTATGGGCCTTTGAAGCCTCAACTGAAACTGGATTGGAAAAGCCTCATAAAACGTCTTACAGCTAAGAAAAAACCAATTCCTCCTGGCACTGCTGGATCCAGGTGCTTAACAAGGGCATTGGAAATTTTGCTTTTCCGTTCTTAAATCTGGGCTAGCTTCACATTTAGGTAGTCTTTCCTTCGGGTAAGAACATGACTGCTAGGCTGACATTTTACCCGTGGAAATGGATGATCTATTTTCAAATTCCAGCAAAAAGTCCCAGAATTGTGAACCATTAACTTGTCTCTGGTGACAGGGTCACATGTACTCAATATTACTGCCCAGGTGGTGGAATGTGCTGTTGTCTCTTCCAAGTCTGGATCCACTGCTGGGGTTGAGGGTAGCATAGAGGCAGCCCTACCCGACCATATGAAATGAGAGTGGGGAGAAGCGGCTCTCCGAAGGAACATTAAACTATTGCCACTAGAGAAAAGAGAGGAGCTACTGGTCACCAATAAATGATCTCACCCTTACACTGACCTAACACCCATATTTATTGCTCTATCATTGAGGCCCTACAACTTCAACATTCTTCTCTGGTCCAGATAGCAGCCTTTTATATAAGTAAAGAGCTGTCCAGGACAAAGAGATCCTTCAACTGTCTTCCTAGGATATAGGTCTAAAGCACTTTATTTTACTTGCAGTTCCCATCTAAACTTAATTAGTTTATTAGTATCTATATGAGCGATATCCAAAATATTTTGATAACTCCATAGCCTCTTTCTTCTTCAAACAAGCACAATAAAGCCTTATTCTTTTTAGAATGATTAATTTTAAAGAAAAGAAAGCATGTGTACATATGTGTGTGTGTGTATATATATAAAAGCATGTGTACATATGTGTGTGTGTATATATGTATACATATATATACATATACATATATATACATATACATATATATACATATACATATATATACATATACATATATATACATATACATATATATACATATACATATATATACATATACATATATATGTGTGTGTGTGTATATATATATATACATGTTGCCTACATTGCATGTTTTTTATTTACAACTTTTGGGTAATTTTTGTTAACAACGAATATGGTGGGCAGATAAGATATGATCCTAAATTCAGAGTTTACAAACCAGTAGAAGAACATACATGGAAGAAATGGAAGAAAACAGGTGGACAAATAAATATGTGGTAGAGTAATAGTGAATAAGTTGAATGAATGGTGACCCTCATAAACTTTATCACTATAGTTAAAAACCAATAATGACTCTTTCATAAGAAGAAAAGCCATCAAACCAAATTCTAAAAATAGTTTCTATAGTTTTATTAAATGCAGTCTTTTTTTAAATGAATATGGTGGGCAGATAAGGTATGATCCTAAATTATGAGAGTTTACAAACCAGTAGAAGAACATACATGGAAGAAATGGAAGAAAACAGGTGGACAAATAAATATGTGGTAGAGTAATAGTGAATAAGTTGAATGAATGGTGACCCTCATAAACTTTATCACTATAGTTAAAAACCAATAATGACTCTTTCATAAGAAGAAAAGCCATCAAACCAAATTCTAAAAATAGTTTCTATAGTTTTATTAAATGCAGTTCCAAAAAAAAAAAAAAAAATTGCCAGAGAGTACGTGCCTTCTGTTTGCCAGAGGAACAGAAGGAAAGTAAGAACACATCCCCCTTGGGACATGGTCACACAGCACTCCCTTCTCCTTCACTCCTCCCTCCTCTGGGGATTTTGGGCTCATTTGCACACGTGCCCAGCATGTTTCTCGAGCTTCCAGGGTCAGCACTCGAAACTTGTAGGATTCAGTCACCTTAGCCATCACACCATGGGCTGACCCAATTTTTCATACTTTTTAAATTGGCCTAGAGAACAACAGATGGCATAATGATTATGTCGCTGGACTCTCATGGACTTGTGGTTTGAATCCCAGACCTGGCAGCTTAAAAATAAATAAATTAGCCTAAGGTTGAAGAGATGAGAAGTAAAAATACAAAACTCTGTATAGGAGGTACTGAGTATACGTAAACCTGGAAGATAATGAATGGCTGAAGTTTAAATATTTATTGTGAGAAGTACCAAGTCAATACCTTTTGTTCTCTATTATTGACTTTATTTAAAAGTTTATTTTATTTATCATGATAGAGAGTGTGTGTGCATGCAGGCAAGCATGAGAGAGTGAGGTATTTTCAACAGAGTCTTGTCACATCTGAATCCTCTTACCCCCCAGCCCCCTGCTCCTCTGGATCTTGGGTGCATGTGCATGTACCCAGCATATTTTCAGGACCACCTAGGGATCTCAACCCGAGGTTGTCCATGTGGCTTCCAACACTGCATTCAGTTGGTTATTGACTGTGGCACCAAGTTGGGGCCTCCATCTATTATTTCGAAAAATATGGCAAGCAGGCAGCTATCTATAGCCCTTTCAATGAGTGTGCAGTCTGAAAGTCAGCAGGATGTGAGGGTGGGGAGATTTCCATACTGTACACAATACGTACCTACTGGGTAAATCCCCTGGCCTAAAATACAGTCCACAGTACTTTTATGTTGATGCTGCTAACCAGAGGTGCTGTGGGAAGATCTGCGGCCAGCCTCGGGCACCTAGGACTTCAGGAAGCCAACCAGATTTCTGCCTTACCTTCTAGCTGTCAGAAATACCACCAGCACCTAAATCTTCCCCTGGGGGCCAATATGCAAATCAGCTTGCTTCTGCCTGGAGTTTAAAAAGAGAATAAGCTGGTACACATCAAAGAAGCCAAACAGGTGATCAAAATAATTTTATTTTTCAACAGTATGATCTAGTAAGCATCGCCTTTCTCCTCTTCCACCCACCTGCTTCCTTCTCACTTCTGCCCTGTTCAACCATATTGTGCCCCACTCTGCACCAAAATTCTGTTTTGCTCACCACAGTTTTTAGGACTATCTCCCTCTCTCCACTTCCTATTTTTGCCCTCTTTATAAGCTATGAGATGCCCCACCTTAAGTTTATTTCTTTCTTTCTTTGATGTTATGTTGATGAAACATATAGCTAACACATACCGAAAGAATAAAACCATTAACATTAAAGAAAAAGATCAGAAACTGTGTAGAGTAGAAGGACGTTACTACTCCAAGAGCTGTTATAAATTGATTATTGCATGTAAATATTAAATTTCACTCCAAAAAATATGGGAAGGATATAAAATGTTAGCATTGATGATCTCTGTGGAGTATGATTAGAAGTAATTTTTGTGTTTCTTTTGTTTCTTTTGTTGATTATCTCTATCTTTTTATTTAATTAATTTCATTTTAAACTTTTTAACTGACACATCATAATTGTAAATATTTATAGGGTACAATGTGATGTGGTACATGTGCTCATACTGATAGGTGGAATTAGCATGTCCCACACTTACCATCTCCTTATAGTGAGAACACTTTAAGACTTCTCTTCTAGCTATTTTATAATGTATAGTGGTGAGTGCTATGCATTGGAAGCTGGATCCCACATGGTTTCAGAGGCTTGAAAAATATACTAACATGTATGGGTATGTGCCCCAAGTCCTAGCAAGATGGGAAGAAAAAAAGCTTACAGTGTGACCACATTCTATTGGGGGGAGGGTACTTTCTTACTCTGACAAGTGTACCTACCCTCTGGCAATAAAAGAATTAATATATGATACATTATCACTAATTATAGTTGCCCTACTATTGTGCAATAGAACACCAGATCTTATTTTTCTCTGAGTGTAATTTTGAAACTGTTGATGAACTTCTCCCCAGCCTTCAAATCCTTCCCTTTCCAATCTCTGGTAACCACTGTTCTGTTCTCTACTTTTCTAAGATAGACTTTTAAAACATCTGTTTAAGAATAAGAACATGGGGACTAGCAGATGGCATAGTGGTTACATTGCTGAGCTCCCATTTAATTGACCACAGTTCGTGTCCTGGAACATGTATGTACATGCCAGGCACATATATGTACATGCCCAAAATCCTACGAGGAGACTGGAGGAGAAGGGACTGTGGTGTGGCCTTTCCTCTGGCCTGGTGATTTCTCACTTTTTGTCTGTCTCTCTGGTGAGTGCACGCTCCCTGTAGCAAAAATCTCTCTTAAAAACAAACAAAAAGAACAATATCATGTCCTCCAGGCTTATCCATGTGCCTTTTAAAAAATAATTTGTTTATGATTTTTTAAAAAAATTTGCTATAGAGCATTTGCACTCACCAGAGAGAAACAGAGAGAGAGAGAGAGGGAAAAATGAGAGAGCAAGCCTTCAGGTCTAGGACTCGAACCACAATTGGCCATGTTGGAGTCCAATCCTTAACTGCCACCTGCTAGCACCCAAACATGTTGCCTTAAATGACAAGATTTCATTCTTTTTTTTTAATGAAAAGTATTCTGTGTATGTATAAACTACATTTTCCTTATCTATTCATGTGTTGGGCATTTATGTGGATTCCAAGTTTTGACTGTTGTGAATATTGCTATAATAAACACGGGAGTGCAGATATCTCTTCATGGTTGTTTACTTTTTCTTTTTCTTTCTTTTTTGTCTTTCCTTTTTATAAAGTGTTTTTGTAATAGAGCATGTGTGCTCAACAGAGAAGAAAGAGACAGAGAGAGAGAAAGTGAGAAATCACCAGCCAGGGGCGATGGCCATGCCACAATCCCTTCTCCTCTATTCTCTCAGAATTGCGAGCATGCATGCACATGTGCTTGGTGTAAGTTTCAAGCTGCCAGATCCAGGACTTAAGTGCAGTTGGCCATGTGGGAGTCCAGTGCCATAACCACTATGTCTGCTGGCCCCGTACTGCTGTTATTTTTCATAATTTTATTGAAATATATTTCCACCCACTACACAATTTATCCATTGAATGTGTATAGTTTAGTGTAGTCATAAGAGTTACACACCCATTACAATTTAATTTTAGAACATTTTTACATCCCAGGAAAGCCATTACTGATTAAAGTCTCAGCTCTGTGAAGTTTCATAAAAACTTATATTTAGCAGAGATGCAAATGACTTCTCTTAGTAGAAAAGATAACCCCAAATGCCATACTTTAATTGCAGTATGAATATTTAACTAGTTTTGTATCTAAGCTAGCAATGTTATCCCAACATTCTCCATAACCAATACCTGTTTTATTCTCCTTTGAACTGGTTTTTTTATATTGCTGATTAACCTATTAATGAGTTCATTCTATGAGAATGAATGACCCTCATTTGGATGAGAATCATGGTTTTAAAATTTGGAAACATATTTTGATCATCTGAGTTCTCTTAGCATAATGATAAACACATAGTGACAAAAATCAATATGCATGTTTTAATCAATAGGAAATATGTCAGATTTTGAACTTTGGAAGGAGAGACTACATTTTCCTAAAATCTAGAAGAAATATCAGAAAATAAACTTTGAAGGCTGTTTTGTGTTTTTATTCCCAAATTCTGAAGTTTTGTACCAGAACAGTTCAATTTGAGTAAAGCTACGTATTTGTTTCTTCTCTACTTCAAGGATTGAATCAACAAATGCTCTAAGAATATACTTTTACTGGTATAACATTTTTGTAAATCGAAACACTTAAAATATTGCTTCTTTTTGTGTATATAGCTATGCAATGGAACAAAACCTCAAATATGTGAAGGAGAGTGTCTTGGAAAATGGAGTCTCCGTCCTGCTTCTCCCTACAGAGAGCAAGTTGCCCCAACGTAGCTCCTGTCACCAGTGTCTAATGTACTTCCTCACACATGCACATGCACCCACCACATTTTTTCTTCACAGATATATGACATACATGTGTGTCATTTTGCCACATGCTTTTTTCACCTACTAATATTTATTGAAGATAGTTGAATAGCAGTATATACAACAGGTACCTCAATTTAAATGGTCTGGTGACTGATCATTTCTCATTACTTTCACTGCCAAAAAGTAGACCCCCAGAAGTCAGCAGGTGGTATGGTGGTTAAGGTGCTGAACTCTGACCTGGCCAACTGTGATTCAAGTCCCAGACCTAACAGCTTGAAAATCACACTGGGCAGGTGTGTGTAAGTGCCTGAAATCCTGAGAGGAGAATGAAGGAGAAAGGACTGTGGTGTGGATGTCCCTCCTGGGGCATGATTTCTCAGTTTTCCTCTCACTGTCTTTCTCTGTCTGTCTGGCAAGTGCCCATGCCTTATGACAACATAATAAAATATAATAAAAAATAAAAATAAAAAAATCTTGACTCTTCAGAAACAATATTTTGACTCATCAGAGGTAGGGAACTTCATCTTTTTATTTCCTCTCTCTGGCTGAACCAAAACAAAATACTTGCTCATTAAATTCTGTTGAAAAAGTTAATGGGGGGGGGCAGCAGGTGGCATAATGGTTATGTCTCTGGACTCCCACCAGGTCAACCATGGTTTGAGTCCTAGATCTGGTGGCTTGAAACTCATGCCAGGCCCATGGACAGTGCATGCCCAAAATCTCAAGAGGAGAATGGAGAAGGGACTGCAGTGTGACCATCCCCTCTGGGGGGGTGATTCCTTGCTTTCTGTCTCTCTCTCTCTCTCTGTGTCTCTGGTGAGCACAAGTGCTATATAGCAAAAATCTTTCTCTCAAGAAAAAATAGCTAATGGAACAATGAATCTCAATAGGCAGAAGCAAGTTCACATTTATTGAAAAATGGCAATGTGTCAAGCACAAGAGTAGACATGAGAGATATTCAAAAAGAACATTGGTATGCCAGCTAGTGGCATGGTGATGGTTAAGGCAGCTGGATCCCACATGTTCGACTGCGTGGTTTGAGTCCCAGACCCAGTGGCTTGAGAGACATACTAGGCATGTGTACATGCCCAAAATTCCAAGAGGAGAATAGAAGTGAAAGTATTGAATGTGGCCATTTTCCCTGGAGGGTGCTTCTCACTTTCCCTATCTCTGTGTTGTCTTTCTCTTTCTCTGGTGAGCATATGCACCCAGCAGCAAAGTTAAAAAGCAGTGGTTAAGGTACTGGACACTCCCACATAGCTGACTATGGTTTGAGTCCCAGACTTGGTAGCTTGCTTTATTACTTTCCTTCTCTCTGTGTGTCTGTCTTTCTTTGATCAAATGAAAATAAATGAATGAATAAATAAAATTAAATAAATAATTTTTAAAAAGAAACAAACACTTTGTGGCTGAAGGTTTTTTTTTTTTTTTTAAGATTTCCACATAATAATCATTGAATTTGGGGGGTGTATATAATTTTCTAACTGGAGGAGGGGGAATTTGGATTATCACTTGTGCAAAGAAAAAAAAAATCAAAAACCTCCAGAAAGATGTCTTTGCCACAATTTCTCTGAAGAGCTTTTCAAAGAAACAAAACGTCAATGATTTATCGAGAAGACATCAAGAGTGAAGCAGCAAACAAACCAGTGCGGGGAATCCTATGGTGATTCAAGAGCTCTCTGAACCCTCCTGGCTCCCACTCAGTCCCCACACACCTTGCTAACTGCCTAGGATTTTAGCTTGAGGTAGAGGGAGAGTCTAACATTGACCCATGTAGCTGGCGGCGAAGACAAAGCGCCCTTGCCCTGAGTTACAAACCCGGGGTTAGAATGCAGTTCCGCACTCTGATCCTGAGTGAGGTAATCCTGAATCTCAGTTTCCTTATCATAAAATTATATTTTAAAAAAATGAACCTCCCTGAAATGAGAAAATGAGGGAGAACAACCCTGTGCATCCTAGAAACCACTACGAGTGAGACTCTGGTTCTGACAGGGAGCAGCAGCCCCTTCAGCCCACTCATTCAGTAACTCCTTGTGAAAGCCTCCAGCACTATGCTACCTGTGCCCCAGGGAGGTAGAGCACAACAGTCCAGACAGGCTCTCTGCCCTCGGCAAGCACACAGTCTACACCCAGCACTTTATCCCTGGGAAGTCATTCAGCAGAAGCAAAAATGTATCTGTAGGAAGAAGATCCCATCGGTGGGTGTATCTATAGCAATTACAAGACTGGGAATGATCCAGATATTGACAAAAAGAGAATGATTTCACATGTTATACATCTTAATATTTTGATTAAACAGACTATCCAGGGGCCAGCAGCTGACATGGTGATTAAGGCACTGGACTCCCACATGGCCAACTATAATTCAGGTCTCAGACCGAGGAGCTTGTTTTCTCACTTTGCCTTTCTCTCTCTTACTCTCGCCAGTAAGCACATGTGCCTTACAGCAAATTAAGAAGAAGAAGAAGAAGAAAAAAAAGATAAATAAAATTAAATAATTCAAAAAAAAAACAAAGAATGTCCAGACTATCTACACCTAAATCCTAGCTGGGCCAGCGTGTACCCCCTGTGGAGATGGTGATTTGTTTAAGAAGGTAGGTTGGTGACCCTGCCCCAAGAGGGTAGCTGCTTGGAGGTGATGACAAAAGGATGTGTGATGGTGACACGTCACAAAGGACAGTAGAGGATAAATGCAGTGGTGTGAGGAGGAGATTTAGGCAGAAGTCTTGTAGGGAGATGGATGGTTGCTTTTACTCCCTCTTTCTCTCAGGGACTCCATTTGTGGCTGGTGGAGCTGTCTGAAATGAAGAGAACCATGAGCAATGAATATTCATTACCTTACTACACGGCCCACAGCTACCGCTCAACGGGTGTCTTTAATACCTCGATGGGGGACCTGCAACGACAACTGTACAAGGGAGGAGAGTATGACATTTTCAAGTATGCACCTATGTTTGAGAGTGACTTTATCCAGATCAGCAAAAAAGGAGAGGTGATTGATGTACACAACCGAGTCCGAATGGTAACGGTGGGCATTGCGTCCACCAGCCCCATCCTCCCACTACCTGATGTCATGCTGCTGGCCCGACCAGCTAAAGTCTGTGAAGAGCACACCAGAGCTGGTCGGCACACCAAGGGGAAAGGCCACAAGCCCTCCAAGACTTTGGAGCTTACTAGGCTACTTCCCTTGAAGTTCGTCAAGATCTCCATCCATGATCGTGACAAACAGCAGCTGCGCCTGAAGCTGGCCACGGGTCGTACTTTTTATCTACAGCTGTGTCCTTCTTCAGATGCACGAGAAGATCTCTTTTCCTACTGGGAAAAACTTGTCTATCTCTTGAGGCCACCAGTAGAGAGTTTCAGCAGTACCCCAACGGTGCAAACTGGGGATGTAACAACCACAGAGGATGACAAAAGCCTTGTGGTAAGTATCTATGGAGACTCAAGAAGGTAGGGCTGGGTGTTTTGAGAAAGCAGTTCAAAATTGGTCCTACAAAGCATCTGATGCTCTCTGGCCCGCCTGGAAAGGGTATTCCAGGGGCTCACCTGGAAGGAGCCTCGGACCAAATGAGCTCCCATCAGGAACCTCACCACATGGGGATGTTCACGGGCTTCTCTGGGGTGTCTCACAAGGCTAAATTTCAGTGAACTTAGATATCAGCCCCTGTGGTGGTCATATCTAGGGTTTTAATCCCTTCTATAGCATCCCAATCATCCAGCCTCCTCTTGAACACTTACTACCCCAATCCAGGTAGTCTTACTTGTTATAGGACAATTCTTAACTGTTTGGAAAAGACAGGCTTTCTTAAGAGGTATTGGTCTGTCTCCCTGTGACTAACCTGAACTGGCTCTGCATAAATCAGCACAGTTTGCATGTGTGTATGCACTTGGCTAGCTTTAGTAGCCATCAAAATGTAAAATGTGTGTATTCATTAACTGAGAAATTTTATTCTAGGAATCTGTCATGCAGAGATATAAATAAAAGTGTGTCCAGTAAAATGTTCAGAGTTGGAGAAGGCTATCTGTGCTTTCTCTGGTCCTAGATATGTTCAAACAACAGTGATGCCTAGAGAGGGTTGCTGTAGACAAGATCTTGCAACACATGGGAGCTTAGCCTTGATGAACCCAAAGGTTATTCTAATTATACACCATCGAATTGCTCAGCTGCAGGGTGCGAGGACAGCAGAGTGCTGGTCTCTGTTACTGTTGTGTCTATCTCACCTGTTTCTTTCTCCTTGGCACAGGCCTCAGAGCTCCGTGGAGAAGGCGATCAGAATGAGGTGGGGCTTCACAGGCTTTGCGAGGTGTCTGCGGCCACCTCTTCCGCTTATGCTGGGGGAGAGGGGGTCCAGAAAACCTCCCGTGGAATGGCTGGTGCAGCTTCTGTAGCCACGAGTACTCCAGAAGCTGCCAAAGGAGCAACAGCAGGGACAGCAGGTGGCGTGGCAGTAGCAGGGGCATCCTCAGGCTCCACAGCAAGTTTGGCAATAGCAGGGACAGCCGCCAGCTCTGCAACAGGTGCTATGGGCATGGCAACAGCCAAGTCCACAGGTCCAGGCCAGGTAACCACAGCCCTAGCAGGAGCAGCCACCCAGGATTCAAGAGAAAGCAAATCCAGCAAGGTCCTGGCAGGTGCGGCCAACGTGTCCTCGGATGGGATGAATATGGTCTTGGTGGGTGCTGCCAGCAGCTCCTCAGTGGGGACTTCCACCATGACAACAGGGGCTTCCAGCATCTCTCCAGACAGCAACTCGAGTGTGGTGTTTGCTGGTGTCTTGACAACTAGTGCGCCTACTGCAGGAAGAGCCAAAAAACAAGCGATGGGACCCCTTGTGTCAACCTTGCAGAGTGAAGGCTACATGAGTGAACGAGATGGAAGCCAGAAGGTTTCCCCGCCCAGTGCTGAAATCCAGAAGGAAAAAAAGGAAAGGAAAGAAAAAGACAGAACCTCTTCTAGAAAAAGTTCCCGTCACCACAGGACGGGGGAAAGTCGCCACAGGACAGGGGAAAGTCACCACAGGACAGGGGAAAGTCACCACAGGACAGGGGAAAGTCGCCACAGGACAGGGGAAAGTCACCACAGGACAGGGGGAGACAAGACCCGGAAATCATCCTCTCACCGGTCCATATCCAGCCATGGAAAGAGGAGAGATGACCAAAAGGAAAAAGGCCAGAGCAATGTCAAGAGCAGAAGACATGGCTCCTCTCACAAAAGCTCCAGTCACAGCTCCATCGTGAAAGGGTCGAAGAAAGTGCACAAGACAGGGAAGAGTCGATCTAAAGCTAGCTCAGGTTCTTTAAGTAAGAAACCCAGTAAGATCAGCTCTTTCTTGAGGAGCTTCAGAGGCATCCCTAGGTCAGAAACAGGGGTCGCATCACATGACAGAGAGTTAGACGTCATGGCTAAGTCGGTGGAGAGGTGCAACATAGAGGCGAAGGTAGAGGAAGCCAAGGATGGCCAGGAGCTGGAGATCACTGGCTCCATGATGTCTGAGACCATGGAGACCATAATCTTTGAAAGCAAATCCATTTAAGTAGAAGCCAGGAAGCTGCAACAGGGACCTGGGGCTAAGGAAGTCATCCCTAGAGAGCCTATTCCAGCTTTGATGACTACAGTTTAAGTAATAAAGAAAACCATACACCTCCCAAAGAAATCCTGCTTTCCATTTTAATTTTTTTTTCTCCAGAAAGATTTTTGCTAAAGGGTGCATGAGACAGAGACAGAGAGACAGAAAGCCAGGAGGGTGGATGGTCATGCCACAATCTCTTCTCCTCCATTATCTTCTTGAGATTTTGGGCCTGGCATGAATTTTAAGCCACCAGGTCTGGACTCAAACTATAGTTGACTATGTGTGGGTCCAGTGATGTAACTATTATACTATCTGCTGGTCTGCTCTGTTTGAATTTCTCTGTCCCATGGGCTGGCAGTGACCTCACAGTGACTTCTGTGATGTTAACTGTGCTGCAGCCTGAGACACGTCCCCACCCCTACACTCCCCCCACCCCCAGCCTCCTGTCAGGTACAACTCCATCTCCCTCCCACCCAGCAGAGCCACTGTGCGTGTCTCACCTGCCTCAACCCCTTTCTGCTGTTGGGTTCCTCAAGACTATGGCTGAAAATCTCAGACTATGGGCTGGAATGCCCCATGACCTCCCTGACACTGTGTCCATCCTTCTGCTCTCCTTGAGGGCCTCTGAACATGGACATTCAATTCGGTGCACAGATAAGCAAAGGCAGGACTCACAGCTCCTCAGAGGAAGGAGAGGGAGCAGCGTTGTATGCAACTGGAATAGAGAAGCCCATCATCTAGATCGGGGCCTAAGAACCAAATCTTGCCAATGGCCTGGATTTGTAAATAAAGTTTTATTGGAACATGGGCACAACCATTTATTTACATATTGTTTATGATTGCTTTTATACCAAAATATAGGTTTAAGTAGTTGAGATAAGGTATGGCCCGCAAAGTCTAAAACGTTTACTACCTGGCCTTGTACAGAAAAGTTTGCTGACTCATTACCTAATCTTAAGCAATTCTCCTTACTCCTAGGTATATATACCCAGGAGAAGCTCTCACACGCACTTGCCAAGAGACTGCTAGGAGAATAAAGTAAAAAAAAAATTATAATGTCAAAACCTGGAGGAGCTAGCAGGTGGAATAGAAGTTAAGGCAGCTGGATCCCACATGACCGACTCCCCTGTTCAAGTCCTGGACCTGGTGACTTGAAAAACACACTGCACATGTGTGCACATGCCCAAAATCCTGAGGAGAGAATAAAGGAGAAGGAGTTGCAGCATAGCCATTCCCCGGGTGGGGGGTGATTTCTCACTTTCCCTCTCTCTCTTTGTCTCTCTCTGGCAAGCACTTGCACCCTATAGCAAACAAACAGAGAAAAACCCTGGAAATAGCCCAGTTGTTCACAAAAGAACTAACAAATTGTGTTATATACCTATGATGCCTATGAGGGGACTTTAAAAATTTGTGGAAATTTGGAGTTAAAGTACAAGTTTATTTTGGTGTAAAAAATTTTTGAAATATGTGTGCAGTTTTTCATAATTTATTATATAACAGTGAAAATGAATAGCAGCCACACACAGGAGTGATACAGAAAGACCCTGAATTCATAACTCAGGGCTGATAGCTGCCTGAAGTTTCTGCCCTCCGGCAAACTTACTGCCCCTCCTCAGAGTACAGAATACCCTGAAAATCTTAATAGATTAGTACCTTGAATAGATTAGTGTCTTGAATAGATTAGTACCTTGAATAGATTAGACTTCTTGCTTCTCTGACTCCTCCCTTTGACTCTGCATAGGGCAGGTTCAGAGCCCATTCCCCATTCTGAGACCACCCCCTTCCCCAAGTCCCCCATAAAAGATTCTGATCAATCCCCAGTTGGGTCCCGAGATTTAGAGTGTTAACTTCTCTGTGTCTGCCAGTGTAATTAACAGTTCTCTTAATCTCTCCAAGCGCTGCTTTCCATTCCTCATCGCCAGGTTTTCTGTAATAGTAGTGTGAGTGACTCTTACATAATGTTAAAATAAATGGAGAAAAATATATATGATATAGTTGTATTTGTAGAACTATTCAAAAACAAGATGAAACAATGTTTGAGGGCTAAAAATTTGCTGAAAGCATATTTTAAAAAGAAGGAATGATAGTGACCAGCAGTTGGCACAATGGCTATGTCGCTAGACGACCATGTAGTCGACTGTGATTCGAGTCCCAGACCTGGTGGCTTAAACTCATGCCAGGTGCGTGTGTGTGCATGCCATGCCCAAGATCCTGAGAAGAGAATGTAGGAGAAGAGATTGCAGTGTGGCCATCCCCCCTGGGGGGTGATTTCTCAATTTCTGTCTCTCTGTTTCTCTCTGGTGAGCGCATGCACCCTATAACAAAACCTCTCCAGAAAAAAAAAGAAGAAGGAATGATAAATACAAAATTCAGAAGAGTAGGTATATAGGATGAGAAGGACAGATCTGTAATCTGAGAGATGCTGGCAGAGCCTTTCAAAAAAGTAGGAACTGTTCTGTTTTTTCTTTCATGTTTTATTTTAGGTCTTTTCCATAGGGTACGTGCACTCTCCAGAGAGAGATTGTGAGAGGGAACATGAGAAATCACCTCCCCGGGGTGGAGTGCACCTCAATACCTTCTCCTTAATTCTCCTCCTGGGATGTTGCGCATGCCTACTGTGATTTTCAAGTTACCAGGTCCAGGATTTGAAACTATGGTGAGTCTTGTGCAGAGTCCAACATCTTAACCACCACACCACCTGATGGCCCTAAGCAAGAGGGTGTGTCCAAAGGAGTTCATTATTGTGTATGTATCTTCACATCTTTGAAATCAGTATGATTTTTAAATTGCTGTCAGTTAGATGGCAGTTGTATATCATTGTCACTGTTTTTCAAATATCTTAGCCAATTTAATTAACTTGTGTTAAATAAATATATGTATGTGTCTATTATGTATATATACACAAGAGTGTTTATATATATATATGTATATATACACACACACACACACACACACACACACACACACACAAAAGAGACTTATAACAAAATATCTAGGCCTAGACGATATCTTTCAGTAAGTGTAAAATAAAAATTCTCAGTGACATAAAAAAGAATATATAGAATACACAAACAGAAAATATTTAAACGTATTTTTAAAAATAACGAAGTAAGGCTAGTTGATAGCATGGTAGTTGAGGTGCTGAACTTTCCCATGGCCATCTGTGGTTTGAGTCACAGACCTAGTGGCCTGCTTTTTCATTTTCCCTCTCTCACTCTCTCTCCATCTCTCTGGCAAGCACATTTTTCCTATAGCAAATTAAAAAATAATAATAATAACAAAATTAAATAACTTTTTAAAAATTTAAAGAGAAATAATAGAAATAATTTAAAAAGAAATAATAATTCAAAATACTGTGTACTTGTTAACTATGTAAATTATATGTATGTGTGTGTATGTGCATGTGTGTAAAGTTAAAAAAGTAAAAATCATTGTATATGTACATTTTAAAACACTTCCATTTAAAAAAAAATACATGTTCTTTGATATTTAAAAATTTATAAATTCATGAGTCTATGAAAATCATTAAGTCACCCTATAGCAAAAAAAAAAAAAAATGTGAGAGGTTATTATCATATGGGTTTGCTATAGGGTGTGCCCTATAAGCAAAAATCTCTAAAAAAAAAAAAAAAAGGAATGTGAGAGGTTATCATCATATGGGTTAGAAAGAAAGGTAAAGCCTTTGCCCTAGAGTCCCAAATTTACAGCTATGCTGGAGGCTAAAATATCCTAGCCAAAAATAGCTTAATTTCATAATTTTATAAGTGATGGCTCTATCTTTTGTCCTTCTCCTAGTCTTGGTTTATGTGGTCCCACCCTGAAGATCTTCTTTAACATGAATATAGTTTGTCTACCATGCAGATTGTTAGCTGGGCAGACCCACAGACCTACAATTTACACATATGCCCTTGAAGTAAAGTGGAGGTGGGGACTTGCCCACCACATTGGGCTCTGCCTTGTACTTTCTCTGCATTTCCTTTTCTATCTTGACAGTTCATCAAGAGACATACATAAATACCCACGTATTTCAAAGCAACAGACCTCTTCTTCCGGAGAGAGATATCAATTGGGGCATCAAATCAACTCTCATCAGATAAAAGCCAATATTTTTCACAGCATTATACATCACCATGGTAGCCATTCAGCTACTGCAAGTACCATGAGGTAGTAGATGGTGGATTACTAGCCATTGGCTCCAATTTAGAGTTTGGCTGGCCCACATAAGCACAGAACTGGCTAAGTGATATTTTGTCAATAGAAATGTAAGCACAGTCATGGGGGCAGGGAGTCGTATTGGAGTAGAGTTTTCCAAGCAGAAGAAATGTGCCATGGTGGGCAGAAGCGAGGTGCCTCAAAATGCTGAAAACAGGCCGTCATGGCTGTCAGGGTGAGCATAGTAAATAGAGATGCTACAGCGAGCAGCAGGAGGCAGACAGGTGGTGTGAGGCTTTGAGGTCCATCCTTAGAGTAATGAAACATCTTAAGTTGAGGAGTGACTTGACCAGATTTGCCCTTTGTAAAGGTCATTGTGGTGGCTGTGAGAATTACTTAGGAATATTTGTTAATACGTGACCTTATGTCACTTCCTGTCTTTTGCCACAAGATCTATAAAATGAGATTAGAGGGCATTTTTGTTAAAAACAAAACAAAACAAAACAAAACTTTTTTTGCTATAGGGTGTGTGTACTCACTGGAGAGAGACAGATAGATAGTGAGAGGGAAAGTGACAAATCATTGCCTTGGGGGATAGCCATGCTGCAATCCCTTCTTCTCCAGTTTCCTCTCAGAACACACACACATGCAACTGGCGTGATTTCCAAGCCTCTGGGTCCGAGATGAGAATCCCGTAGGAGTCTAGCGCCTTAAGCACTATGCCACTTGCTGGCCCCAGAAGGCATGTTTTTTTTTTCTTTTGGAGAGGTTTTCGCTATAGGGTGCGTGCGCTCGCCAGAGAGACATAGAGACAGAAAGCGAGAAATCACCCCTCAGCGGGGATGGTCACGCCGCAATCCCTTCTCCTCCATTCTCCTCTCGGGATCTTGGGCATGCACACACACGCGCCCGGTGTGAGTTTTAAGCCACCGGGTCTGGGACATGAACCGCGGTCGACTCCGTGGAAGCCCAGCGACATAACCATTATGCTAACTGCTGGTTCCCCAGAAGGCATGTTTTGAAATACACCTTCCCATGAAAAATATCCATGTGTGGGAGACACAGTGATGCACAATTTGGACATTACCTCAGTGAAATTCTTGTGGCCCCTGTTGTTGGGGGTGCTGCCCACGGATGGCCTTCAGCTGGCAGTGAGTTTGGAAATGGCCCCAGCTGCAGAAAACTCCCTTACCCGAGGCAATGCACTTTTCTGAGCCCACGATGAGGACCAAACCATTTTGAGATATGAAAGTCTGGACATCTCAGCCCAACATAGACCAGCTCTGAAGGGCTGTTCTTTTCCAGAGCTTCCTGTGGGACCTGCGTATGAGGTGACTTCTCCCTCTGTGTAATTTTACTTCCAGCTCCTTCCTTTCCACAGATGCTGGTCCTAAAGGCACTTCATTCCCACAAAACTCCCATCTCAAAACTATTTTCTAGAGAATATAGCCTGTGACATTATGTTGGTGTAACAAGCTGGGTCACCTTCTTCTGCCTCCACTAGCCTTGTGAAGAGTTGGTGACAACCAGGAGGAATATTAAATGATTTTAAACCTAAATAATTTTTAAAATACAGTCAATTTTCTGATTGCAAATCTGATTTGTCTAATTTAGAAAATTTAAAGCATATAGATATTAAAAAGAAGGAAACAAATATCTCATTGACTGCCTTGATCATTTACTGCTTGCTCAAAGGTGGATTGATTAGACTTACGCTTCCAGAAAGATGAAGTAGGTGTATTGTTTTCTCTTCCTCCTGTTTAGTTCAAGTAAAGATCTTTACATTATATGTAAAATAAATATCTGAACACTCTGAAATGTAGAGAGAAGAAAAACCAACTACAGATCCTAAAAACTAAGGAACAATACGTGGTGAGTTTCCTAGGTTTTCTTTTGCTCACAAGTCTTAGACTTGAAGCTAAAGAAACTGGTAATCCCAACCTAAACCCCATCTTCCTTGCTAAAGGAACTGGAAAGGGACAACAAAGAAAGACAAAACACTTTGAGATAATAACTACTATGCTTTATTTAAACACCATACAGAAACAAATCTAAACAACACAACTGTGATCCCACCCGCACTCATGCCAACAAAGGCTGAGTTGAAAGTCTTCCTCAGATCCTCATGAGGCAATGACAAGGCCTTCAAGACATTGACTGGGTGGTAACACAGAACACTAAATAAGAAGCTGGAACTTTTGGGAGCAGCAGGTGGTGTGGTGGTTAAGGCGCTGGACACTTCCACATGGCTGACCGTGGTTTGAGTCCCGGACCTGGTGGCTTGCTTTCACACTTGCCCTCTTTCTCTCTCTCTCTCTGTGTTTCTCTCTATCAAAATAAATGAATGAATAAATAAAACTTTTTTAAAAAAAGAAGCTGGAACTTTCATCCTCAACAGCTATGATAAAGCTCCTCTCTTCTTTTTCCCTGTGTCAGTGAAGACCTGATGGGGAGCTGGATTTCCTAACCTTGCTCAGCAGTGATGAGAAGTCCTGCCTTAGGATAGCGAGCTGATGTGAAACTGAGAACCTTGACTTCTACACAGTAACAAGAAGGCCTCCCTCCCCTTCCCATACCTGAGTAATGTCAAAAGAAGCCTGTTAAAAGTAGATTTAGGGCCAGCCCTATATTGCAATGGTTAAACATGGCACATAGGAAGCCAGACCCCACATGGCTGACTGGGGTTTGAATCTTACCCTGGTGGCTTATAAAACATACAGAGGGCATGTGCGTGTATGCCCATAATCTTGGTGGAATGGAAAAGAAGAGGAAAAAAGATTGCAGTCTTATCATGTCCTATGAGGGGTGCTTTAGCTCTTTCTCTCTGGTGAGTGCATATGCCCTCTGGAAATAAAATAAATAAACTTTTAAAAAAGATAGGTTTGGAGCCAGAAGGTGGCGTGGTGGTTAAGGGCGCTGGACTCCCACATGGCCAACAGAGGTTTGAATCCCAGACCTGGTGGCCTGCTTTCTCATTTTCTCTCTTTCTCTTGCACGCACACACTCATTCTCTGGTCAAAATTTAAATAAATAAATAAACAAATAAATATGTTTATATATGTATGTGTGTGTTTGTATACATATATGTGTGTGTGTATATATATATATGTTTAAATAAGATTCAGAATGCAAGAATCTAACATAATACAAAAATGTCCAGACTTAGACCAAAAATTACTTGTCATAACAAGAAACAAATTTAAAAAGATCATGTATACATGATAATATCAAAATGAAAGATGTTAGAATATCTGACAAAGTTTTTTTTTTTTATTTCTTTTTAAGATTTTTTTCCATAGGGCACATGCAGAGACAGCAAGAGAGCACCCTCTAGAGGGGAATGGCCATACCGCAATCCCTTCTCCTCCATTCTTCTCTTGGGATTTTGGACACACACACACACACACACACACACACACACACACCCACTCCCTGTGTGATTTTCAAGCCACTGGGTCTGGGACTCAAACTGTGGTCGACCATGTGGGAATCCAGTGCCTTAACTACCATGCTACCTTGCTAGCCCTTTTGACAAAGATTTTTAAAGTATCCATAAGGCAGAAATTAGAAATATGCTTGAAATAAGAGGGAAAAAAATAAATCTTTAGCATAGAAAAAGTTTCATGAAAGAACTAGGGGATGAAAAGGACTAAATGGATATTTTATAACTGAAAATATAATAGCTGGGGGAAAAAACTCAGTGGCTGGGCCCAACAGCAGAATGGAGGGGGGAGAGAATAAAAGAAGTGAACAAAATGAGAAAATAATAGAACTATGCATTTTGAAAAACAAAGAGAAATTTGTTTGAACATAACTTCAGGGACCTGTAGGACTGTAACAAAATATCTGATATTGTGTCACTAGAGACCTGGAAAGAGAGCAGAAAGGGAAAGACTAAATAAATAATAAAATCAATAAAGGTTAAAAGTCCAAAAGGTCCAAAAGACATAAATGTTCAGATTCATGAAGCTGAGTGAGCACCGAAGAAGATAAGCCCAAGGAGATCTACATACACCAAAATAAATAATAAACTCTGAAAATGAAGAAAAAACTCTGAAAACAGCCAGAGGAAAATAATGTCATATCCACAGGAGAAAGCAACTTGAATTACAGTGGATTTTTTCATCAGAAACCATGGGGGACAGAAGGAAGTGGCACAATATTTTCAAGTACTGAAATAAAATCATTGAAAACCCCAAATCGTCTGTCTAGAAAATTAACCCTTCAGGAGTAAAAGGGAAATCAAATTATTCTCAGTTAAGAAAGACAAAATTTGTTACCAGAAGACCTAGCCTCAAAAGGTGGCTATAGCTGGGGCTGGCAGGTGGCGTGGTGGTTAAGGCACTAAACTCCCACATGGCCAACTGTGGTTTGAGTTCTGGACCTGGCAGCTTGCTTTCTCACTTTTCCTTTCTCTCTCTGTTTCTCTCTGGTCAAATTAAAAAAAGTAAGTAGGGTCCAGCAGTTGGCGTAATGGCTATGTTGCTGGACTCTGATGTAGTTGACTGCAGATTGAGTCCTGGACCCAGTGGCGTAAGCTCACGCCCGGCGTGTGTGTGTGTGTGTGTGTGCCCAAGATCCTGAGAGGAGAATGGAGGAGAAGGGATTGCAGCGTGGGTGATTTCTCGCTTCCTGTCTCTCTGTCTCTGTCTTTCTGTGGTGGAGTCTGCCAACACAGAAGCAAAAACCCCTCAAAAAAAAAAAAAAAAAGAAAGAAAGAAAAGAAAAAAATAATACAAAAATAGCTATAGGAATTTCTCTAAAAATAGCAAGGTGGGGCCATCAGGTGATGTGGTTCTAAGTGCCAGACTTCCACATGGTCAACTACAGCTTGCATCTTGGACTTGGCAGCTTGAAAATCACACATGTGCCCAAAATCTTGAGAGGAGAATGTAAGGGAAGGAACTGTCCCATGACCGTCCTCCCGGGAAGTGATTTCTCACTTTCTTTCTGTTTCTATCTTTCTCCAGCAAGCTCATGTACCCAATGGGAAAAACCTAAAATAAATAAGTAAGACTAGCAAGAAAGTGATTTATCAAAATAAATAAATAAAAGAGAGAGGGTAGGGAGGGGAAATCTTGAAAAATGATAAAGGAAGAAAGAACACAGTAAACAAAAATATAGGAAGATAAGATAAATTTTTCTTCTCTTGGCATTTTCTAAATTACATTTGATTGTTAAAACCAAATTTATCACATTGTCTAATGGCTTCTAAAACGTTTGTATTTTAGAGGAAATAGCTAAGATCACTGTGGCATAAATAGGGGAGCATAAAAGAACCTCAAAGGAGGAAAGGTGTTTTTTGTTTTTTTTTTTTTTGGAGATTTTCACTGTAGGGCGTGTGCGCTCGCTTTTTGAGAGATTTTCACTGTAGGGCGTGTGCGCTCGTCAGACAGACAGAGAGAGACATAGAGACAGAAAGCGAGAAATCACCCCCCAGGGGGGATGGTCACGCTGCAATCCCTTCTCCTCCATTCTCCTCTCGGGATCTTGGGCATGCATGCACATGTGCCTGGCTTGAGATTTAAGCCACCGGGTCCGAGACGCGAACCACATGTGAACCACAGTCGACTATGTGGGAATCCAGCGACATAGCCATTACGCTAACTGCTGGTTCCCAAAACAGAACTTTTTAAAAAATGTTTGAGTAGCCCACAGGAAGGCAGGAAAAAGAAAATAAAAACAAAAAGAATAGAGATCAGAAAATAAAAAATAAAATGGCATATACATAAGACCTGACATATTAATTATCATATTAAATGTAATGGGCCAAATAAATCAGTTAAAGGACAGAAATTGGCATAGTGAATTAAAAAGCAGGACCAACCATGTGCGGTCTATAAAAAGAATACACTTCAAATATAACTATATGGACATATTGGAAGTAAGAAAAATAGAAAAAGTCATGTTATAAAAACACAAACCAAATGAAAGAAGAAATCATTATATTAGTGTAAGATAAAGTACACTACAGAACAAAGAAAATTATCACAGACAGAGAAATACAACGATAAAATAACATTACAGGTACCAACAAGACATAGCAATCCTACAAGCTTATTTACCAAATAAAAGGTTGAGTCCAGTCCCAGGGGATTGAGAAACAGGCCAGGTGCATGTGTGTGCATGCCTAAAATGCTAACTGGATGGAGAAATGGAAGAAAAAAGAATCGTGGTGTGATCACACTTGATTGTGGTGTGCTCTCTCTCTCTCTCTCTCTCTCTCTCTCTCTCTCTCATGCACCTTCTAGCAAAATTTTTTAAACCCATTTTAAATAATTATTTGCTTAGTGCTTTATAATTATTTTTCTCTTTATGAAAACCAGTTAGAAAGGCAGGAAGATATAACACACACACACACACTCCCCCAAAAACCTGAGAAACCTTAACTACATATTATGAAGTGAAAGAAGCCAAGCTAAAGAGGCTACGTTCTGTATCATATGACATTATGGAAAAGAGAAAACTATAACGATGGTGAAAAAAAAAAAAATCAGTGATTTCCAGAGGTTTGGGAGGCTGAAGGATGACTAGCTGGAGCACAGCAGGGGTGGGGGGTTTAGGGTAGTGAAACCATTCTCTATGACACTACAACGATGGATACATGTTATTACAAAACCCACAGAATGTAAACTCCAGTGTGAGCTACTGGCTTTAGGTGTTAACCTATGTGTCAATGCTGGTTCATTGACATCAACTGTATCACTCTGATAAGGGCTGTGAATGGTAGGGAGGCTGTGAGTATATGTAGGCAGAGTGTTCATGGCAATTCTGTACCTTCTACTCAATTTTGCTGTTAATCTAGAACACCTCTAAAAAAAGAATTCTGTTTAAACAGTGGACTGGCTATAGAATCACAGGGCTTTTCCCTTAAGCTCTAGGAAGAAAATCGTTTTCTCTGTTGGATGTAACTCTTCACATGTTCTTTCAAACCTGTGCTTGCTATCTCTAATTTATGTATCATCAACAATATATAATAAGGAAAGACGAATCAATGTCACATCTCAGGACAATTTAGAGAACTTATGATATAGTGGTTTTCAAAGGTTTGGTACAGCTTATTCTTTTTTTAAAAATTTAAAGTATGGAATTCTAAATGATGAGAGTGAGGTTGCTCTGGTTGAAAGTGATGACAGAGTGAGCAACCTGCAGCCCCCCAGCGTGGCACCCCTCTGCCGACACCTGAGAGTATTTTCTCTGAGATTCTGGCTTCACTGAGATGTGGGTTGCACAAGGTGACACATCAGACTGGTTGAACTCAGGTCTTCTGAATCTCATGCCCGAGCTTTCTCCACTCACTCCACCCAACCTGATTGAACTGGAAATGTATTAGCCTATGTTAACTCATGTTGGAGGACAAATTGGGAATCATATGCCAGAATTGATGGGCGATAATAAAGTGACAAAGAAAGCTAGATTAAGGGGACCAGCAGATGGCATAATGGTTACATTGTTGGACTCCCATGTAGTCAACCACAGTTCAAGTCCTGGACCCAGTGGCTTCAAACTCATGGGTTTGTGTGCATGCATGGCCAAAATCCTGAGAGAAGAATGGAGGAGAAGGGATTGTAGCATTGCCATCTTTACTGGGGGGTGATTTCTCACTTTCTGTCTCTCTCTGTCTCTTTGGCATGTGTGCACACCCTATAGCAAAAATCCCTCTCAAAAAAAAAAAAAAAAAAAGGAAAAAGAAAATGAAAAGTAGATTCAGGAAGTAGTAGCCAACTCCTACCCAAGTCACAAGACTAGAGCCTATATGGGTTAAATTAACCTGTAAGTGTGAATTCATAACATTTATCTCTGCCTTTTGGAGTCCCAAGGTTCTATTAGAAGTTCATTTTAGCCTGAAGCAGGGTGGAGTCAAGGGGGGGTAAAGACTTCTTGGAATAACTGTGGAGAAATAGCACCTGGACTTGCAATAGATTGGGCCCCTAGGTCTATAGAACAGTAGCTGGGATTTAGTAGGTGAGCACTAAATATTAAATGAATGATTGAATGATTTCAACAGTGAATCCATCATCAAACTCTAAAAACCTAAGAGCAAGGCCACCCATGCCTTCAGAAAAATAATCTTGGGTTTTACATGGTAGAGTTTCATGGAAGGAACTCCCCTCTTTAAATGGAGGTATATGGAATTCTTGTCTTTATTTTGTTCATCACGTATTTTTTGTCTTCCTTTTAATTTTTAAAATATTGCATGGAAGTATCATTATCTTGATCACTGAGTTCTTTTTTCCCTATAATTTGACAAGTGCCTCATGTGCTTCACCTTAGCATTAGTCCCAATGTAATGCAATACTGGAAGCAGATCGCTGCTATTTGTACGTGCTTACCATTCAGGAAACACAGAATGCTTTTCCTTCATTCTTTTGGTTTGCTACCCATCCTTACTGGCGGG
This sequence comes from Tupaia belangeri chinensis, assembly GCF_000334495.1. Lineage (NCBI taxonomy): Eukaryota > Metazoa > Chordata > Mammalia > Scandentia > Tupaiidae > Tupaia > Tupaia belangeri. Next base: position 4,883,853 of record NW_006203646.1, read on the forward strand.
TGATTTCTCACTTTTCCTCTCAATGTCTCTGTCTCTCTCTCCAGCGAGGGGACGTGCCCTCAGGCAAAAACCTCTAAAAATAAATAAATACAACCTTAAATGGGTTGCATACATACCAGTCAATCAGCCAATAAAATGGATAGATTTCGTGATAGTTAAAGGAATAAGTATAGGGGCAGCAGACAGTGTAGTGGTTATGTTGCTGGATTCCCACATGGCCAAACACAGTTCGGGCCCTGGATCCAATGACTTAAAACTCATGCTGGGCATGTGTGAGTGCATGCCCGAGATCACAGGAGGAGAAAGGAGTGTGGCATGGCCGTTCTCTCTGGAGGGTGATTTCTCACTTTCCCTCTCACTGTCTCTGTCTCTCCAGCGAGCTCGTATACCCTAAAGTGAAAACCTAATTGAAAAATAAAAAGTATGACAACGGCATGGTTATTTTTTCTTTGGTGAAATTCTACATGATAACGTAAGTGTAGATTTTAACAGTAACAACTACAACAGATAATTGAAAGAGCTTACCTGCCTTTTTGTAGGATTCTACATCTATTTTAAGCTTTTCAGCCTGTAAGAGATAATTGACTATGTCCCTTAGTGAGACCTAATATATGGGGCACAGATTTCTGTTATAAAACAAAGTTTGCACCAGGGGTGGTTCCAAATGCTAGGGTTACTGCTGCCCTCTGCTGGTAAGAAAAAATGTTACAGACAAAACAAACTACCTGTTCTCTCCTGTCATTGTATCTCAGTTGTTGAGATAGTTAGTGATAAGGTCATTAGCACTCACCAAACAACAATAGCAGCAGCAAAAATGAGGATTGGAATAGAAACTATATTACAGACTGCAGGGAAAAAAACATTAGTGATGACTCACCCAAAGTACATCATTTAATACATGAGACTGACAGAAATCACATAAGAGGAAGAAGTAGGGGTTGAAGGTGAAAATTTAAATTTTCTGGAACTCAAAGATTATGATTTATGAACCTGTCTACCAATGACCAAAGTAGTTAGTAAGAGTACTACCACTATAATACTAATGTATTTTTTAAGAGAGGTTTTTGCTATAGGGTACATGTGCTCACCAGAGAGACAGAAAGTGAGAAATCCCCCACCCCCCATCCCAGGGTGATTGGGTGATTTGGTAACTGGGCATGCATGTACAAACATCCGGCATGGGTTTTTTTTTTTGGAGAGGTTTTCACTATAGGGCGAGTGCGCTCGCCAGCCAGACAGAGAGAGACATAGAGACAGAAAGCGAGAAATCACCCACCAGAGGGGATGGTCACGCTGCAATCCCTTCTCCTCCATTCTCCTCTCGGGATCTTGGGCACGCACGCACACGTGCCCGGCGTGAGATTTAAGTCACCGGGTCCGAGACGCGAACCATGGTTGACTACGTGGGAGTCCAGCGACATAGCCATTACACTAACTGCTGGTTCCAACACACAGCATGTGTTTTAAGCTGCCAGGTCCAGGACTCAAACCATGGTTGGCTACATGGGAGTCCAGCAATGTAACCATTATGCCATCTGCTGGTCCCTATAACCCTTATTGCTATTTGAAATTCTTAATCATTTGTGTAATTGTTGTCTGTGTCCCTCCACTAGAAAGTAAGGCTTTTGTCTGTCTTTTTAACCTTCTAGAACAGTGCCTGGCATAGTAAACATATAATAAAGACCTGTTGAATGAGTGTATTTTTTTTTGGAGAGGTTTTCGTTATAGGGCGCGTGTGCTCGCCAGACAGACAGAGACATAGAGACAGAAAGCGAGAAATCACCCCCCAGGGGGGATGGTCACGCCGCAATCCCTTCTCCATTCTCCTCTCGGGATCTTGGGCACGCACGCACACGCGCCCGGCATGAGATTTAAGCCACCGGGTCCGAGACACGAACCGCAGTCGACTACGTGGGAGTCCAACGACATAGCCATTACGCTAACTGCTGGTTCCCATGAGTGTATTTTTTATTAAGCTGTTGAATGAGTGTATTTTTTATTTAAGCAATAAACTTTCCATTTAGAGTATACAAATAAATGTTTACTACACACCATTTTCCCTAGTCTTTTTTTTTTTTTTAAGAACTTTACTACAAGGTGTGTGTATTCACATGCACATATACATACATCAGAGGAACAGAGAGTGAGGTGGGGTAGGGGAGTAAGAAAGTACTTGCCAGGCAATACGGTCATGATGAAGGTGGGTAAGCTCTTTCAATTATCTTTTGTAGCTGTTACTGTTAAAATCTACATTTACGTTATCATGTAGAATTTCACCAAAGAAAGAGTAACAAGCCCTCCAAGAGGGTCCTCACAGGCCATCCAAGCCCCAGCCTCATCCAGCTGGGATCACGGGCATGCATGTGCATGCGCCTTGTGCACAGAGAGATCTCAGGACCCAATCCTGTGACTTTTCCCGACGGTCTCAGTGTCATAGAGCATTGAGCCTCCATTGCACTACCAGAGCTGCAAAAGATCAGCTGTGTAACGTGGTAAATAAACTACAAGAGGACCCAAGTGGAAGCAAAGAAACTAGTTAAGAGAATGTTGCACGGGGCTGGCAGGTGGCATGGTGGCTAAGGGCAGTGGACTCCCACATGGCTGACTGTGGTTCGAGTCCCAGACCTGGCAGCTTGCCTTCTCACTTTCTCTCTCTGTCCCTCTCTGGTCAAATTAAAATAAATAAATAAATATATAAATAAAATTAAATGAAAATAATTCTTAAAAAAATGTAATTACATTATATACATTGTTAAAAAAAAAAGAGTCTATTGCAGAAGTCCAGGTGAGCAATAATGGCACCATAACAGTGGGGATGGTGGAAATTAATCATATTGGGAATTTTATTTACTCTTTTTATGTTTGCTTATTTGTTTATTTTTTGATATAGAGTATGGGTAGTCATCAAAGACAGAGACAGAAACAAAGAAAGAGGGAAAATGAGAAAGTGTCTGCCTCTTCAGCCACCACCAGGGTGGGTAGCCATGCTGCAATCCCTTCTCTTTCACTTTCCTCTCAGGATTTCCGGCAAGCATGCACATGTGTCCCGTGTGTTATTCGAGCCTCTGGGTGGGGGCCTTGAACTACATAATTGATCATGTTGGAGCCAGCTGCCTTAACCACCATGCTATCTTCTGGCCCCTACTTACTCATTTTTAAATGGAAGTTGTAGGGGCTGGCAAGTGACATGGTGGTTAAAGGTGCTGGAGTCCCGCATGGCCAATTGTGGTTTGAATCCTGGGCCTGGCAACTAGCTTTCTCACTTTCCTTTTCTCTCTCTCTGTCAAATTAAATAATAATAATAATATATGGAGTTAAATAAATAAATCTTAAAAAAATAAATGGAAGTCATATAGAAGTAAGGTTTGGCAGTTTTGATAGAGAATTGGGAGTAGAAGGAAGAAAAGATGACTCCTTAGATGTAAGCCTTTCCAACTATGAAGTGCAATCTAGTAAAGGTATTCAGTATCATTGGATACAGGGGTTTAAAGTGCAGAGCAGAGAATGTTCCAGGGCTTCTATATTACCTGGATGTTATTACCTGGGTGGTTGACTGAGAAGAGGTTCTAGAATGAGGCCTGGGACAATCCAAATGATTGTGCCAAATGCTATTGATAGTCGGCGCCAAATGGCTTGAGAATGCTATTAGAAGTCACTACTGTAGGACATATGCTCATATGGGGAGGAGAAAAGCCTGACTGGTGTATGCTCAAAAGTGGGTTGATTTCTTAAACAAATAAACAGACGTGGGTGAAAACTGAATTGGGGAAAGAAACCCGTACATTAATAGGTAACTAAGGGACTAGCAGATGCTGTAATGGTCTGTTACTGGACTCCCATGTAGTCAACCAAGTTCAAATCCCGAACCCAGAAGCTTAAAACTCATGCTGGTCACATGTGTGTGTGTGTGTGTGCATACCCAAAATCCCAAGAGGAAAATAGAGAAGGGATTGCAGCATGGCCATCCTCTCTGGGGGGGGGGGGGGATCTCTCACTTTTTGTTTCTCTGTTTCCATCTCTCCAGCAAACACACACAACCAATAGCAAAAATCTCTTAAAAAAAAAAAAGTAACTAAAAAAATACATCAGCCAGGGCCAGCCCCACAGTGCAATGGCTAAGGAATCTGAGTTCCAATGGTCAACTGCAGTTCAAATCCTGGCCAGTAGCTTGAGTGAGACAAAGGAAGAATGGAGGAGAAAAAAGGTTTATGGTGTTATTATGCCCCATTGAGGGGGTTGCTTCCAGTGTACCTTGAAACAGAGATTAAAATATCTATGGATAGATCATTGTTCAAGTTGGGTGACAAATGTGTTATTCTCTCTACTTTTATGTATGTTTGGAATTCTCTATAATTTTCTTTAAATAACATAAAGGAATATTATTTATTTATTTTTTGACAAGTGTTTTTTTTTTTTTTTAGTTCTAGGGGGTGTGTACTCCAAAACATTTGCACGTGTTTACTCACTGGAGGGACAGATAGAGAGAGAAAGTGGGAAATCATCCACCAGGGGGATGGCTGCACCACAACCCCTTCTCTTCAATTCTCCTCTCAGGATTTTGGGCATGCATGCACATACGCCAGGAGTGAGTTTCAAGCCACCAGGTCCAGGACTCAAACTGTGATGGGCCATGTAGGAGTCCAGCACCTAAACACTATATCACCTACTAGCCCCCAAGAATCTTATTTTTAAAGATGTAAAGTTGAGAACTTTTGTCAGAATAATAATCTCATTGAGGGACCAGCAGACGGTGTAATGGTTATGTTGCTGAACTCCCATGTAGTCAAACATGGTTCAAGTCCTGGACCTGATGACTTCAAACTCACGCCAGGTGCATGTGCATCCAAAATCCCAAGATAAAAATAGAGGAAAAGGGATTGTGGCATGGCCATCCCCCAGGGGGTGATTTTTCTGTCCTTTTGGCTCTCTCTGTCTCTACAGCTAGCACGTGTGCCCTATAGCAAAATAATAATAATAATAATAATAATCTCATTTATGTGCAAGATGCTTCTTGCATGTAAGAATCCCACAGATTTAGAAATTTGTGCTACCTCTTGTGAAAATAACCACAAAGAGACAAACTTACGTCTGATATTTTAATTTGGCAATCTGTTGCCTGGAACTTTTTTAAAAAATTATTTATTTTATTTATTCATTCTTTTATTTTTAAATTTGACCAGAGAGAGACAGAAGGTGAGAGTGAGAGAGAGAGAGAGGAAGTGAGAAAGCAAGCCACCAGATTCAGGACTCAAACCATGGTCGGCCATGTGGGAGTATCCAGTACCTTAACCACCATGCCACCTGCTGGTCCCCATGCCTGGAATTCTTACGACATTTTTTAATTCCAAAGAAAAATAAAAGTGAGAGGATAGTGAGAAAATGGAGATTCTGAATACATTACTAGTTTTAAATCATGTTCACAGATGTTTCCAGATTTAAAAAATATATAAGAAGCACATACATTCCAATAAAATTTTTAAATGTGACTTTCGACAGTGAGGTTAGAATTGATTCAGTTTTAAAATATCTGCTTATCCCTATTTTCTTTATTTTAAAAATATTTACTGAATTAAATTAAATAATTTATTAATTTGCTATAGCCATGTGTGCTCACCAGAGAGAGAGAGAGAGGAAAAGTGAGAAAGCAAGGTGCCAGGTTCTGGACTCGAACCCGGTTACCCATGTGGGAGTCCAGCGTCTTAATTACGACGCACTTGCTGGCCCCACTTCTATTTTCTATTTTTTTAGAAGGCACATAGATAACCTTCTTAAGGGTTAAAAACGTGAAAATAAAAAAGTTAAAAATAAAAACAGAAACGGAGCTAAAGGACGGCCAACACCCCGAAACCAAACTGCATCGCGATACATTGGGTACCTCGCAGGCTTCTATACAAGAGAAGCAGCCGCGGGGTAGGAGATGTGCGCAGGCGCAATAGCTAACTACCTGTCTGAGGCGGGACTAGAGCTTCGGTTAAAGGACAGCTATTCTACCCAATCAAAGGATCGTGCCTGTGGCCTCTTCCTGTAGAAGGCAACCGGAACTCGGAATTCAGCTGAGGCGGCGGAGGCGTTTACCAGTGTAGACGGAAAGCTGAGGTGAGAGGGCTGCAACGGTCTGGGGTTCCCGTGTGCGCACCTTTCTCCTTCCGGACCGCTCGGCTTCCTCGGTACTGCGCTGGGAATGAGAGGCCTGGCGAGGTCCGGGCTCCTTGGGCGTTCGGTCTTCTCCCGCGTCCCGGGAAGAGCGAGGCCTTCCCACCGTCCCGCGCCGACAGCCGAGCGGAGCGGCCGGCGCCGGGCTCCTTCGTTTGGGAACGCCGACCCAGACTGGAGACCGGGGCCGAGGCGCCGCGCCACAGCTTTAGTAGGCTGCGTGGCCTTGGCGAGTCGGCCTTGATCTCTTCGGCCCTTTGTCAACGAGACTTACCGTACCTGCACTGTTTCAGGAGCAAGTATGAAATTAGCTGAATTAATTGGAGGTGGTGAGGGAAAGCGGCGGTGTATCTCAAGCCCAACCTTCACCCAGACTGGAGACCGGGGCCGAGGCGCCGCGCCACAGCTTTAGTAGGCTGCGTGGCCTTGGCGAGTCGGCCTTGATCTCTTCGGCCCTTTGTCAACGAGACTTACCGTACCTGCACTGTTTCAGGAGCAAGTATGAAATTAGCTGAATTAATTGGAGGTGGTGAGGGAAAGCGGCGGTGTATCTCAAGCCCAACCTTCAGATTTATCTGAAGCGCTTCTCAGTAGACAAAAATAATTTGTAGGTGGGGCTGTGAAACGTGGTTTTTTAATTTATTTTGGTGAGAGTATGCCCGCCCCTCCTTCCCCCGCCCCCGCAAACACTAGAAGATGATCTCGAGTTAAAAGTCGCGACTGTTTGGTGCTGGTCTTCCCACATTTAGACCTCCTCTGCCTTTGAGAAGTTCAGTAGAGCCTGGAGAAGTGATAAACCTAACTTCGGTAATATGTCACGTTCTCCCTGTACAGTGAGACGTGATGGAATAGTGAGAGCTTGTACTTTGGAGCTAAAAGAACTTGGGTTAAGAATTCCCATGTACCATTTACTGTTCCGTCGATCTGATGTGAAAACTTGCACTCATTGGGAGTTGGGCTCCTCAACTCTTAAATGAAGTTGATCCTTAATTCATAGAATTGTTATGAAGTATCCATAGAATACTTAATTTATAGAATTGTTACGAAGATTACATAAGAGAAAATAATAGTACTTGTACTGTAGTTGGTCTTTGGAAAATGACACTTTAAATAGACGATGCATATGTTATAGGGAAGCACAAAACAGCTTTCAACCAGAATGGGCTTGAGTGGGGTGAAACATGGGCTAAGATTTCATTTCGAGGTATGGCTAATTTTAATCTTGATATTCATAATTGCATTGTGGTTATATGAGAACATTAGATCAACTGACATGCATTGGTTAAGGGAGCCAGGTTCCACATGCCTGACTGTGCTTGGAATCCCAGCCAGACTGCTTGAAAAAACACTCCAAGTGCATGTGCAAATCTCAACAGGGTAGTGAAATAGGGATTGTAGCAGAGACCATGCCCTTTGAGAGGCTGATGCTTTCTACTCCACCCTTCCATCCACTGTATTGAACACACATGCTCTCTTGGCAGTTAAAAAAGTATCACTCTTGGACCAGCCAGGTTGCATCGTGATTAAGGTGTTTGGATTCTACATGGCCAGCTGCAGGTTGAGTCTTGGATCTTCAGCTTGGAAAAGCATGCCTGGCACATGTGTACGCATGCCCAAAATTCAGAGAGAAGAATGGAGAAGGATTTGTGGCATGGTCAGCCTCCAGCCCCAGGGGTTGGGGGAGGTCGGGGAGGTTAGGTGGGTGCTTTGTCTCTACCCCTTCTTCCCCACAACTCTGGTGAATGCATGCACCCTATAGCAAATTAAAAAAATATATTTTCCCTCTTAAATTTCTCAAAATAACCTAATTTGTTTAGATAAAACTAAAATATTAAAAAGAGAAAACTGCTTTGGGAATATATCCTGAAGTATTTAGAGGTAATAGAATGAGAAACCATTAAAGCAAATGAGGGAAGATGTTAACATTTGGAGAATTTGAGTGGAAAAATAGTTCTTTGTGTATTCATGTAACTTTTATATAAATCTAAATTTTTGTTAAAAATTGATTATAATTATTTGCAACCAAAATGAGTGTGTTACAAATGATACAATATATAAGTATTTATAAACACACTACACCCCTTTTTTCTTCATGCTTGCACCAGTATTTTTATGGGATAAATTTCTTGAAGTAAAATTGTTGGTTCAAAGTATATCAACATTTTAGATTTTGATAATGCTAGACTTAAGTTTCAGATACATATATACTTTGCCTTTCCATCAGTTATATATGAAAATTTCTCCATACTATCTTGGGTGCTACTGGACTAGCACCTAAGGGAATTATTCAGTGAATATGATGGTGGCTTCTACTGTGAGAGCTGTAGTGAGTAGGAGGCACTTCACCCCCCCAAGGCTTCCCTTCTGTGCTAGAATAGAAGAGGACCTGCTTCAGAAAATGAGATGTTCTCTCAAGAAGCAGAGAACACCTCTGTCGGAATCCAGAACCTGCCATATATGAGGAGTTATAATATTGGACCATTGAGAAAGTTGTGACACATTTTTGCATAGGAAAATAGGTCATGACTTTACCGATGAACTAATATTTATTGAATGATGACTTATTTGAAGTTACGACGGTCCATTAGGTTATATGTTCTAATGCACAGCGACCTTAAAGTTTGAGATAATGAATAAGTGGCAAGGCAGTTAGGGAGTCTGAGGGAATGGCTAGTGAGGTAGCATGAGAACAGGAATTTTCGAGTCACAGAAGCTAAGGAAAGAGGAGGGCGTGTGGGGAAGGAAGAAAGATTAAGGTGAACATAGAAAAATATCCATTCAATTTGACCCTGTGGTGATTCTTGATAATTTTGATAAGCAGTTCTTGCAAGTGGTAGGAGATTATAGACAGATTGGAGAAAAATGAGTGAATCATGAGTTGATATAATCACAATTCATGCTGTCCAAGACTACTACCCCTTGACTCTCGGCTATACCATTGTGGCTTGTGGAAACTCAGTGCTGCCCTACAGCTGTCCTCAGTACCTTGCAAATTCCAAGTGTAATACTGCTTGCATCACCACCTAATGCTGGAGGTGTTATTATCCTGAAACTTGGATAAAATCAGTCTAAAAGAATACTGGATGAACCAGCCACATTGTGTGTTGGTAAAGGCAGCTGAATCCCTGGTGGCTGACTATGTGGTTCGAATCTTAGACCCAGTGGTTTGAAAAACATGCTGGGTGCATGTGTGCCCAAAATCCCAAGGTGAGAATGGACAAGGTTAGAATGTGGTCACCTCCACCCAGGAGTACTTTCTCACTTCCTCACCGTTCATCTCAGGTGAGCATACATGCCCTATAGCAAATTTAAAAATAAATAAATGTAAAAACACTTGAGAGTCTTCTCATTGGAAGATATATCTAAGCTTAAAGTAGAATAAATAGAGGCTATAGAAGATACCAGGCTTGAATTAGGTTTCAAATTTCTGTAGTAGATGTAGAAAAGTTAATCTATCCATATAAAATTATAGAGTACACTTCAGGAAAAAAATGTATGGAATTGGATTATTCATTTGGCAACATTGGATAATACCTGGTATCTGAAATTTCATGTTAACATTGTTACAGTGTTTATTGGAGTTACAAGTAAGTGATTGCTTTTGGAAACTATAATAAAACAAAAGGAATTATAAATGAGATTGGGAGATAGCATATAGTTTGGTTATGAGAAGATTTGTAGAAAAAAGGGTATAACTGGTGAGTGTAGAATCCAAAAGTTGTTCTTTATAGATGAAGATAGGAAAGCATGTTTTCTATGCTGATAAAAGTATTAAAGTAATAAGGAGAGGGCCAGTAAGTGGCATGGTGATTAAGGCACTGGATCCCACATGGCTGACTCGGTGTATGGTCTCTTGGACCCAACAACTTGAAAAATACATCAGGTATATGTGTGAACCTGTCCAAAATCCTGAGACTACAGAGGTGATTTCTTATTTTCCCTCTCAGTCTCTGGCAAGAACAAGCACCTTGTGGCAAAAATCTTAAAAAAAAAAGTCCTAAGGACATGTATGTGAATAGTTGAGACTGTAACACCTCATTAGAAAAGTCTTTCCTGCTTAAATATTAATTTTAAAAACTAAGAAGATCATCTTGTTGTGGGTCCTGAACTGCTAGAAAAAGAGGAAAAATGTATACAGTAGTCATTCAATGTGGTGGGTTTGTTTTATAGCTCTAAAATTTTTGATCTGTTTCTGTAGGTTTTTGACCTTCTACAATGGGTGAACCACAGCAAGTGAGTGCACTTCCACCACCTCCAATGCAGTACATCAAAGAATATACAGATGAAAATATTCAGGAAGGTTTAGCCCCCAAGCCGCCCCCTCCAATAAAAGACAGTTACATGATGTTTGGCAACCAGTTCCAATGTGATGATCTTATTATCCGTCCTTTGGAAAGCCAGGGCATTGAACGGCTTCATCCTATGCAGTTTGATCACAAGAAAGAACTGAGAAAACTCAATATGTCCATCCTTATTAATTTTTTAGACCTTTTAGATATATTGATAAGAAGCCCTGGGAGTATAAAACGAGAAGAGAAATTAGAAGATCTTAAGCTGCTTTTTGTACATGTGCATCATCTTATAAATGAATACCGACCCCATCAAGCGAGAGAGACCTTGAGAGTTATGATGGAGGTCCAGAAACGTCAACGACTTGAAACAGCTGAGAGGTTTCAGAAACACCTGGAAAGAGTAATTGAGATGATTCAAAATTGCTTGGCTTCTTTGCCTGATGATTTGCCCCATTCTGAAGCAGGCTTGAGAGTGAAAACTGAACCAATGGATGCTGATGATAGTAACAATTGCACTGGACAGAATGAACAACAAAGGGAAAATTCAGGTCATAGGAGAGACCAGATTATAGAAAAAGATGCTGCCTTATGTGTCCTAATTGATGAAATGAATGAAAGACCATGAACAATATTTCTTTTCCTTTTGGTAACTAGCATCATATGTTAGTTTATTTTCGTTTGGACTGTCTGAAAAGAGATATAACTAAAAATGTAAGCAGATTTTATCTTGACTCTAATTTTTTCAATTCTGAAGTATTTTAGTTAGCAATATCTATAAAAAATAGAGGTGAATGAATACTGTTATAGTAAGAATAATCACTTTAAAAAGTACAGTGGGCCAATCCTGTAGTATAGCGCAGCACTTAAGTGCTGTACTTAGGGAGCCAGATCCCACGTGGCTAACTGGTTCAAATTCTACCCCCAGTGGTTTGAAAAAAATGCTAGGTACATATGTGCACATGCTTAAAATCCTGATGGGATAGAGAAGTGGAAGGAAAGCAATTGCTATGATCATCCCTCATTCGGGGGTGCTTCTCTCCACCCTTCCTCCATTGAGCGCACACACTCTGGAAATAAAATAAATGTGTTTACAGGTGTTTGGAGCATTCCTGTTTTTAGACTTCCAGTAAAACTTTCAAAGTATCTTTGGTAATAGCAACTATCCTTGAAAATTAAATTTGTTGAGAGTGATAAATAAACGATACCAAGTTGTATAAAGTGAAATTAAATTTTTGCTTAATTGTCAAAACAGTGTAACATGTTAGAAGAGCTCAGTAGAGTTATAAACCAGGAACTTTATTTTTCCTCATGACTGCTCCAGTAAACCCACTGTCTTAGCTTTTTGTCCCTATCTTGGATGTCCTCTTGCAGGGGACTCCCATAAGATATCTCCCCTCCCCCACTCCCCGTTACTCAGGTAATAAATCCTTTAGTCACTTTTAGTTTCATATATTTATTTTAGTAAGATGTCTATGTGGTTAAACATTTTTTTTTTAAAACCTAAGTTCAGACTTAGGCTAGAAGCCTGTGTCGTCCCCTAATAGACGGAGAGACTAAAAAAATAGTCAGCATTGAGCATTGCAGTGTGGAATGTGCTTGCATAGTGACTTACAGACAAAGTAAGGGAAAGCAGGCATTTTTAAAAGAAAAAAAGGGATTACATAAATTGGGGACAGTTAATCCTGGCTACTAAGATCATTAACAAAGGTTGCATCAATCCATGGTTGGACGCAGTATTTTTTGTGTAAGTTTGAAATGGCTTATGCAAGGTTCTAGGAGAGTCCTTGTGACAGTTTTTTTGTATCAGGCACATGTCCATGAGAATCCTTCATGGCTTTCCCTGGCTCTATTTAGACAGGATCACAAGTTGACACAAATGACTCCATTTGTTTTAACAACTTTGATACCTACAATGAGAAAGAAGTTTGGTGACAGAGACTTAGATACCTTCTAAGGATTCTTCCTTCTCTGAGGTAATGTTGCTGAGATCTGGCTGTGCAGCCAGGGACTACATTTTCCCTGCTTTGCCACTGTGACTAAGTTCTGGGCACTGGAATGTGAGTCTAGGAATCCAGGCCTGACCCATAAATTCTTGCACATTATCTTTTTTATCTGATGGTTGGATGATGTCACTCAGGATAACTTTGGAAGTTACTTAAAGATGGCAAAGTGGTTAAAGAAGTAGTATACTGAACTGTAGCACTGGAAGTTAATGGGTTTGGATTCCCGTTGACCTAAAAACATGCTGAACAAATATACAAGTGCCAAGGTTGGTGAACTGGAGGGATGGGGGAGGGGGTTAACAGCATGGTGGGACCCTGTTGAAAGTCTCTCCTTTGCATTTGTGTGTATGTACTCTTATGAATAAAACCAATGAATAAAAGATGGCTAAGTTGTAGTCAGTTTGAGTTTTCAAATGACTGTGAAGAGTAGGTCCTTTCATTAACTCCATTACTCTACCCAGCTAATTTGATTTTACGTGAGCAAGAAATATACTGGTTTTGCATAGAGGTTTTATTTTTTTCTTCCCCTTTCCACTCTTCACCCATCAGGGCCTTGGAGAGTTGGTCTTGTTTATGAGGATTTCTGCCTGACAGTCTCATAATGTAGGCCAGCAGTTTCCAAAGTGGCCCTAGATAGCATTTAGCTTCATTTGGGGACTTGTTACTCTCTACCCCTGACCTTCTGAACCAGAAACTAGTGGTAGGGCCCAGCAGCTGTGTTTTAATATGCCTTCCATGTGTCTTTTGCATGCTCAAGATTAAAAATCATGACTAGTGGTAATGCGCTTTCTGAGATGTCCTCTTGATTCCAACCTCAGTCCTTGGTTTCTAGCATAGGGATTTGCTTCTTCAAGATCCCGTTGGTCCTGGAACTGGCAAAGTTCAGTGTAAAAGGGTTATAGGCGATTTCTATGTGAAACATCATTTGTCTTTACCCATACTGGGAGTGTAGACTGTTCCCAAGTAGACGTCTACCTCTTTAGACACCTGGCTAGTTGGCCAGTCTTAGCTTTCATTCCCCCCCCCCCTTTGGTAGAAATCTTTGGGCTCCTACTAGAAAGCACACAGTCCAAGCTCTGAAACAAATCAAAGGGTGAAATGTACCCCCCCACCTCCCGCAACTCCTCAGGAGAGATCAAGATGGAAATTTACATCCTTGAGGGAGTTGACTGAGATGCAAACCAAGTTTTTGGCTCATTCAAAAGTCCTTTACATGTAAGAAACAGTGAAACATGTAAGACTTAAGTCATAACAGTTACCTGTATGAATTTGTATGTGGGAGTGGTGTAGGGTTGAGGGATTAAAATACTATGTGGATCCTTTAATTTATACCTCTGGAGGATCTGATCTTTCAGGTGTATGTGTGTGGGACCTGATGTAAACTTAAAGGGCTCTCTTCAGTTCTAATATGAATTCTTGCTATTAACAATGGGATGAAGAGGCATTAGTAGTCTGTCAGTCATAAATTCTTTCAATCTTGTAATGCTTAAGATACATTTCTATATACCTACTTATATATTCCTCAAAGATTGGAGAAAAATCTAAGTAGCTCTTGAAATGACCAATGCACTGACCTAAGACTGCAGAGATTCTGATTTTGCTTTTATGGATTTGGGCCCTAGAATTGGTTTTAAGAAATTTTCAGGTGATTCTGTTGTGCACTGATTAGAGTATTGCATTAATCAGTGCTCTATTACTGGTGACCAAAATTCAACTTGAACTAGTTCAAGCAAAAATATGAATTTGTTCAATTATTTGGGGGGTATGTTACATGATTGAAAGATAAGTTGAACATCCCAGCAATGATGAGGAAGGACAGAAAAGGTCTGAATGGAGTTTGAGTTAGTTCCTCTTGAGTCTCTATTAGCTGTATTCCCTTTACAGGGTAATTTCTTTAATAATGCAGACAGAGAACATGGCTGCTAACACTTCTCAAGTGTTCAGTATTTCTGTCTACCACTGGGAGTTGCCTCTAAAATACACACTAAAAAAAATGTGGGAAGGCAGAAGTCTAACCATTTAGGCATGAAGAATTAGATTTTGCATACCTGATTCTGATAGGGCCAATCAGCTGGAACCTGGATCCTGTAAGAATTTGACAATTTGACAGAACCTACTGTGTTCATGTATGGAAGAGGCAGTCCTCTCAGAGGAAGGAAGGGGTGCTGACAGTATTGTAGATAGCTTCTACAGGATAAGCACATGTAAAACAACCTTTTTATATAAACAGCAAAATGAAACATTGTAGGGCCAGATAGGCAGTATGGTGGTTAATGCAGCTAGATCCCACATGACTGACTTTGTGATTCGATTCCTGGACCCAGCAGCTTGAAAAACACTGAGCATGTGTGCATGCATGCCCCAAATCCTGAGGAAAATGGAGGAGAAGGGATTATGATGTGGTTATCCTCTCTGGTGTGTGCTTTCTCACCTTCCTTTTCTCTCTCCAGGGAACACGCCCTATAGCAAATTGGAGGAAAAAAAAAATCCAGACTACAAATTCATATTCTCCTGGCCCCAGAGGTTTGAAAAATATATTGTGTGTGTGTGTGCATGCACACAAAAATGTGTTCCCAGAATCTTGATGGGATGGAGAAATGAAAAGAGGATTATGGTACAACCGTGCTCTGCTGGGGAGTTCTTTCTGTTTCTTTATTTCATTGGTAAGCACATGCACCCTCTGGCAATTTAAGGAAAAAAAAAAGTCAAAGGAGTTAATTTTTAAAGGTGCTAAGTTTATGCTTTAATCACTTAGCCATTAAAGCACCCTTAGAAGAATCTTGCTTCCAATTATGTGCCTATTGCCTAATCAAAACAACTTGTCCACATTTTCTTTTTTCAAGATATATTTAGATATTTGCCTTTATTAAGGGCTTTTGAAGGCAACTTCAAACATGTTATATGCTGTACTTTAGAAAAAGGCCTGGGCTGGGCACTAAGGTTGCTGGAAACAGCAAGTGCAAATGCCTCAAGAGGAAATAAAAAGCTGGCATAATTTGGGCGAGAAAGGCTATTAAGGCTGCGATGTAGTAAGGGAAGAGGTTGAAGCTTGAGAAGGAGACAGGGCAAATACAGAATTTAGAATGCTAAGGACTATCACTTTTTATCCTAAATATGGTGGAAAATATATATAGCTTATTGCCAAAACTGTTTTATTTGCTTTACATTTTATACTCACAATAGTCCAATAAAAGTTGGTATTTTTTATTTTTGTAAGTTTTGCCATAGGTGAATGCACTCAACCAGAGAGGAGAGAGAGAGAAAGAAAGTGAGAAATCACCCCCCAGGTTGATGACTATGCTTCAATCCCTTCTCCATTCTCCTCTTGAGATTTTGGGCATGCACACACATATGCCCAGTGTGATTTTTCAAGCCACCAGGTCCAGTACTTGAACCATGGTGAGCTATATGGGAATCCATCTGCCTTAGCTACCACCCCACCTGCTGGCCCCAAAATCAGTAATATTTTTACATCTGTACTACAGATGAGTAAGTGGAGGCTCAGAGAAGTTAGGTAACTCACCCAAAATCTCTTAATTAGTGATGTAGGACCGAAACTAGGTTTTCTAGTTTCAAAGTCTAAGCACTCAGACTCCACATTTCATTATCTTTTTAATTCATCAGGCTATTCATAAGACATATAAGTAAAAAAGTAGTGAAGTCAAGAGAGGAATCGTAATTTCACTCTAACTCCCTTGCTTATAGACACCATATAACACCACCCTGGAGGAGGAACAAATCTATCAATGAAGGTTTTGAGTTTACTTTGAACATAATAAGGCATTTGTATTTGACTTCTATGAGTCTCCAGAGGCAATACTATGCTTCTAACTTTAGTTTTCCTAAAAACCTTTCTTAGTAGATTTTATCCCCATAATATTGGTAATGAAAACTGGGGATTCGAGTTTGTAGTTTACTCAGATTGGGATTTAGATTAGGAATCAACAAGTCTTCCTGTTAGTAAATGTTTTAGGCATTGAGACCATTTGGTCTGTCGCAACTACTCATCTACTATGACTGAAAAGCAGCTATAGACAATATATAAACAAGAACACTCTGTTCCATACAACATCATATGTACACACTGAAATTTGAATTGCAATAATTTTTAATACACTTTTTATTATGCTTTTTAATTTTTTTCAACCATTAGAATATGCAAAATCATCTTTAACTATGGGCATACAAAATCAGACAGCAGAGGGCCAGCCGTGGCATAGTAGTAAAGGTGCTGGATCCCCCTTGGCTGACTGTGGTTGAAGTTCTGGACCTAGACCTGGTGGCTCAAAAAACACACTGGGCACGTGTGTGTAGGTGCCCAAATTTCTGAGAAGAGAATAGAGAAGAAGGGATGCTGTGTGGCCATCCTCTCTGGGGGTGCTTTCTCTCTTTTCCTTTCTCTGTCTGTCTCTGGTGAGTGCACTCATGCTATAGCACATTAAAAACAAGAACAACAAAAATCAGAGAGCAGACTGGATTTGGCTTGTAGGCCGTCATTTTGTTGGTTGGATTTTAAACTTTGGAGTGTTTTCACAAAGCTACTACTAAAGCAAAACAAACAAAAACCAAAAAAACAACCCCACAGAAATAAGTACAGAAGCTTCTTCATAGGATTGTCCTCAGGGTCAAATGAAAGAATGGCTACGAAGCACTTATACCATTTCCTAGTATTTGGTAAGCTATCAAGTCATTTGTCTTTTGCATTTTAGGATGAAAGATTTAGGGTTAGCTTATGTGGTGGTGGTTAGGAAGATTGGATCCCATGTGGCTGATTGAGTAATTGGAGTCCTGGACCATACATCTTGAAGAATGTACCAGACACATATGTATGCATACCCAAGATCCTGAGAGGAGAATAAAGGAGAAGAGATTTGGGGCATAATCATAACTTCTCACATTCTCTCTGTTCGCCCCCAGGCTAGAGCATGCACCCTATAACAAAAACTTAACAGCAAAAAATTTTTTAAGAATTGGTTTCTTTTGTTTTCCCCCCTTTGGATGTTTATTTATGTATTTTTTTAAATTTACTGATTTAATTATTCATGTATATGCATTTTACAAAACTAGGATCTTAGATTTTTTTTCTTCTGAAATATTTTTAAAAATTAATTAATTTACATTTATTCCCTGAGCATTGTCACAGCATACAAAATATTCCCAGGACCAGCAGTTGGCGTAATGGCTGTGTCGCTGGACTCCCATGTAGTCAACTGTGGTTCAAGTCCTGGACCCGGTGGCTTAAACTCACATTGGGCATGTGTGGATGTGTGCCCAAGATCCCTAGAGGAAGGAAAATAGAGGAGAAGGGATTGCAGCGTGGCCATCTAATTTCTCGCTTTCCATCTCTCTGTCTCTGTTTTTCTGGTGAGCACATGTGCCCTAGAGCCAAGACCTGTCCAAAAAAAAAAAAAAAATGTGATTTTCCATCCAGAATATACTGCATAGTGGCTTCATCATATATGTTATTGTCAATAATTTTCCATTTCTAGTTTCATATGTATGTATATGTATATCTATATATTTTACTCCTATTTCTCACCCTCTGCCATTTCTCATCCTCCTCCCACACTATCTCAGGTGTCTACAGCTGTTTTCCATTCCTTCCCCCCTCCCCCATTTTATTGACTCACAAAATTTCTTAAATAATCTAACTACTTTCAGTAGCAAATTCAGCTGGTATATACATATCTGTGAGTGCATGTCTGATTTTAGGTGTGAAACTGAGTAGAATGAAGATACTATAAGGTAGCACCAGGCTGATGCTATATAGCTTACTACAGTCATTAAATAGATATTTTTAAATATATTTTTTAATGTCAAGAAAAACAGTTTTAGCTTTAATAAATCAAAGACATTACAAGGAAATTTGCTTAAAACTTAAAGCCAGGAAACAGGTTAGGATTCTGTTCAGATAGCATGAACCTATTGGCAGCTCAAGACAGGACAAAAATCCTTAAAGCCAGAAAACAAAACCTAGAAGAAAATCAGCAATGTTTTAGTCAAAAGTCATAAAATTCTATTTCACTAGTTCAGTATCATGTACTTTATGTTCTGTTGTGTTTCGATCTACCCAATTAAATTCTGGGATATAATATTCAACTCCAGACTTGTCCTTGTAATTAAGTAGGCCATTTTCTTAGTTTTTTTTTTTTTTTTTCTTTTGGAGAGGTTTTTTTTGCTATAGGGCACGTGTTCTCGCCAGACAGGCAGAGATGTGGGAGACTGTGCACCAGCGAGTCTGCGGAGGCCATTTTTCATGAGTCTCTTACTATTGCCACCTTAGGCTCAGAGAGCAAACAATTACAGAGGCCACAATTGGCTCCCCTTCAAAAAACCTCACCTTCAACACCACACTCTGATTGGCCACTTCACATAGCAAATCGGTGAGCTTAGAATCCCTCAGATTTGCATATCTGGGTACCTCATGATTGGTCCACAAAGCAACCAATCATAACCTACCTTTTGCTATCCTTCATTCAACCAATCACGGCCCACCAATGTGTATATAAGCACGATGTCTGGCCCATAATCGATAGACGACCAGGAAGACGACGACGATGACCAGGACGCCGACGACTGGCGCAGTTTCCAGACGACCCTGAAGATCCTGAAGAGCTGACACTGCATCGTCTCCAGACGATCTGGGAGACCCTGAAGAGTTGTAACACTACATCGTCTCTGGACGACCCTGAAGAGTTGTGACACCGCGTCATCTCCGTGCTGCTCACAGTAGACGACGCGAGCCTTAAGAGTTGTGACACTGCGTCGTCTTTGTGCTGTACTGTGCTGCCCACAATAAAGGGACGACACTGTTGTCTCCGTGCTGTAACACTACGCCACTTGTCCCGGCTCTCACTCCTTCACTCAGGAAACCTGTTCGACTGTCCCCCCTGGGTCGGGACACAGAGACAGAGAGCCAGAAAGCGAGAAATCACCCCCCAGAGGGGATGGCCATGCTGCAATCCCTTCTCCTCTGTTCTCCTCTCAGGATCTTGGGCACGCACGCACACACGCCCGGCGTGAGTTTTTTAAGCCACCGGGTCCAGGACGCAAACTGTGGTCGACT
>NW_006203646.1:4904048-4919253 GCF_000334495.1 Tupaia belangeri chinensis
TCAGTTCCATTTGATTCTTTTTGTATGTATTTTCTCTTTTAGATCTTATAAGAATTTTCTCACCTCCTGGAACTCATCAACTCCTTTCTCATGCCTCTTCTGCAGTTCATTGTCTCTCTTCTCTTCCAGCTCTGTTAGCTTTGTCACTATGAATATCCTAAATTCTTTACCTGACATTTCTGTTGTGAGTTTCATACTACTGTCTGAGGATGAAGAGGAGTTATTCTTTCCCTTGGAGGAGAGGTATTTTCTTGCTTTTCCATATTTCTGTGACCCTGCAGTGATTCTAGTCTTCTCATGGATGGTGCATTTCTTCCTAATTCTTGAAGTTCAATCTGAGCATTCAGAGGCATGCAGAAGGAGGTGAGCTGCAATCTCTCTTCTGTTCCATTTTCACTCTTTCTGCATCAGATTCAGTGGGAAGAGGAATATTCTGACCCTAATCGTATTCAGATCTTTGGAAACTGTTCACTTGGCCTGTCTAGACACTTAGTGAGTAGAGTCCACTAGAAATGAATCTGGAGTAAGAAGTCTTAGCAGAAAATCTTCATTTTTAGTCAAGGAAATCAATACTTCAGAGCTGAAGTTCAGTATCCCATCTCAGGTCAAGAATTGGTTTCTAATTGCAATGCAGTAAAGCTTCCAGTAAGTGTCACTGTTAACTCAAGTTTAAGAGGCTGCTGCCTATGGCAGAGGAGGGAACTAAAATGAAGAAACCCTGAAGGCACTACTTAGAATACCCTTATAATCCTGGGTAGTTGGTGTCAGAATTGAACTGATAAGCAGATGTATCTATTCAATCAGAGACTTGTCTGTTGAAAAACACCCCAGAATGCTAGAATTCAGACTCAACTATTTATTAGCTATGTAGTCTTAGTTTAGCATATTAACCTCCATGAAATTTAATTTCCTTATCTATGGTGTTTATATCATTAAGTAACTACCTCAAAATGTAGGTACTATATAATGTTGAGAATTAGGAAGACCTACCCTAATTCTCTCTGAAAGCAATTTCTCCCCAAGCAATATACTCAGGTTTCAGGCTTTCTAGTCATCTGTGTAGAAGCATCTGATCTGCAAGGGTTGTGGGGATGCCTGGGAGGCTTAAGTGATGCTTGAGCCTGGGGTTCTGAGTCATTGCTACTCTCAGGGGAATGTGATTAAAAAAAAAAAAAAAGGAGAAAGGCACACATAATAGTAGAAATTGGAAAGAAATTACTGTAGATATTATAGACAGTAAAGAGTAGTAAAATATTATGGATAACGTTAATTCCAATACCTTTGACAATTCTAACAAAGTGGGCAATTCCTAGATTACCAAAACTGGTTTAAGAATAAAAATCATGAATGGTTCTTTGACCAATTGAAAATGATGAATTGGTAGTCAAAATCTTGTAAAGAAAACTTTAGGTTCAGATAGGCTTGCTGGCAAGTCTGCCAAACATTGTCCAAAGCATTCACATGTGCAGATGGTGGTTAAGGCACTGGACTCCCACATGGAGTCCCGCTTGGTTGCAGTTTGAGTCCTAGACCTGGTGGCTTATGAGTGCATGTGTGTGTGTGTGTGTTTGTGTGTGTGTGTGTGCCCAAAATCCCAAGAGGAAAATGGAGGAGAAGGGATTGTAGCATAGCCATCCCCCCCCCCGGGGGTGATTTCTGTCTCTCTGTCTTTCCAGTGAGTGCATGCACCCTATGGTGAAAATCTCTCTCTCAAAAAAAGGGATAACCTATGGGATCAGCAGATGGATAATGGTTATGTCACTGGACTCCCACTTAGTCAACTGGGGTTTGAGTCCCAAACCTGGTGGCATAAACATCATACAGGGTGTGTGTGCATGCATGGCCAAAATCTCAAGAGGAAAAAGGAGAAAGGATTGTGGCATGGCCATCCCCTTTGGTGGAGTGATTTCTTACTTTCTGTCTGTCTCTCTAGCCAACACACGTCCTGTGGCAAAAATCTCTCTTTCTCTCAAAAAAAAAAAAAAAGAATAAGTAAAATATTAGCAAATTGAACCCAATATGTAAAAATAAAAGGTAATGTTTTATGATCAATTTGTATTTATCTCAAGAGTGTACAATTGAGAACCAGCAGTTAGTGTAATGACTATGTCACTGGTTTCCCACGTAGTGGACTGCGGTTCGCATCCCGGACCCATTGGCTTAGAACTCACACCGGGAGCGTGTGCGTGCGTACACAAGATCCCGAGAGGAGAATGGAGGAGAAGGAATTGCGGTGTGACCATCCCCCTGGGGGGTGATTTCTCGCTTTCTGTCTCTATGTCTCTCTCTGTCTGTCTGGCGAGCGCATGTGCCCTATAGCGAAAACCTCTCAAGAAAAAAAGTGTACAATAGAAAATTCATTAATCTATCACAATATAGATAAAAATCACTTGACCATCTCAATAGATAAGCAAAAGGCATTTATAAAATTAGTCATCTATTTATAAAAAGAATAAAGCAAACCTCTTAGAATATTGGGAATATAATTTTCTTACTATAATAAATAGTAACTCCATAAAACTTATAGCATATATAGATTTCAAGGTGGAGCGTTTTCTTCTAGAGCTGGAATGAAATAAGGATGTCTGCTATCAAAACTTTTGTTAAATATGTACTAGATTTTCTAAGTAGAATGGAAAAAAAAAAGTAGTACCAAAAAGGAAGAAACTTGAACTAGCCCTGAATGCCGTGATTAAGGGAGCTGGATCCCACATGGCTGACCATGGTTTGAATCCTAGCTTCAGTGGCTTGATAAACATGCCAAGTATATGTGCTCATGTACCAAAAATCCTGCCAGGAAGGAGGAATGGAGGAAAATGATTGTGGCATGACCATGCTCCATGGGGTTGTGCTCTTTCTGTTTTGCACACACGTGCCCCTCTGGCAGTAAGTACAGACACACATAATTAAATTGTCATTATTGACAGATTATCAACAAAGAAAATTTACTACACTCTATAAATAATTTATAAAGGAGTGTATTGATTGTTTAGGAAAAATATATTTCTTGCTTATTTAGAAAAACTGTTTAGGTAATTCATTTCAATGGCTAAAAAACTAAAGTAATTTTAAAAGCTTATATTAATAAGCCTTGTTCTCACACCTCTATCCACCCCATTTCTCCCACATACTCTACAAGTTTCTATTTTCATAAGCCTCTTGTGTATACTCCCAATGTAAACACAAGAAAATGAAACATACATTCTTAGGGCCTCTTGTTAGACAACATACTGTTGTTAACGGATGGGAACGTGTCGAGCTGCAGTTGTGAAGTCCTTGGTTCTTTGGGTCCAGGTTATTAAAATTAGAGATCTGTCCCTAGGCACAAAATGAAACTGCAACCACGAATGAAGAAGGTAGAAAAGATTTAATAGGAAAGAAAGGAAAGTACACCCAAAAGACTCTTGGGCAGGCAGATTGCCAGATGGCAACCACGCTTGGTACTGGTTAATCGTTATTCTTATTACTAGAGGTCATGAATATTCATTGGTGGGAGGTCTGTTACACTACCTATGTCCTTTGAATTTGAATCCACGTGTTTTCTCATGCACTTGAATGCTTTTTTTCACAGGTAAAGAATGAGGAATTTGATTACCTAATTGCACATGCCCAATGTGAGCCAGGGGTTTTTAATTAGATTGCCTAATTAGTTTATCACCCTAGTGGGAATTAGGGCATTGACCTAGTGTGAATTAGGGTGTTGACTAAAATGCCCTTTCGCTTTTCTCTTAGGGCTGCCCGCTCATAACTAACTGCCTACCACACCGTGACATGAACACTTTTTACACCTTGCATTTTCTTTTTGCCCAGCCTCAGCAGTGCAAGTGGTAGAGTACTAAGCCAGAGAAACATGGGGGCCCAGATTGAGTTCCTGGACCAACCTATAAAGGCAAGGTATGGGGGCCAACAGGTGGTGTAGTGGTTAAGGCACTGGACTCCCACATGGTCAACCCTGGTTTGAGTTCTGGACCCGGTGGCTTGAAATTTATGCCAGGCGCATGTGTGTGCATGCCTATTATCCTGAGAGAAGAGTGGAGGAGAAGGGATTGAGCATGATCATCCCACGGGGGTGGGGGGTGTGATTTATTACTATCTCTCTGTCTCTCTGGGGAGCATGCTTGCCCTATAGTAAAAAATCTCTCTTTCAAAAAAAAAAAAAAAAGGGACCAGCAGTTAGTGTAATGGCTAGGTCGCTGGACTCCCACGTAGTCGACCGCAGTTCGAGTCCCGGACCCGGTGGCTTAAACTCACGCTGGGCGCGTGTGCGTGTGTGCCCAAGATCCCGAGAGGAGAATGGAGGAGAAGGGATTGCGGCGTGGTCATCCCCCCCTGGGGGGTGATTTCCTGCTTTCTATCTCTCTGTCTGTCTCTGTCTGTCTGGCGAGCAAACACGCCCTATAGCAAAAAAAACCTCTCCAAAAAAAAAAAAAAAAAGCAAGGTATGGCATGTGTTTGGTGGCATGATCCATATGTGTTTGGTGGCATGATCCTAGTGAGCTTGGAGGCTTGGGAAGATGAATCAGGACATGTCAATACCCTATTGACAATAACCAGGTCTGGGACCAGCTTGTGGCAAGGTGGTTTTGCTACAAATGACAGAAAACCAATTCAAATTGGCTTACACTATTAGGTCATCAGAAAAGTCATGATGCATTTTAGCATTGGAAAAACACATCATGACTTTTCAAATGATTCAGTATTAAATGTATTGACTGACATTATTATGAAATCTAGGTTCAGGCAAAGTTTGATTCAGTGGTTCCCGCCCAGGTCACTATGAACTTAGTTTGTGGCTGAAGTCAATACTCGGTTGTCTCCAGTGCTGTCTCTTGTCACAGATTCTACATGGGGTGTAGAAGTATGGCTGACTAGCCCTGTGTCTTAAAGACTCAAGACATCTTGGGTCTCTCCATTCCTCCAGTACCTGCAGAGGCTATTTAGAATAATGGTCTCTTATCAATGCAAGTGGATGTTAAAATAGATTGATGAACAAAGAGCTATGGGCAAACACACCCTTAGACCAGGTGCAATCCCTTCAATTCCCTTTGAAAATCTCAAGCTTGCTTCAGGGCAGGGTGGAACAAGGAATACAGGGTTGAAGTGGTTCCTGCTTTGGAATATCCTTTCTGTTGAACATGTTTGCATAAATTAAATGAATGTGAAAATATTTAGACACAGTAGCCAAAACACATATAAAAAAGGGATTAGAATAGATTTCTGATTCTTTGATACCTAGACTTTAATGAATTAATAAATCATTAATATTTATTTTTAAAGAATTATTTTAAACTTTATTTATTTATCATTTGATCAGAGAGGGACAGAGAGAGAGAGAGAAAGCAACCCACCCACCAGGTCTGGGACTCGAACAGTGGTTGGCCATGTGGGAGTCCAGCATCCTTAACCACCATGCCATCTGCCAGCCCAATATTTATTTTATTTAAAGAATTATTGTGAACCAGCAGTTAGTGTAATGGCTATGTCGCTAGACTCCCACGTAGTTGGCTGCGATTCGTGTCCTGGACCCGGTGGCTTAAAACTCACGCCGGGCGCGTGTGCGTGCGTGCCCAAGATCCCAAGAGGAGAATGGAGGAGGAGGGATTGCGGCGTGACCATCCCCCCTGGGGGGTGATTTCTCGCTTTCTGTCTCTATGTCTCTCTCTGTCTGTCTGGCGAGCGTACGCACCCTATAGCAAAAACCTCTCAAAACAAAAAAAGAATTATTTATTTAATTTTATTATTATTATTATTGAATTTACCAGAGAGAGACAGGGAGAGAAGGAAAATGAGAAAGCAAGTTGTCAGGTCCAGGACACAAATCATGATTGGCCATGTGGGGAGTCCAGCGTCTTAACCACCATGCCACCCGAAGACCCCAAATCATTAATGTATTAATAAAGATGGTCTCAGAGGCAATTCTAGAGATGGATGGAAAACAGAATCGTAAAAAATAAAATAAAACAAAACATAGAAACTGAGAACTGACACTTGAGAGTCTCACCTAAGATTTTGTGCTGGTAATTATGACCCTGACCTCATGTTTAATTTACTGTATCCTACATTTGAAAATGAGCATTTTCAGGTTGTTGTTAGTTATTTGGGCAGACATATTAAGAACAAACAGTAATGGGGCCTGCTGGTGGCATGGTGGTTAAGGGTGCTAGACTCTCAGATGGCCAACTGTGGTTCAAGTCCCAGATCTGGTATCTTGTTTTCTCACTTTCCTTCTCCCTCTCACTCTGTTCTTCTCTGGTCAAATTAAAATAAATAAATAAATAAAATAAAGTTAAAAATAAAATAATTCTAAAAAAAATGACATGCAGTAAATTCATAAGACAGTTTATTTAAAAAAACTTTAAAATCTATTTTATTTATTATTATTTAATATGCTATAGGGCAAAACTTAAAAAGTGAGTGACAAGGAAACGCAGGGAGGCAAGGCTGAGAGAAAGGCCGAAAGGTGTTCAGAAACCACTCAGTCTGAGAGCTCACTTCCCTTTTCTAAAGACACTTTGGCTGTTATGGTATCTATAATAGATAAAGACACTCTCCCAGGGCTGAGTCTGTTTGGTTCTGAGATGTTACTTCAGTAACAAACGCCATGGCTAGAATCAATGCTCTGACAATTTGTGCCTAAAGCCCCCTAAGCTGCAAGGAGGGGACACTTTAAAAAAAAAAAAAAATATGAGACTTAAACCGTGGACAACCATGTGGGAGTACAACGCCCCCTTAACCACCATGCCACCTTCCCACCCCAGACAGGACACTTTATATGCATGAGATGAAATAGATTATTGAGGTTTTCTCAATTTCACCCAAAGTAGGGTAAAAGTAGCATTGTAGAAAGGAACATGTACTTTTTTATAAAAGATATTTTTGTTATAGGGCATATGCACTCACCAGAGAGACAGAGAGAAACAGAGAAACAGAAAGTGAGAAATCACCCCCCATGGAGAATGGCCACGCTGTAACCCCTTCTCCTCCATTCTCCCCTTGGGATTTTGGGCATGCATACACGTTGCCCTGGTGTTTATTTCAAGCCTCTGGGTCTCTGGATTTCATAGGTCGCCATGTGGGAGTCCAGCAATGCAACCATTATGCCACCTGCTGGTCCAAGGAGTACATTATTTCTAAACTGAAGAGTTTGAGAGTTTGGGGTCAGCCAGTGGTGTGGTGGTCAAAGCTGGATCCCACATCACCTACTCCATGGTTTGAGTCCTGGACCAGGTGGCTTAAAGAACACACTGAGTGTGTGTGTGTAACTAATTACCTAGTTTGGTGTTACTCTTACCCTTATGATTTTCCCAAAATTGTTCTGTGGACCTTTTCCTTTCACATGATGTTTATGACCCAGTAAAGGGATATGTTCCCTTTACTGATGAACAGACAACTAGCGCCCCCCACTCCCTGCTCCCCACACACACCCCAAATCCCAAAAGCAGGGAGAGATGAAGGAGAAGGGATTGTGGCATGACCATACCTCATGGGAGGGGGTGCTTTCTCCTCTCCCCCTCTCTCTGTCTGTCTTTGGTGAGTGCACATATTCTTTGGCAAATAGAAACAAACAAACAAAAAAAGGTTTGAGAGTTTGAAGTTCTTAGTCAGAATATTAGAGCAGGGAACATATATCATCTGACATAGTTTTCTCATTTTATAGATTTTATAATTTAGGAAACTGAGAGCCAGCAAGGTGCTATGACATCGCCCAGTCTGCGTTAGAACTATGTTATGAACTATGAACTATGTTCATGAATGTTATGAACCATGGGCTATTAGTTAAGAACTACATTCATGGGACCAGCAGTTGGCATAATGGCTATATCTCTGGACTCCCATGTAACTACATGACTGTGGTTTGAATCCCAGACCCGGTGGCTTAAACTCATGCCAGGCGTGTGTGTGTGCGTGCCCAAGATCCCAAGAGGAGAATGGAGGAGAAAGGATTGCTGCATGGCCATCCCCCCTGAGGGGTGATTTCTCGCTTTCTGTCTCTCTCTGTCTGTCTGGCAAGTGTATGCGCCCTATAGCAAAAACCTCTCAAAACAAAAACAAGTACTACATTCATGACTAGAGTAGAAATGGTCCATGGATGTGAGGGTAAGGAACATACCTTTCACTGCTGTCTTTTTCAGCTGCTGGTACAGCGCCTGGCACAAAGCAGTGTTGGCACAGCTATTTTCATGAACGACTGAGAGCTGAAGCAAAGAGGGAGAAAGGAGTTCATTTAACTGTGTTCAGCACAGGGAGTGGCCAAGAGCTAATAAGCTCACAAAGTAACTCCCAGAACAGAAATTTCCATTGCGTTATATATGTTACATTTTCCGCTCTTCATTATTTACAGCATAAATTTACCTAGTTTAGTGTTACTCTTACCCTCATGATTTTCCCAAAATTGTTCTGTGGACCTTTTCCTTTCACATGATGTTTATGAACCTGTTTCTATTTTTATGGTGACATTAAATCTGTTGACTCTGACTTGTGACATACATTGATAGATTAAGGGATACTGCAGCAGATTGATATTTTTAGAACTATAACTGTTTAACAAGAAAATCTAAGCATCTGTGAGTAGTTATCAATATTATGGTAAACAATGTCATTACAGTTTTCCCAATTTAACCTGTTACATTGTGTCTCTTGAGTAAATATTCCCATTTCTTAACATTTATTTCCTGGGACCCCAGTCCCAATGGCAATTTTTGTGATCCTTGTCTAAAACAAATGACTTAAGTTTCTAAGCAAATAGGCTTATATATGACTTTATTTGTTATGATAGTTATAGATTACATTGGTTACAAAAGCTACAACCCCCAGTTAAACCTTAAAGTATAAGACTAGGACTATAGGGTCAGCAGATGGTATAATGGTTATGTTGCTGGACTCCCACATAGTCAGTCACGGTTTGAGCGACCCTGGTGGCTTAAAACTTAGGCTGGGTGTGTGTGTATGCCCAAAATCCTGACAGGAGAATGGAGGAGAAGGGGTTGCACTGTGGCGCCCCCCCCCAGGAGGGGTAATTTCTCACTTTCTGTCTTTCTCTGGTGAGCACATGTGCCCCCTATAGCAAAAATCTCTCTCTTAAAAAACAAAAAGAAAAAGAGAAAAGATTTCAAAATTGATTCTTTTTTCCTGTTATATAGTAGGTGCTTTGTAAACACTGGCCACATGCTTGACCGATGGACTGACTTGACTGAATGAACGTGAGTGGAACATGGGTATGTGTTCCCTAATGAGCTGGGCTCCCACGGGTCCCTTTCAGGCATATGTTATCTGACATTTTAGAGGACTCTACTTGCCTCGATAACACTTCTCATCTTCTAAAGTATTGCTTCCTCTTCGTTGACATAACAGGACAAATATCAGAACGCTTACAGGATGTGTGTATTGTGGCATGACAGAGAACCGGGGTTTCCTTTAAAGAGACAGTAGACAATGTTGGTATAGGAATCGTAGTCAGACACCCTGGTGTGCTGGGCTGGCACTCCGTGAGAGTGTACACTGCTCATTTGATTACGGAGCAGAGAGGCAGTTGGAGGAAGTACTCAGTTCAATAGGAGAGTGAAAACTGTACCTAAACCCAGTTGTTCTTTGACTTTCCTTCTGAGAAACCCATGTGTTCACATCTTTCTGTTGACTGTGTCCTGCTGCTGTTGCTGCTGCTACTACTTTCAAGTAAGTCTGGGCATGGACATTTATAATTAGATAATGTGTGGTACAAAATGAGAGATAACATGATGGCCATCGTAATGTTATTTGTAATAGCAAAAGTTGGTGGACATTAGGCAGCAACCTGGATGTACACCATCAGGGGAGTGGATAAATCAATGTTATGTATGTGATGAAAACAGACTGATTAAATGAATTGGTATTGAATGTCTCCAAGTTATAACATTATTGAAAAAGCTAGAGGCAGAATAATGTATAGATTAACTTTTGGTCTGTGTGCATTGCAAGAGAGTAGAAATATGTAGACACTTTTTAGTGTATAGGTTCTAAGAAGGGAAGCCAAGAAATAGGAAATCTGGGGGAGAGAGAGTGTCATACTTTTTCTATACCTTTTATACTGTTGGAATGTTTATATATATGGAATTCCTTTTAAACTTCAAAACAATCCATGAGTGTTTTCAAAAATTCTCTACCTTACATTACATACAAGCTTCTAATTCAGCCAAGAGTTTTAATTCATTGGGTATCTGATACTTAAAAAAAAAAAATGTATGTTAGGATATGTTCCCTTTACTGATGAACAGACAACTAGCCCAGAGGGTGGGCCATTTTCCTGGCAGATGATGACTCATTTTCAGATGGTCTGTTTCCATCAGCCCTGTCCCCTGATGTTCACAGATCTGGTCCACAATTCTCTTTTAGGGCAGGGGTTCTGAAATTGAGGTTTCTGGACCAGCTATGTCAGTTGCACCTGGCAACTGTTAGAAATATAGGTTCTTGGGCACAATGGTAATGCAGCTGGACCCTCATGGGAGAGGTACGGGGTTTTCATCCTGGGACCACTCTGGACACTCTAGATTCACATATGCCCCGATCTAGGCTGAATGAGACTGAGGGTGGGTCATAGCATGAAGACTCTGTTGGGAGGTATCTCTCTTCTCTCTCTCTCTCTCATGAGATAAAGAAAACTTCTAAAGAAAGAAGAAAAAGAAATATAAGTGCTCACTCAGCTCCACCCAGACCAACTGGATCAGGAGCTCTAGCATTTGAGCCCAGCTCTCTATGATTTCACGAGGCTTCCTGCTGCCCTGTATTCTGAGAATCACTGTCATCGTGAATCATGCTCCCAATGGGACCAGAGAAGTGGTTTCCTCTTTACACTATAAAGCATTATTTGCAGTTTTTCTGAAACAGATTGATCTCCCTCATTGACTGAGTCTTATTCTGTCTCCCTTTCTGCTCAGGGACTTTGGAAGGAGCATACATTGTAGAGGTGGGTCACAATGCCTATCTGCCCTGCAGCTACACTCTGCCCACCTCAGGGAATCCTGTGCCTGTGTGCTGGGGCAAGGGACCCTGTCCTGTGTTTGAATGTTCTGTTACGGTGCTCAAGACTGATGAAAGAAAGGTGACTTCCCAGCTCTCCAACAGATACCAGCTAAAGGGAAATCTCTACAAAGGAGATGTGTCCCTGACCATACGGAGTGTGACTCTGGCAGATAGTGGGACCTACTGCTGCCGGATCCAATTCCCAGGCCTAATGAATGATAAAAAAATAAACCTTGAGTTGGTTATCAAATCAGGTAAGTAGACCTTTGCATGCCGTTTTTATGCATAAATTTCACCTGTGGATCACAATATTGGGTCATCAGAAACGTCATGACGTAGTTTTCTATGCAAAAATGCATCATAACTTTTCCAATGACCCAATAAATATAATGATTATTCTCGTCTCTGACTTCCCTAGTTATATGCCCCTGGACCTAAAGTTTAAAGGCATCCCCAGTGATACCCTGCTCCATTTAACCCTCCATCTGTTTTGAAACTCATAGAGGGGATCTGTAGAATGGGAAGAGAGTGCCTGACTTAGGGTTCAAGACCCCGACTGCTTATTAGAATCACTTGGCAAGCTTTAAACATAACTAAAAATGCTTGGGTTCCACCCAGAAACCAGAGCAATCAGCACCTTTGGAGGTTGATTCTGAGCATTAGCTTTTTTAAAAAAATAATTTTTAATTTAGTATAATTTGATTATTATTATTATTTTAGTTCACTATAGGGCATGTGCACTCATGAGAAAGAGACAGACAGAGAGAGAGAAAGTGAGAAAGAAGCCACCAGGTCTGGGACTCAAACCATGATAAGCCATATGGGAGTCCAGCATCCTTAACCACTATGCCATCTGCTGACCCTGTATTAACTTTCTACAAAGTCTTCCCCAGTTGAATCTATCCCAGGTGCAGCCAGGCTTATAAACCATTGGGTTATACATGTGTGTTGGTAGTTTCACATGCTTGTATGTTTCAAGAAATTTGTAGCCAGATGGGGCTGAGTTCAAGCCCAACTCTCTCTCTTACTATTTGAGTAAACTTGGACTAGTCATTTAAATTCTGTGACCTCCTCCTCTGTAAGATATGATAGTAGGACCGGCAGATGGTGTAGTGGTTACGTCCCTGGACTCCCACGTGGTTGTTCATGGTTCAAGTCCCAGGCCCAGTGGCTTAAAAAACTCATGCTGAGGTCTCAGACCCTGCACCAGCCAGGACAGAAACCTGCTAGCCAACTCCAAGTTTGCCTGATTTTGGCCTCTGGCTTCAACTTCACGGCTATGAAATCACCCCCAGTCAGTGCTCCCTTCTGCCCCCAGACCCTGCACCAATCAGGTCGGATAGCTGCTTTGCTCCCTCTTGCTGTCCTCCTCTGTCCATTCTAACCTTTTTTCTCTCTTTTTGAAAAACTCATGCTGGTTGCATGTGTGTGAGTGCCTACACTCTGGGAGCAGAATGAAGAAGGGATTGAGGTGTGGCTATCTCCCTGTGTGTGTGTTGGGAAGATGATTTCTCACTTTCTCTCTCACTGTCTCTGCCTCTCTTCAGCAAGTGCACATGCCCTATAGCAAAAACCTCTTCCAAAAAAAAAAAAAAGATACAATAGTAATAGCTACTATACGAACCACTGAAAGGATTTTATGAGATCATGTTTATGCAAAGTGTTTAGTATAGTCACTTGTGTGGCTCTTAGTTTTATTATTAACAACTAGATTGTAACAATGATGACAGCATCTCTCCTCCATGAAACATTTGAAGTGTGTGATACACTTTCATTGAAGGTGTTCAGGTAGGTTTGGAAGCTGAGATATTTCTGTTCATTATTGTTTTTCATATTTTGATTTTTTAATTCTTTACTCTAAGAGCAGCTTCGTTTTTTATGTTGGTTTCTTACATTAGCTGAAGTTACCACTGCTCCGACTCTACAGGGGGACTTGACTACAGCAAAAACCTCTTCCAAAAAAAAAAAAAGATACAATAGTAATAGCTACTATACGAACCACTGAAAGGATTTTATGAGATCATGTTTATGCAAAGTGTTTAGTATAGTCACTTGTGTGGCTCTTAGTTTTATTATTAACAACTAGATTGTAACAATGATGACAGCATCTCTCCTCCATGAAACATTTGAAGTGTGTGATACACTTTCATTGAAGGTGTTCAGGTAGGTTTGGAAGCTGAGATATTTCTGTTCATTATTGTTTTTCATATTTTGATTTTTTAATTCTTTACTCTAAGAGCAGCTTCGTTTTTTATGTTGGTTTCTTACATTAGCTGAAGTTACCACTGCTCCGACTCTACAGGGGGACTTGACTACAGCCTTGTCAAGGATGCTAGCCACCGAGGAAAATGGCACAGGTAATTATTCTCAGGACACAGAAGGAAGCCTTTAGCCAGTTTCTGAGTTCAGAAGATTTTAAATGTGGGGAAAAGATGAGCAAACAGTTTAAGAGTGGAGGCATGGGAGCCAGCTGGTGGCCTGGTGATTTCTGGATCCCACACAGCCAATTGTGCATTTTAAGTCCTGGACCCGTTGACTTGAAAAACATGCCAGGTGTTTATGCACTCAAAATCCTAAGAAGAGAATGGAGGAGAAAGGATTACAGCATGGCTGTCTCTCCTGGGGGTTGATTTCTCTTTCTGTCTCTCTCTTTTTGTTTTTGTCTGTCTCCTGCAAGTGTGTATGCCCTATAGCAAAAATTGAAAAAAAAAAAGGTGGAGATATAAATGTTTTGCATACCTAACATAGTGCTTGAGGTGAGGAAGATAGTGGAAATGACATGCACTGGGAAAAAAAAATCACCCTGGGTTAGGATTCTGGGTTGGCCACTAACTAGTCGAGTGACCATGGACAAGGCCTTTCACTTCTAGATTTCAGCTTCCTCTTCTCTCCAAGGAGTTGGTCCAGAGACTTTGGATTTTATGACTCAGTAAAATTCCCCACTCTGACAAGAATTTTGATTTTGCCAACTAGGGTAAAGTAAATCTATTATTGCCACTATTGCATTAAAAAAGACACTCTGAGATTTTATTTTACTTAAGTTTTAACTTGTAAAAAACTTTAATAGAAAATCTTAGTCTTTCATTTTGCTTAAATATGAAATAAATGTAATGCAATAAAAAATGCATTACATTGTCCTCGTTATTTTTTATTTACTCCAAGACTGGCGATATTTTGTCATAAATTGGCCCCAATTCATGTTTGTGGACAAATAGATTAGATTATGTGATATCTGTGGAAGTCTATCAGCCTCCTTGGATTCCAATATCAGGAAAAGTAGAGAATATTTTCAGGTAATTCAGCCAGGAATTTGCAGGCTGTTCTGGAAAAGAAGGCAGGGCAGAAGGAGTAGCCCTCAGGTCACACCCATCGAAGAGCTTAATCTTAGGTTATTTCCTATCAGAGTCCTAATCTCTTCTAAATTCTCTCAAGCTCATATTTCTGTAAAATGAGGTTAATAACAGGTAAGCCCTACCTCATAAGGTCATAGATCTTATACATCACAATTTATAAAATTTAAACTAAAAAGTGTGTCCAAAATGCTTAGTCCAGTGTCTGATTATAGTGCGCACTGAATACATGTTGGCTACTATCATTAACATGGCCGGTAAAAGCAGGATGAGACTGTAGTTAAATACTTCAGTGTCAGATAGAATTTCAGTTCTTTTTGCTAGCTCTGGGAACTCAGTAAGGTGATTCGAACTCTCTGAAGCTCTGTTTCCTCATCGCTACAGTGAGGATAATTATAGTGCCTCTTTCATGCGGTTGCTGTAAAGTTTAAACATGGTAATGTCTGTAAAGTGCTCAGTGTAGTTCCCAGCCCGTAGAAAGCACTACAATTTAGCTATTATTATATTATTAATTTTAGCTCTGAAAGTTCAATCTTTAGTTGTCCTCTAGTGATTGGTAGGCAAGATCCCTTAGGCAGTTGGAAACTAATTATTAGGAGAACAAATGATCATCCACATTGTGAGCTAATCAAGTCTACCAGATACTTATGGTATGTCATTTAAACTATAGAACCTAAAACTATAGACCTAGAAGGGACTTCTGGGATCATTTGTGTCACTCTCCTTTCCTGGGCTCCAGGACACTTTGTATCATCTGGAGTGACCATTTACTCTGTGCCCATACATGCAGGCAGGCATTCAGGGGACAGAGAGTTCATTTTCTCACAAGTAACCTAAACCATAAACAGAAATCTCTTTCC
>NW_006203646.1:4919387-4956215 GCF_000334495.1 Tupaia belangeri chinensis
CTTTCCCTTTAGTTTTTACTTGTTAGTTTCTTCTCTGTAGAGCAACAAAAATGGGGCCCTCTCAAGCATCAGGAAATAGAGGCAAGTGCCTAGAATTTCTGAGCTTTCCAATGGCCTGATGGCAAAAATATTTGAACAAAACAAAAAGGGAATGGCTTCAAAATAGGACAATAAAGTAAGAAATTGAAATTGATGAATATTTCATGATTCATGGAGAATATATAATACTATATAAGCTAGTTGTGGACAAGTCAATTCTTAAGTTTTAGCTCCTTCTATTGTTAATAACAGAAATTCCTATGTATGGGAATTTAAGAGGGTAAAGGTTTATTCCAGTTGTAGTTTGGAGGTCCAAAATCTAGAGGCCACTTCTGTTGAGAGTTTTCTGGCTGAGGGGTCACATGGCAAGAAAGAGTAGAGCAATTCTGTCTTTTTTCTCCTTTCCTTATAAACCTACCAGCACTCATCATGGGGGCCCCTCCCTGATGTCTAATCATTTCCAAAAGTCCTACCTTTCAATACCATAATTAGATTATGTCTCCTTTTAATATAATAACTTTGTAATAGCTTGCCATTTAACACATGAATTGAGGAGCACATTTAAACTAGAGCACTTACGTAGTTATATATACTTTTTGCTTAATGTGGGATGTTATTATATTTCATATTTTGGTGTAAAATGTAGTAGAGCCCAAGGCTCTACTAACATCCCACATTAAACAAAAAGTATATATAACTACATAAGCCTTTGTCTTACAAGACTCTACTACATTTAGAATTGGAATCTCCTAAACTCATGAACATAGAACAAATATTATCTCTCTTCTAGCTGAAGGAGGCAAGACTGGGTTACCAGTGAGTTCTCAGCTCTAGAGTGACTTACCCAATGAATAGGTGTATGATCTTGCACAAATTACCTCTTTGAAACTCAATTCTTTATCTGAAAAATGGGGAAAATAATACTATTGTGATGAGGGTTAAATGAAATTGTGCATATATAGTGCTAAGTACCATGTCTGGCACATAATGCATTCTGAATAGATGGTAGCTATTAAATCTATATAATTAAAAAAATTGGTATAGGGCATGTGCTTTCACTGGAGAGACAGACAGAGAGAGAGAAAGCACCTCCTCAGGGAGGATGGCCATGCTGTAATCTCTTCTCCTCCATTCTTCTCTCAGGACTTTGGGCATGCCCACATGTACCCAGTCTGTTTTCCAAGCCACCAGGTCCAGGACTCAAACTGCACCATTAGCCCTTGTTAGGGTTCAGAGTAAGACTCAGGAGGCACCATAGCAAGAGAAAAAGGAGTTTATTGAGAAAAAGAGTGCCCAGGGGTCTGAAACTGGAGGTGCGTCTGCCAACTCTATTAAGGAGACTTGATATATTTACATGGAAGGAGTGGAGAGGTAGGGTCACAAGAATGGCGGGTAATTTGACTAACTTACTTGCCACTGTGACCTTATCAACCCTACTAGGGTGTCATTTACCAATAAGGGAGAGCTCTATCTGAAGGATTCTGGCCAAAAGTTGATGGAACCATCTCCTTATTTTCTCATGGGAAATTACCTAAAGGCTATTCAGGAGCCAATCTGACAGCTATGTGGCAACCAGTCACCTTAACCGCCATGCCCCTGGCTGACCCAATTTATACACTTATATGATGTCACTTCTCACCGCCACTGACACCTCTATACCAGTTATATCTTGGGTTCTTCAGGAAAAACACTGCAACTTCCTCTAAATCTATGCAAAAACAATCTATGATAATACAACAATAGTCTATTTTACTGGTCATTTTCATAGCAAAATAAAATTTAAAACAAAATGAAATAGAAGTCAGATAGTTTTACCATTGAGGCCAAGAATAACTACAGGGAAGCAGAAACTGTATTTACAGTTGAAACTAATGTGTGGTTAAGATTCCTGTTTACGTAGCAGTTCCACCAATGTGGTTTTTAACTTTAAATTCCTTCTGGGTAATAAAAGCCATGGTAAGTGAAACATAATCTCTTTCCTATAATTCTTTTTCTTAAATAACTTTAGGCTAAGACTATGCTTTATACATTTAAATCATAGCATGTTAAGCCAGCATTTAGTTAAACCCTTTACACACGTTAAACTTTAGACTTTAAGGTTTCTAGAAGGTGACCGTGACATTTAAGGAGTTTCAAATTCTCTGACTCAGCCAGAAAAATGAATAAGCATGCTTAGTTTTCCCAAAGCTGGCGGTCTATTTATTTTTAGAATGCAGTGTCCAT
The DNA here is from genome assembly GCF_000334495.1 of Tupaia belangeri chinensis. NCBI lineage: Eukaryota > Metazoa > Chordata > Mammalia > Scandentia > Tupaiidae > Tupaia > Tupaia belangeri. The sequence continues at coordinate 4,921,650 of NW_006203646.1, forward strand.
GAGGTCAGGGGCCATGTCCATCTTACTTGCTGCTCTGTCCTCTAGGCCGGCCATAGAATAAGGGTGCTCATATTCATTGAGTAGACAAACGGATGAAGAATATGAACAAAAAGGAAAAATAGTGAGCTGGCAATTGAGCTATGTGGTCTTTTCCACAGCAGTGGCGATGCTGAGCTGAACATGGTTGAAGTTAGAATAGTTGAGAGTGTACATTTGAAGCCTCATGAACCTAAAGCGAAGGCTAGGTCTATAATACACTAAGCCGTGTGACTTTGGGTAAGTCTCTGAACTTCCCTAACTCTAAATTTCTTCATCTGTGTAAAGAGACTAATAGTCCCTCCTTTAGGACAGTTGTTTTGAATGCTGAAGGAGCTAAACCACTTAAAGAGTTTGGCATGATATCTGGGTCCTAGGAAACTGTAGCTATAGTTATTATTGTCATTCATATGCCAAATATCTGGCTGCCCTCCTAATGACTAAATGTTAAACTTTTCCAAGAAAACGATTTTTTGTTGTTTTTCAAAGTCTAATTAGAATATAATGCCCGAGTATCATTGTTGCTTTTGGATTTTTGTTGAATACATTAGGGCCTTACGGACAATTCAAACTACAGATTCAACATAGGTCTTCCTGGAAGAACTAACCATTTCATAAAATATAACTAATAGGTTCCTGGATGAAAAAAATGTGGCCATATTGAAGTTGGTTTGTAGGTATTCAGCAACTTTGGTTGGTCTTCCAATTATTGTGGTGAGTATGGAGTATCAAATAGTATTATGGGAATCTTGAAGACTTTTAAAAAACTCAATAAATGAAAGTAAGAACTATTATATTGGCTATTTTTCCATGTCTTTTCTTTTTTTACATAGCAGAGACACAAACACTGGAAACCTTCCATGACAAAAATCAAACAGTAAGTTTTTATTTTTTTTTTCCTTTTTGAGTTAATACTATGCTTAACTTGGAGCAAAGAAAGTATGACTTTGGACTTCCTTTATGCCCACCTCTTAACTGAGGGAGAAAACCTTCACCTCCCTTAACTTCAGATCTCTAGACTGTAACATGTAACTGTAACATTTCCAGCCCTAGCATAGGCCTATTATAAGGTTGGAACAAGGTTATGTATGTAAAGTGACCGGCACATACTAAGTCCTGAAAAACAAAAAATCTCTTCCAGTTTCACAACTATGTGTCACTGTGGCTGGTTCAAAGACTCTTCACTTCCCTAGAGTATGTCTCTTTTTACTTGCATTGCAATTCTAATGAAAAAGATGATTTGTCTGTTTAAATATACTTACTTACATATGACAAAACACCAATCAGGAATATTCAAAGCCAAGAATTTACATATTTAACTGTGAATAAAGCTACATTTCAATTAACCATAATTTTAGTGTTTCCTACCTTCTCAGAATAAGAGGAAAACTACTAGAAATCAAACTTACAATTTCTTTGAGGCCATATCCAGGACTCTGCATTCATTTGACTCAATCTCCTACTGAGGAATTTACAACTGATATTTACCATCCTGTGTTTGTCCCTCCCCTCTTTGCAATTTAGGACTGCCTTTTAAGTACCTCTGTGGGCCCACAATACCTCATTGAGTAATGTGCATTGAATAAATTAGTGAGTATTGAATGAATAGGAGATTTAACTTCTGTGATTATTTGTTTTAAAAGTACTTTACTATTTTTGTTTTTAAAGCTAGAACGTAAGCTGAAATTTTACAAACTGGATTTTTTGTATGGCTCTTAGTTTCAGAGAATCAAACTAGAGGAGCAGCAATAATAGTTACCATTGACTGAGCATTCATCATGTACCAGACCCTGTGCTAAACATTTCATATTTTTGTCACTTAATCTTTCCAATAATTCTACAAGGTCACTCAGTTCTTAGTGACAGAGCTGAGATTTGAAGTCAGGACTCTCTGGCTTCAAAGCCCTGACCCTTAACTCACTGCTTTACTATGAAAGTAGGGGTTTTGCAGCAAGACACGAAATGCTGATCATTCTAAAACTCTTTCAAGAACACTAGGAGATCTTGAATGAACAGGAATCCACTCTAAAACCCATTTTTATTTGGTGGGAGGGGTTCATTCACTAAGAACTCCTTTCTACTCTTTTTTTTTTTTTTGGAGAGATTTTCACTGTAGGGCGCGTGCGCTCGCCAGACAGACAGAGAGAGACATAGAGACAGAAAGCGAGAAATCACCCCCCCAGGGGGGATGGTCACGCCGCAATCCCTTCTCCTCCATTCTCCTCTCGGGATCTTGGGCACACACGCACATGCGCCCGGCGTGAGATTTAAGCCACCGGGTCCGGGACACGAACCGCGGTTGACTACGTGGGAGTCCAGCGACATAGTCATTACGCTAACTGCTGGTTCCCTCCTTTCTACTCTTAACACAGAGCTGCACGTTTTATTTCCTTGCTAACTTCAAAGATTAAGCTAATCCCTTTCTTGGTGTGGTTTCAGGCAAATCTAGGAGACAGATCAAGGGTGATCTCAGGGTCCCGGTAACCCTGTGGTGCTGTAAGTGCAATAGTGTGATCTACAGATTATAAAACTGACTAAGTACAAGCAATGTTTGGCCATTTGCTACTTAAATTCTGTTTGTGTTTCCATAGAGAACATTCATATTAGATAGTGATTTACAAGAAGATTCTGGGATAACAACCAGAAGAGATGTCTACATTGGAGCAGGAATTTCTGGTGGGCTGACTCTTGCTCTGATCGTTGGTGCTATAATTCTTAAATGTAAGTTACTTCTTAAAAATGTAAGTTAATTCTTGAATGATATTACTTTTCTTTTTTTTTCTTTTCTTTTTTGTTTTGGAGAGGTTTTTGCTATAGGGCGTGTGTGTGTGCCAAAAAAAGAGAGACAGAGAGACAGAAAGCGAGAAATCACCCCCCAGGGGGGATGGTCATGCCACAATCTCTTCTCCTCCAGTCTCCTCTTGGGATTTTGGGCACGCATGCACATGAGCCCGATGTGAATTTAAGCCACCCGGTCTAGGACTTGAACTGTGGTCAACTACATAGGAGTCCAGTGACAGCCATTATGCCAACTGCTGGTCCTGACATTACTTTTCTTTCCCTCTGACAAGGAACTGTTAATAAACGAACTGGTACAAACCTACATGTTTATAATTATTATACTTCAGGGTTATTAGGCTAAGTACTTGTTTGTCCTTCCAGACCTTAACAATAATAATAGCTAATTTCTTTCTTCTTCTTATTTCTTTTTAATAATAGCTAATTTCTATCTGATGCTCATCTGGGGCAGGCAACTGTGCTAAAATTTTGCACATATTTTATCATTGTCACCATCTTATACAATAGCTAGTATTTTATTCCCATTTTACAGTGGAGGAAAAGCTTAGAGAGAATAAGCTACTTTTCCAAGGTTTCAGAATCAGTAAGTGGCAAAGTTGGTATTCAAATCCAGGCAGGCTGCTTCTAGCACCTGTTCCCTTATCTTTGGTTAAGAACACTAATGTTTTGGGAACCAGCAGTTAGCGTAATGGCTATGTCGCTGGACTCCCACGTAGTCGACTGCGGTTCGCGTCCTGGACCCAGTAGCTTAAAACTCACGCCAGGCACGTGTGCATGCGTGCCAGATCCCGAGAGGAGAATGGAGGAGAAGGGATTGCAACGTGACCATCCCCTCTGGGGGGTGATTTCTGGCTTTCGTCTCTATGTCTCTGTATGGCGAGCGCATGCGCCCTATAGCAAAAACCTCTCCAAAAAAAGAGAAAAAAAAAGAAATAAAAAAGAACACTAATGTTTTTAATTCATGCATATGGCTAGATGTATTAGAAAACAAGAAAAACTATCACCTTCTATGCATTTTTCTGTGGTATTTATTCCTCAGAGATAGCTCTTTAGAGTCACAGTAAATTCCTTTAACACTGGGTCATAATCAGGGTTATAAGATTTGTTTTCTTCCATCCTTCCACCCAGAACACAAGTTTTTAAAGTATATATGTGTGTGTATATATATATATATATATATATATATATTTATTAAAGTATAATTTATATATAATAAACTGCACATTTAAAGTATGTTTAATTAGATACATTTATTTTATTAGAAGTTTTTGCCTTAAGGTGCATGCACTCGCTGGAGAGAGAGACATAGACAGAGACAGTGAGAGGGAGAGTGAAAAATCATCCCTCAGGGGGATGGCCATTCTGAAATCTCTTTTCCTCCATTCTCTTGGAATCTTGGGCATGCACACACATGTGCCTGGTGTGATTTTCAATCCACTAGGTCCATGACTTAAACCATGATCAGCCATGTGGGAGTCCAGTGATGTAACTGCTATGCCATCTGCTGCCCCAGATGAATTTAAGTTTATCCACTACTTTCTTCCTTGAGTGAAGGAACAGGCTCCTGAGTAGGATCCTTGTGCTATGATCTACCCTTAGCCCCAGCTGGCCCCTGATCGTGGTGTGTTCAGGGAGGTCTCTGGATGCTAACTTGGAACCTTCCAAAATGGGTTAGCCTCACAGAGCATTGTATTTCACCACTGCACCACCATCCAGCCTCCTCACACACTTTCATAATTATGTTACATTCTCTTTTCTTAGAGGGCAGAAACCAAAGCCTTACAACCCATAGTGTAATACATTAGAATGGATTTTCTTACTAATACACAAACACAGACTGTGTGGGGGGGATGACCAGTCATCCCAGATTTGCCCTGGACTGACGGGGTTTCCTAAGATAAGGAACCACCAGTGGTGAATCTGTCTTGAAGCTGTCAAATGTTTACATGCTTCAAAATCTCTTAACTACTCTATGAATTGGTTACTAATATTATTCTAATGGAGAACCAGCAGTTGGCCATGTGGGATGCAGCTGCCTAAACCACTGCTCCACCTGTCTGTCCCTGGGCCACTCTCTTAATCTGGCTGTGTTTTCAGTTTGAGGCACTCAGCAGAATCTTGACTAGAAGGTCTCTCTACCCAGAATGCTCCCTCTGGCTCTTTTCTTGGCTGACTCATTCTTTCCTTTCACAATTACACTTAAAAGTCATCTTTGTTCGGAGTTATTTCACAGCCACTCTCTTTATTATCTGTTTCAGTGTGGTGTTGGTTTCCTTCTTTATCGCAATTTGAAATTATTTTATTTTCCTACTTCCTATTTTCTTTCTTCTCCTTCTCTCCCTCCCTCAATGCAAGCTTTATGGAGTTAAGACTCATAGCTCATCTTCATATTGCTGGTGCCTAGCAAACTGCCAGACATATAGCAGGCACCTCATAATATTACATTTTTATAATTTTCTTTTTTTAAAAAAATTATTTAATTTTATTTATTACTATTATTATTATCACTTTCAATTTGCCATAGGGTACATGCACTCACCAGAGAGAGAGAGAGAGACAAAAAGAAAGAGAGAGAGAAAGAGAGAGAGCAAGCCACCAGGCCTGGGACCTGAACCGTTGTTGGTCCAGTGGGAGTCCAGCACCCCAACTACCACTCCACCTGCTGGCCCCTCTTTATTACTTTCTGGTATAGTTCACAGAATAAACTAAGACACACAATGGAAGCTTGATTTAATTCACTTTAAGAAGAGAACAGTTCTTCCTAAACAACTCTTGCCTCTAGCAAATCTATTTTATTTCTTATCTCATTTACTTTATGAAAGCATTCTGTTGATTTTTACTCTCCTTTTATTTAGGGTATTCTCATAAAAAAGAGGAATTAAAGAATTCAAGGTAAGAATAATGGAATAGGGTGGGGGGAAAGTAGGAGGCCCTGACGTTTTGCTCTGAGAAATCCTTTCCTAGGGTGTTGGGATCTAAGTTTATACTTCCTCTTTGTCCCAGAAAGACAGCATGATTCTTTGTTTACTTCTTGATACCACTAGCTTCCTTAATTTTAAAGTTAAGGTATAGGCTCAGCTGCTGTGGCTCAGCAGTAATGCAAGTGTCTCCCATACTGGAAGCCATATGCCCAACTGAGTTCAAATCCCTGGTTCGGCTTGATCCCAGGATATGTACATGACCAAAGGGGATTATGGTATGCTCAGACCCTCTCATCTATGTGTTTTTTGCTCTCTCTAGTGTATGTGCATGTGCTTCTTTTTGAGAGATATTTGCTATAGGGCACGTGCACTCACCAGAGAAACAGAGAGGGACAGAAAGTGATAAATCACCCCCTGGTGGGATGGAAATATTTCAATCCCTTCTCCTCCATTCTCCTTTTGGAATTTTGGGCACGCGCACACATGTGCCTGGTGTGAGTTTTAAGCCACCAGGTCCAGGATTCGAACTGCAGTTGACTGCATGGAAGTCCAGCACCTTAACCACTATGCCATCTGCTTGTCCTGTGCATGTGCTTTTTAATAATAGTAATAATAATAATAATAATAATGTTAAGGTATTAATTTTATTAGTAATAAGCACAAAAGTTACTAATAATCAACCTCTATAGGATTTATGTGTGTGTGTTTTGTTCGTTGCTGTGTCTCCAGCTGCACAGAACAGTATGTAGCACACTAAATATTTCTTGAATTAAAAACAACATAAAACAATTCATCTAAAGTCATACAGCTGGGAAGTGACAGAGAATTCAAACTCAAGTCTGACTGGATCCATGATATATTCTTTTCTTTTTGAAATTGTTCAAGCCCACCAGAGAATTGAATAACAGTACATGGAACAATAAAACCCTTCACCTAAACTCCTCATTTAGCCTGTTGACACATTTGCTATATCTATTTCTCCATATAAACAATTAAAATATTTATTTATTTATTTTAGATTTTTGCCATGGGGTATATGCAAGCACTGGAGAGCGACAGAGAAAGGGAAAGTGAGAAATCACTCCCCAGGGAGGATGGCCATGGCACAATCCTTTCTTCTCCATCCTCCTCTTGGGATTTTGGGCACACATGCACATGTACCCAGTGTGATTTTCAAGCTGCTGGGTCTAGGAATCAAACCTCAGTTGAGTCTAGTGAGAGTCTATGTGAGAAAATGAGTGAAAAGCAGATAGTGAGAGTCTAATGCCATAACCACTATGCCACCTGCTGACCCCATATAAACAATTTTTTTTCTGAACCATTTGTAAAGGAAGCTATGGACATCATGACACTTTCTGACTTTTATTTCAGCCTGCAACTCATAAGAATAAGGATATACTCTTAGATAATCCCATGCCCTTTTTTATACCTAAGAAAATTAGGATTAAATTCAAATTTTCTCTATTGTCCTCCAAATCATTTTATTGTTATTTTATGGTGTTCCTAAGTCAGCATTCAATTAAAGATCATGCACTGCATCAGTTGCTTTCTCTTTAGCAAAGCTCATTCTCTTAACCCTATTCTATGTTATCGAGTAAGTGCTTAATTCATCTACAACATTTTATTTCCACAGACTCATCTCTTTGGCCAACATCCCTTCCTCTGGGCTAGCAAATGCAGTAGCAGGGGGAATGCGCTCAGAGGAAAACATCTACACCATTGAAGAGAACATATACGAAACAGAAGATCCAAATGAGTATTACTGCTATGTCAGCAATTGGCAACAATCCTGACAATCTCTGGGTTGTCATCTTTCAACACCGTTGCATCTGTTCACTTCATTTGTGACTTGGTACTGTCAAAAATAGTACTCAAAGACTATGAGATATGTCAGCTGATTGATTTTAGAAGTTTTATTATGGCCATTTAGCAGAATTTTCATATTTTTCCTTTTTAATATTTTACTTTACCATTTATGGTTTACTGTTATTTGCTTTTCACTCATGTTCATTTTCCATATTGTTTGTTTATTAGCGGACACATGCATTCACCAGAGACAGAAAGAAATGAAGAATGCACCCCTTCATGGGGCATGGTCATGTCACAATCCCTTCTCCATTTCTACATCATGTTGGGATCTGAGGCACACAAGCACATGTGCTAAGTGTGTTTTTTAAGCCTCCGTGACTAGGAGTCAAACCACAGTCAGCTATATAGGATTTACTGCCCTTGACTAATAGGGTATGAGACTAGCTCAGAGGTTTTTTTTTTTTTTCTTTTTTTAGGTTTTTGGGGACCAGCAGATAGTATAAAGGTTATGTCACTGGACTTCCATGTAGTCGACCATAATTTGAGTCTCATATCTGCTTTAAAATTCATGCCGGGCACATGTGCTTGTGTGCCCAAAATCCTGAGAGGACAATGGAAAAGAAAGGATAGTAGTTTGGCCATGCCCCTTGGAAGGGGTGATTTCTCATTTTATGTCTCTCTGTCTCTCTGGTGAGTGCATGTGCCCTATAGCAAAAATCTTTCTTAAAAAGAAAGTTTTTTGCTCTATGTCATGTATGCTCATCAGACAGAGAGAGAAAGCAATAAATCACCCTTCCCCCCCTCCAGGGGACATGACCATGCCACAATCCTTCTTTTTATTTTTTTTTGGGATTTTGGCCATGCACACACACATGTCTGGTGTGATCTTCAAGCCCCTGGGTCTGGGACTTAAACCACAGTTGGCCATGCGGGAGTCCAGCACCTTAACCACTATGCTACCTGCTGACCTCTAGCCCAGAGTTTTAATATTTCCTGAAGATAATTAACTCACATGGGAATTAAACTGTAGCCTGCACTGAATTTAGGCACGTCATTACTGCTCTCTTCCTGCCAACAGGGCTACCCAACCCAGAGACTGCTGATCACAGATATTAGAACTCAAATATGACTTTATATAGGTTAGGCATTCTTGATATGGGCTCTCTGGAGTGCCAGAAAATTCAGGCACTTGATATGTCCATGAAGCTCTTGAAAAGGTAGGAGAAATTATCTGCTGAGATATATGCATGTCTTCTGTGGTCTAGAAAGTAAAGATGCCACTGATTTTAAAGAGGTTTGTGACTCATAAAACAAATTACTGGACTAGGACTACATGACCTTGAATGTTCCCTCTGGGTCTCAGGGTCTACACTTCTTTGACCACTGCCTCTCCTACAATAAGTGCCACTGCACAACCCTCCTTTGTCTTGGTTTAGAAGACTGTCCAGCAGATGCATGGTTTGGCAGGAGCTCTTGGGGAAAAGGGAAGTGCATGTGTGTTTTACCAAGTGTATTGCAAATGAAATCAGATGGTTTAATCTGATTTTCTCACTTCCCATTCCATCATGTTTGAAGACCACAGGTTAAACAATTTGTTATTAGTTGTACTGTGCTTGTGTGCTTGTTACGTAGTTATGACTTTGCTATTTTATGCCATTGAACATAACACACATGTGCATGTCCAATAGTTGGATTTTGGCAATGAGCCATTATTGTCTATAGCCCCTTTTAAGAGAAAAGGACCACTTGGTCAGCTAGTTCTGCTTAGCTAGTTAGCCCTGCTCTGCTCAGTCTTCGTTCTGCTAGCTGAGATCTTATAGTCTTGGGTTGGCTTGTCCTTGGCTTAGCTCAGTTTAGCTCCATGCTGTGAGCTCCAAGAGAGAGGAAGCTGCTCTATGAGCATTCTTCACATACATGTTACAATCTCCAAGAGGAAGGAAGAACTTGTGATTACTGCTATGGGCTTTGCGAGCGCTGCTATGGGCTTTGTGGGCCTACTAAGAGGTTTGAGAAATCACCTTGAACACAGCAATACATGACATCAGTGCCTTGCACCTTTTTCCAACTCCCTGTATCTCTGTTCAACCTCCCTTCAGAGGAGGAAAGAATGTCACAAAACACCAAGTTTTACTTGGAGTGCACTCAAAGGGAAATATCTCTGATCAATTACTCCAATCATAGAGTGAACTGGAGCTATAAACCTCACAAAAGAAGAAGCTCTGACTAGGACACAAAGTCTGTTTCCTGACGGAAAGAAGGCAAAGACCACCAGCACACTGTATTGTCAGCCTCAGAGTTCTTCATAAGAAGACAGTAGTCCCTGCACTTAAATTCCAGGATGGTGGAAAATAGGTGTGCATTGCATATTGTTGCCTTCTGGTGCCTGGCACAACTCTGACATGTAACAGAAACTTACTAAATATCACTGGAGTCAAAAAACTAAATAAGCAGAAAGGTAACTTTCTGGAAAGACTTTTCTATGAAAAAACTCACACAGAGCGTGACTCTTGCTCCACTTTGTGGAAAACTCACAAATGCCCCAAAACTCTTGGATCTGCTCTTATTGAAACTAAAATGGCATTTGTTGCTCAGCATTATCTCCCAGATTGAGCCCTTGGGAGACTGTGAATCTTTGGTTTGTTTTTCTCTTTCTGCTGAGACCTCTTCATCACAGTGAGAATGAATCAACAACAGGGACCTGTCTCCGCCTGAAAACTGCTCTTCTCCAGGTGATGACTCACAGTTACTGAGCTATTGTGCCGTACACAGAAGGCCAAGGATGCAAGCAGCTTGTTCATTTCTAGATGTCTTTCTGGCAGTCTGTTGAGTGAGTGATAGTGTTTGGCTGCATCTTGATAGTTTTGGAAGGCACCGGCTTTCTACAAGGAAACATGTAAGGGAGATACTCTTCAAAATTCATCATAGGCAGCACCTTTCCTACAGGGGTAAAAATTTAACCAGTACTTTTCTATTTAATTTATTACAGGTGTGTGTACTCACTAGAGAGAGACAGAGATAGAGAGAGATAAAGGGAAAGTGAGAAAGCAACCACCCATCCCCAGGAGAATGCCACACCACAGTCTGGTTTCCTGTATTTTTCTCTCAGGATTTTGGGCAGGCACACACACAACCATGTGTCTGATGTATTTTTCAAGCTGCAGGGTCCAGGATTTGAAACACTCAGTCCCACATGGGATCCTGCTGCCCCAATCTCCACACTATTGGCTGGTCCAATCACAGTGCTTTAAAGTCATGAACTTCTAGTGGGAAGGAACTTTAGGACAGACTAATGCATCCCTCTGACACACTTTAAATGGAAATTTTTATTCTACAAAAATTTTAAACATGGGTGTGTACACAAGGGTGATATATTTTTACGAAGGCCTTTTTATATCAATAGAGGATGCTGGCCACATTGTGGATGTCAGTACAGTGGTGCAGTTTAAAAGAATTAGGCAGTTTCATCATTGGGCATTATTTGCTACTTCAACAGATACTTATTAAGTGCTTCCCATGTGCCAGGCACTTTGGCGCTGGGACCATAGAAGAGGACCAAATAGATACAACTCTGGCCCTGTGGAACTTCTAGATGACATGACAGGAAGAAGGATTTATGTACATTTATTCATTTAGTGAACATTTATTGGCATCTACCTTGTACCAGATATTGTTTTAGTCTCTAAAAACATAGTAGTGAATGAAGCAGCCCAAATCTCTGTTCTCATGAAGTTTGTATAACCTGTCGGAGCAGGATGCCATATTACTAGTACTATTAGTACTGTGAGTTTTAATTTTGCCAGAGAGTGTATGCACTTGCCAGAGAAATGTAAAGAGAGGGAAAGTGAAAAAATATGGCCATGTTGCAATCTCTTCTCCTCCATTTTTCCATCCCACATGTGCTCAGTGCCTTTTAAAGCTACTGGGGCTGGATTCAAACCATGGTCAGCCATTTGGGGTCTGGCTCCCATAATCATGAGGCGTTTGGGCTAGCTGTCATCTTTTTTTTTTTTTTTTTAATTTATGTATTTCTTCCATGAGTGAAAAAGACAGAAAAAGCAGAGAGATAGCCTCTCAAAAGGATCGTGACACCAGCCTCTGCCAGCCCTGGATCATGGGCGCACATGCCTGGTCTGCTCAAGTAGGTCTCTTTATGCACAGCTGGGACCTTCCAAGGCAGGTCAGCCTAGCAGAAAGTCACATTACTGCTGTGCCATCCAGCCCTCTCTAGTATTTACCTTTTTTCGGTCAGCTTGGAAACCACCATATGTCTATATATCTATATTTAATCTGTTTTAAACTTTATTATCCACAGATTTACTACTTGCCAAACTGCTCGATTGTTCACTGAACTTGGTTCCTATTTGGAAAACACTTAAGTAAAAAGTACCAACAGGGTGGGGTGATTAAAGGTGTTGGACTCCCACAGCCAACCACAGTTCAAGTCCTAGACCTAGTGGCTTGAAATCATGCTGGGAACACATATGTGCATGCCCAAAATCCCAGGAGAAGAAGGGAGAAAGGGGATTGCAGCATGGCCATTCTCCCGTGGGGATGATTTCTCACTTTCCTTCTTACCGCCTCTCTCTCTCTCTCTCTCTGGCGAGTACACATGTCCAATGGGAAAAACCTTAAAAAAAAGAAAAATAACTGTATAAATATAGGTAAGGTTGTTTCACACGTTTTTGTTCTATTTTTTTCAATTTTATACATTTAATCACAATACATCACTTTGCTTATAAGTTGAACTTACCCAACATGAATACGCTTCACACCAGTCCAGCTGAGGATACAAAACACATTGGTTTCTTAATTCATTCCTTTATCCCGAAGTTCACTACTAGATCTTAGCAAAATCTCTTGACCTTATTATTTCTAAATCTGAGAGTCGTGGTAAGAGCTTCAAAGCCTGCCAGCCGCCCAGGTCTCTTCAGCAACCTACTTCAACAAAAATTATCATTACATCTGTAGCAGTCAACCAGCTTCTAATCACCATGGGTAAAAAAAGAGTTATCTGAATTGAAAGAATTTCAGATAAAAATTAAGATATATGATATTTAGTTATTCTAGCTGCCTTATTGTAAGCAACTGTGTTCATAAGGCATACTTTCAGTGGTACAGTCAACTTGAAGCCAGTTTACTTCCAGTATGTTGGGGCCCTGAGTAAAAATATTTGAACACACATATTGTTGGATTACTTACTCCCTTTACTGTTATCTTTCAATATTTTTATTTTGAAATAATTTGAAATTTGCAGCAGAATTGTAACAATGGTACAGAGGGTTTCTCTGTCAGATTCTTCTTAGTGTTAACAGCTTACATTATTATAGTACATTTATCAAAACTGAGAAACGAATATTGGTACAGTACGAGTAAGTAAACTACAGACTTTACTTGGGTTCTTATTATTGGTTTTTAACATTTAAAATGAAATGCTTTCAGGGAAACACAGTAGGCCTGCCCTGTAGTGTAGTAGTGAAGTGCTATGTATAGGGAGCTGGACCTCACAGGGCCTCCGTGGTCTGAGTCCCAGTCCTGTGGCTTGAAAAACATGCTGGGCGTGGATGACAGGATGGAGAAATACAGGAAGGGTGATTACAACATGACCATGCCCCATTGGGGGGGGATGCTTTCTCTGTTTCTCTCATCTCCCTCTCTGTTATCTGTCTGGCAAGTTCACATGCTCTTTGGCAATTAAAAAAATAAAATAAATATATAGTAGAGTTTAAGTTAACTCTGCAAGTCCCTATTCACTTATCCTCCCACCAAACCAACCCAGTTCCATCTTCTAGGTGTCTGATCTATGTAATTGTTTTATCCTTCTAGACCAGCACTGTCCAATATAAGTACAATGAGAGATAATTTTGAATTTTTTCTTACTAGCTACATTTGAAAAGGTAAAAAGAAACAGATGAATTAAGCATTAAGTGGGGCTGGCAGTTGGTATGGTGGGTAAGGGGGGCTGGACTGCTACATGGCAGACCATGGTTCAAGTCCTAGACCTGGTGGCTTGCTTTCTCACTTTCCCTCTCTCTCTCCCTCTCTCTCTTTCTCTCTCTCTCACTGTCCCTCTCTGGTCAAACTAAAAATAAATAAATAAATAAATAAATAAAAAGTTAAATAAAAATAATTCCAAAAATAAATTAAGTGTAAGAATATATTTTCTTTAACCCAATAGAACTAAAGTATTGTAATTTCTTTTTTTTTCTTTTTCTTTTTTTGGAGATTAAGTGTAAGAATATATTTTCTTTAACCCAATAGAACTAAAGTATTGTAATTTCTTTTTTTTTCTTTTTCTTTTTTTGGAGAGGTTTTTGGTATAGGGCGCATGCGCTCGCCAGACAGACAGAGACAGACAGAAAATGAGAAATCACCCAAAGGGCATGTGCCCTCTGCCATTTAAAACCCTTCTCCTCCATTCTCCTCTTGGGATCTTGGGCACGCACACACGTCCGGCGTGAGTTTAAGTCACCGGGTCTGGGACTCGAACCGCGGTCGACTATGTGGGAGTCCAGTGACATAGCCATTATGCTAACTGCTGGTTTCAAAGTATTGTAATTTCAACACAGAATAAATGTAAAAATCATATAAAGAGTTTATATTCTTTTTTCATCATAAGTATTAAGAATTCAGTGTATAATTTTAAATTTATAGCACATTTCAATTCTAAATAGCAAAGTTGTAAGTGTTCAATAGCCATGGATGGCTGGTGGTGTCAGTATTGTACAGTTCTGCACCGTTCCATATATTCTTTCTCCCTCTCATACTCACAGATACACACTGTAACTTATTTTTTTCCCAATATTTATAAAGGCTTATTGGTCCATGTCAGAATATTTGAAAGAACACCTTTATTTAAATAGCTATGTAGTTAAACAAATGTGTTTATTCTTTTAAAAGTTTATTTCTTGAGCAAGACTGAGAGGCAGTCACTCTTGATAACTTCTTGCTTGCAATTCCCCAGCCCTGTAGCCAGCCAGAAGTAGTGGAGTACACCCACAACTTGAACCCAGAGCCTTCACATATGGCTCTCAGCGTTGTGCAACAGTTCCCCTACTTCCTAGACCACAGCAGCTCAGCTCAAATGTGTATATTCTATTAAACCAATTATCTACTGATATTTAGTTTTGCTTCATTTTTTTTTTCATTTCAAAGAAGGCTGTAAGGAACATCCTTTACACAAAAACCTGTGTGCATTTGTGTACTTTCAAGGCATAGAGTTTAAGATATGAAATTGGTCTGCCAAAGGGTATAATCTTATTTGAAGTATTATGACTATAAAATAATAATATGTATTTTAAACAAACATGCAAGTAAGTATATAGCAAAATGTATATTATTTTTTAAAGGCAATCTTAAAAACTAAATTTTTATTCCAATGTATTTCATTCATTAAAAATAATTTGTTTTTGTTTTTGCTTTCTGAAATTTGACTTGAAAATCAATTTAAACTAAAAAATCTAGGCCAAATGATTCTTATGGCACTTTCTGTTTTGTAACAGTGATTTTTTTCCCTCTTATTTAGTTATCTTCTCCTTCTCTCTGTTCTTTCCTTTCTTTTTTCCTTCTTTTGAAGTAATAACTTTCTTTTCTACTTAGGTTTCTGCCATAGGGTATGTGCGCTTCCCAGAGAGAGACAGAGACAGAGGGGAAGTGAGAAATCCCCCCGCCCCGGGTAGGGAGATGACCATGCTGCAATCCCTTCTCCTCTAGTTTCCTCTTGGGATTTTGGCCACATATGCACATGTGCCTGGTGTGATTTTTAAGTTGTCATGTCCAAGACTTGAGCCATGTTGAACCATGTGAGAATCCAGCACCTTAACCACCTTTCTGGTGTCCCAATAATAGCTTTCTGAGTGGTATCCTCATTGACTTTTGCTCTAATAATCCATTCTCCTCTCACAGCAGCCTACGTAGTTTATTTTCTTTTTTAAAGTTATCAAGCACACTCAATTACTTTGTTATTTAAAACTGTTCAACAGCTTCTAGTGGAACTGAATTCTGCTGACTTTACCTCATGCTTTTTTCTATATTTCAGCCACACTGTCCTCTTTTCTGGTTCTAAAGCAAACCAAGTTCTTTCTGGTTTTAGGACCTTTCCATAGCTGTTCTCTCTGGAATGTTTCTCTCAGAATGTCTGTGGGGCTGCTTCTTGTCTTTCAGCTCTCATCTTAAACTTTTTTTAAGACCTTTCTCCAACTACTTTATCTGAAGTAACAATCTGTCCGTCTTTACCCGGTTTATTTCTTACATAGTTTATTCTACTCTCAGATGGTCTTGTTTAGTGTGTGTGTGTGTGTGTGTGTGTGTGTGTGTGTGTGTGTGTGTATGATCTGTTTCCCCCAATCCTAATTAGAAAGTCAACTCTTGCAATTCATGTCATATCCCGGGAGCCTAGGACCATGCTGGATTTGGTGAGTGTTCCATAAGGCCTTGCAAACAGATGGCATGGATCAACATATGCTGCCATATTGCAAACTCAAGCTGGGATATAGGCCCCACAGATACAAGTTTCATAAATTTTTCCTTCAAGGAACTCAGAATCCAGCAGGGCAGGCTGATAGTGAAGCGAATAATGATAAAGGCACAAGCACATGGCAGACTACATACGAGATTCTAAATGTTACAGAAAAGGGTTTTATTTATTTCTTTTGTTGATATTTTCCTTTCTATCTTTTCTGTAAATATAAATCCTTCACTTTACTACTTACTTAACCTTGTAAAAGAGACTCCTATAGACTAAGGAGTGTCTGGCACCCAACAGGCATTCTCTAGGTATGAATAGGTGAGTGCATGAAGTGACGCAGGTGACACAGATTCTAACAGCGGTCTCTCAAATAATTCTGTCGTGACTCAGTGTCTGACTGCTATTTTGTAGAGGAATATGTGCTTTCCAGTGTAGTACTCAGGTGTTTCCTAGAGCATTATCTTATAATCTCTCGACCTTCTAGATGCTTGGAGATGCCCGAGTACAGCTTTAGGCAGCTGCAGTGTCTTTCTTTTCTGTCTTCAACGATAAAAAGAGGATAATGGTAACTAGGCTGTGAAACATATATCACATGAATGTAAAGAAACTTTCACTTTTGTAAGAACACACTTATTTTTTTTTCCAATTAAAATATTTTCTTATATTAGATAACCAGTACATTGGTACCAATGAAAGTAAGGATAAACAATTCCTAAATATGCCAAATTGGTATACCGATTGTTTCAAGCTGAAATCACCTGAGGAATTTTAACTGCAGAAAAGGCCACTGATCAGTTTTCTCCTGCATGCAGCAAGCCATAAACATTCCTCTGGGGGGGGTGTCCTTTTAGACTAAGGCAAGAAATAACCTTCCTCACCAGAAGACTGGTGATTGGGGCTACAATAAACCTGGATAAAGAAATTCCCTGAGGGCTGGCTTCATAGCCTGATGATTTAGGCAGCCAGATGCCGTGGGGCTGATGACTTGGTTAGAGTCCTGGACCAGGCATCTAGAGAAAGAGTCGCACAGGTGCATGCCTGCCCCAAATCCCAAAAGGAGGGAGAGATGGAAGAGAAGGGATTGTGGTGTGACCATTCCCCACATGGGGTGCTTTCTCTTCTTTCGGTCTCGTTTTCCCTTTCTGGTGAACATATGTGCCTTCTAGCAAAAAGAAAAAAAAAAAATTCCTGAAAAATGTCCTTAGCGCCATATGCCCCCATAAATCTCTTGGTGGTGTCCCCACAAGTCACTACCCTACTCTAGAGATCCCTTTGTCCCGTCATTTCTTCACAATTTATTGTTCTTTGTCTAAAAAACATAAAAGCTCTTAGCTTTGGCCACCTCTTTGGACTTCACACTCTAATAGAGATCCCCATATTCCATGTAAAACTGATATGACGTGTATACTTCTCTCTTGTTGATCTGCTTTACCTTAATTTAGTTCTAGATTCAGCACGAAGAGCCCAAATAAGAGCTAAAAGGAGTAAAGGTGATTATTAGCCCTGACCTTCGCACCCTACAGTACATTTTTGTGATAAACTACTCAAATGATAGTAACCTACAGGGCTCAAACTGAAAGTCCTTCCTGTGGTAGCCTGTTTCCCTGCTAGACTGGTTACTCTGAGTGGTCTGATGGGTCTTTCCAGCACACATATATGCATATTGTACAAGTGCACTGACCACCACGTTGACTCCAGGGCCTCCATTCCTCCTGTTCTTGCTGCGGCTGCTTAGGACAGTAGTCCCTGGTCATCCCAGCTGGGTGTTGTTAAGATAGAATGATGATTAGGAACGGAGGGACCAAACAGGCTCTCAGTGCAGATGCAGCCCGGTTTGCCTCTGGGCAGGGCAGAGCAAGAACTTTAGGAATGAACAACCAGTGCTTCTACATTGCCTGAATTTAGTCCTACCTCTTCCATGTGTGGCTTTTTATTAAATTCCAGTGCAGTATCACAGGGTGGCTTGTTTCATTTTTAACGATCCCCTTTCAGACACATATGTTGTCATTTTATACTAGTGTTTTTCCAAAAATGGATTCCCATGAATTAGGCGATTGTGTGAATTACTTTCTTCATTTAATATTTCTAGGAAATATTTTAATATCAGAGGGTCCCAATAAAATATTGACATTCTTCGTCAACATATATCATTAAAAATGAGAGTCAATATTGTTTAAAGCCACAACGTATACTACCAGCACAGTGCCTTGACATGGGTTTTGATAGAACTTGGTGTATATTCTTGGGTCAGCTAGGTAGCCTGGATTAAGGCTGCTGGATTCCACATAGTTGACTGTGCAGTTCAAGTCCTAGATCCTGCAATTCGAAAAGCATGCCAAATGCATGTATGTGTGCCCAAAATCCCAAGAGGAATTGCAGCATGGACATTCCTGCACTGGGGAGGAAATGCTCTCTCACTTTCTCTCTCTCTCTCTCTCTCTCTGTGTCTCTCTCCAGTGAGCATGCATGCCCTATAGCAAACTTAAAAAAAAAAAGTGCTCGATGTACATTTAAAAAAATGTGCATGAATGCTCACAGCAGTCTTTATTATTATTATTATTATTAAAGTTTTTATTTATTTATTCTAAGACAGGGAGAGAGACAGAGGCAGGCACCCCAGCAGGGTCTTCATGCTGCGGTCCTTACCCATTTCAGCAGCCTGGATCACGGGCATGCATGTGTGCTTGGCATGTTCAGAGCCGTCCTGGGATGCAAACATTCAAACTGTCTCATGTGGCTCCAGTTACATTACTACTGCACCATCCTGGCCCCTAGGTGTACAATTTATAAAGTTGTTACTAGCACCGTGTGACTTTTCAGACCTGCAGTCTGACAATAAAATCAAGAGCTTTGCTGAATCTTTAAAAAGCAGTTCATCAGAGAAAAGGTACAATTCCAGCCCACAAAGATCACCCTACAATCTGTTTAAATTATGAAGTGGATCCAATCCAACAAAAAAAGACTGGTTTACTGAAGAAATTTGGTTTTCAAACATATCTACACTCCCCAGGGTTCTTTTGTAAAGGTGTGGCAAAGAGATAAAGAATGGAATTCTGGGAGAAAGGTGTCTTTATCCATAAAATCTGTGGAGAAAGAGTCAGTGACAAACACACCAGAAGGAAAAGCCGGAAAACGACACCCCGACCAGGCGGTAAGTACGGTCCTCTGGAAACACGCTGAGCCCAGAACCAGAACATGGGTGCTTGGCCCTTCTCAGTACTAAAGGGGATATGAGGACAATGATGTTTACTTGTTTTAATTTTACTAATGTTCCCCTCATAGACATGAGGGGAAATTGGCATAAAATAGAGCTCTTTCGATTTCTTGGAAGATATATTCTAAGTTAAAAATCATGAAAGCTGAGTTATTTGGCTTTTCCTGGGCAAGTTCAGTATGAGATTGAAGGGAGGAACAAAATTGCAGAGAATAGTGCAGTACCTTTGCGTTAAACTGTATTTGTTCAGGCTGGCTTGAAAGCTGTGTGAGTTTAGGCTTAGCACATACTTGTGCCGAACCCTCTCCTCATCTGTAAAGTGGGTACAATGTAATAATAGAAAAATGGGAATATGTGGTGAGTGCATAGACATATTAGTGATTCTTTTCATTGACTTTGTGATTTGGAAAGTAAACGTATTTCTGAGATATGTCATTGTATAATATAGTGAATGCTTGTAAAACAGGATCCTAGTACTGGCTGCTGACTTTTGAAGGTTTGATCTCTTTGGTGTTGGAAACCTTGAGCTGGTGAAGACGAGCAAGTATGAGTGGTTTGGTTTGCTTGGAGTTTTGAGAGGTTTAGAGCAGAAGGGTGTGGCCAGCTTGGGAAGCTGGGCAGGTTTCAGTGTTCAGACTTTGCCTCAGAGGCTTTGGGAAGCTGTTCAGTGCCTTTAAGGTGGGGTAGGTATTTAGAGAGATACCTGAGGAGATTTTAAAAAAATAAATAAAAGTAATCTGCTCCCTGGATTCTCTCTCCTGCACATAGTCTGGAGCTGCAGAGAGCTGGGAACTTCATCAAGCTTACTTTCTTAACTTCCTACTCTAAAGCTGCCCCAGCTTGGCCAGACAGTCATGCTTTAGTTCCTAGCCTATTTCGTCTCTTAAAGCTTCCCCCCAATACTCCAGATCTCTTCGCCATTCTCATTGGCACTTTCTTTTAATTGCCAGAAGGCTTACACCAGAGAGAAAGCAGTGCTGCTAACATGCACACTTCCCCCAATGGGGCATGGTCTCAGCACAATCGCTTCTCTATGCTGTTTAGATTTGGGGCAGGCGTACATATGCCTACTGTGGTTTTCAAGCCACTGGGAGTGTGATTTGAACCTTCTGTTTGCCATGTGGGATCTGGCCCTCATCCACTAAGATACAGGCTGGTCCTCACTGTCACTTTTGATGGAATTTCCTCCTTCACTGATACATAATCAAGTCAGGGCTTCCCAGACATACTCATTTGGGAAGTATGCACTGACTTAATACCCCTGGTGGTGTATAAGCCAAACCCTCTAATTTTGGTGCTGGGTTCCATTCCTTCATGGCTCCAGCAAAATTTCCCTTTCCTCAACCCATTTTTTTTCTCTTCTTGATCATTCTCTAGATGGTATAAATATTTTACAAATGAGCAGAGACTCAGCAAAACTATACGCTGAGTTTAAACTGATACAGCTTTCGAGCCAACCTAAATAAATCCAGTTTAACACAAAGGGACCACCCTATTTTCTGATATTAAGAAAATGAACTTTCTCTTGATTTTTTTTCCTTGACCTGAGCTCTCCTTTTTGTGTCTTGGTTGCAAAATTCCTTGAAAGCATTGCTTACTTCCAATTATCTCCTGATTTTCTTTTTTTTTTTTTCCTGTAAAGTTTCTTTTCTTTTTTTCTTGAGAGGTTTTTGCTATAGAGTGCGTGCGCTCCCCAGAAAGACAGAGAGAGACAGAGAGATAGAAAGTGAGAAGTCATCTCCCCAGAGGGGATGGCCATGCCGAAATCCTTTCTCCTCCATTCTTCTCTTGGGATCTTGGGCACATGGACACATGCGCGGTGTGAGTTTAAGCCACCTGGTCTGGGACTCAAACAATGGTCTACTACATGGGAGTCCAGCGACATAGCCATTACGCCAACTGCAGGTCCCCCTGTAAGTTTTTTACTGAAGTGCGACATACTAAGGTCACCAACAAGCTCCAGGTTGTTTAGTTTTATGGACAAGTCCCATCCGCTGCCTTTGCGGTATTTGACTCAGGATCATTGCCTGTGCAGACATTTGCTTCGCTTGGTTTTAACACCCTATTTATTTATTTAACTATCTTTTTTTATTAAAATTATTTTATTTAATTTTATTCATTATAGTTATTTTATTTTTTAAGTTGACCAGAGAGAGACACAGAGAGAGGGGGAGTGAGAAAGCAAGCTGTCAGGTCTGGGACTTGAACTGTAGTCAGCCATGTGGGAGTCTAGAGCCTTAGTGACCATACCACCTGCTGGCCCCAATTTGACGTTTAGAAAAAAATTTATTATTATTATTTTTAAATTTGGGCACATGTGCTCTCTGGAGAGAGACAGATAAGGGAAAGGTGAGAAATCAAGTTGCCAGATTTGGGACTCAAACTATGGTCAGACATGTGAGAGTTCAGCGCCTTCAATATTTTGAGAGAGAAAGAAACCTCATATCTATATAATTTTGTTACAATATACTGTTAAAATTGTTTTATTTTGTTAGTTATTATTGTTAATCAGTTATTGTGTCTAATTTGTAAATTAAACTTTATTACACGTATGTACATGGAGACTTCAAAAATTCATGGAAAAATGGAGTTAAAGGTATGAGTTTATTTTGGTGCAAACAATTGAAATCTATGCATGGTTTCTTAAGAATATACATTTTCCATGAACTTAATTTTAATACTATATATGGTTTTAGGCATCCCCTGGAGGTCTTGGGAAATATCCTCTATGGATAATGGGGGACTACTCTTAAGTCACTGAAACCCCCAGGTGGGGCTGGGTGGTCTGGAAAACTCTGAGTCTAGAATATGTGTTGCCATCTAGTTTTATATCATAAAAAGAAAAAACTTGAGTATTATGTAGATTCTGAATTTTAAATTTTGGCCATTAATTAAAAAAAAATATATATGTATGTATATAGTCAGAGGACATGTGTGCTTGCCAGAGAGAGACAGAGAGGAAGAGGGAGCGGGCATACTCCAAAGGGGCATGGTCACACCACGATCCTTTCTCCTCCATCTTTCCATCCTGTTGGAATTTTGGCCATGCACACATGCACATGTGCCCCTGTGTCTTTCAAGTCACTAAGGCCAGGATTTGAACCATAGTTAGCCATGTAGGATCTAGCTTCCCTTAACTACTGCTAGGCTACAAGGCAAGCCCAAGAAATTGATTTTTAAACACCACCATTCAGAACATTTCTGCAGGCCAAATATGGTTTTTGGGGAACTGGTTTGTAGCATTGTGCTTCAGATCTAGTCCTAATACAGAGGCTGCCATTCCCAGGTGGTGTGGGACCCAGAGCCACAGTGTACCAAGATCTTCCACTTCTCTAAGAAGCTGCCATGGTCTGCAAGAAATGAGACATCATTTTCCCCCTGGGAGAAAGTTACTGAATTTCTCAAACAGAAGGGGAGTTAATGAAGTACTAGGGAGGCTTACTCATGTTTGACTAGTTTAATGTTTAAGAGCAAAATTCATAAGCCAAAGGCTAGAAATGTTGCACTTACTCAACATCTTCAAGCCTCAGCTTCCTCCTCAATGAATGGGATTAATAACAGCACTTGCCTCAGGGTTCTGTGAAGATTGAAAGCATGTGGTGCTTAGCACAGAGCCTGCTACAAAGTGAATTCTCTAAAAACTTTAGCTAGTGTTAATAAACCATATTTAGGTTTAGTTTTCAAAGTTTTTCCACAGCCCTTTTGCTTATTATTTCAATCCTTTGATTTTTTTTTTTTTTTTTTGGTAAATTTGTTTATTTTGAAAGAGCCTCTCCCAACCTTAGAGTCAGCCACCAGATGCCTGCGATATGTTTGGGACTACCTGGGTTTGAGTTTTGGGCTGTCCCATATGACTTCAGCATCCCATAGGAGTGCCCTCTGCCTGTGCTGCCATGGCTGGGCCATAGAGCATGTATTTTTGTGTTGTTTTACAAAATGAGAAAATGAAGGCATGGAGGGGCTCAGTGACTCTCAGGGTTACCCACCTATGTGAATGACAGAGCTTGTGTCTGAGCCCATGTGTGGTCATCCAGACTTCTGCTTCTTGAAGAATTCTCTTGACATTGCTTAGTAGGGTGTGGTCTGAGCAAGGTGTCCAGAAGCCTGCATGAGAAGATGCAGTGACTCACATTTTGGCTTTGTTCTTGTTAATGGTGAACTTGGCTTCCTGTCTGGTTGAGGCTAGGTAAATTAACCATTGTGGCCACTGAGCAGAAAGAGTATCTACCAGACGGTCAGTTCACTTTTGCTTTCATCTCAGCGGCCAAGAACAAGTGCATCTCTGCCACTGGAAGGCTGGGCTGTACTCTGGTGTCTCCCTTGAACCACACTGTTAGTCTCTACTTCTAAGTTCCTTCCTGTTTGCTCTCTTATCTCCTGTGTCAGGATCTGGAGCCATTTTAGAAGAAGTGTGGGGCAGAAGCTGGGAAATAAGGGGCTGTTTCCACAGCTGTTCCTTGCAGCTGGAAAGTACAGAGTTCTCAGCCATTGAGATTTCTGGGGGTCCTGGAGCTGTAGAGTGAACTCTCAGACCCAGCTGGCAGACTCATGTGATCTGCCCAGTCAGGGTGAAAGGAGAAGTTTCAATCTTAAAATTAAGACTTGTGCCGATATCCTCTGGCGAGGGACACAGCCAATCAGTCTGTCTTCTCATTTTTCAGGCCAACACCATAATGCATCCTTGGGTAATCATCTTAAGTCTCATACTACTGCTGACAGGTAAGTGCGTAAGTGGACTGGGTGGTCTGGAACCCCAAAAGATAGGGGATTGGAAGAATTTGGAGAGGAGGAGGAGGGGAACATAAATGTTCCTTGAGCTTTGCTGGATGGTTATGGGCTAACTAGCGAGCAGAGAACCAGAATGAAGTCTTCCTCCACAGAAATTGCTTAACTGCTATGAATTGTAAAATGCGTGGCTAACTGAACAAAGCTAAGATGTAAAACAGTATGCCACATGCTTCCACTTGCGTTTAAACAGAAAAGGGTGGGTAGATGTTTATGCGTAGACACACATAAGAAATAGTTAACGGTGTTGCCATGCAGTAGTTATGGGTGGGGAGAGGAAGAGGGGGTCAGGATCAAAGGGAGAGTCAGCCCTTTATTGTTTTCTTTTGTGCCTTTTGATTTTTTTAAACATGTTCAATTATTTTTTCTAAAAGTAAATAATTTAAAATAGCCTATGAAATAAAGAAAAAAATCAAATAGACATATTCTAAATTAAAACAAATTAAAATTATTTATTTCATTTTATTTATTTATTCATTCATTTTTAATTTGACCGGAGAGACACACACAGACAGAGAGAGAGAGAGAAGGTGAGAAAGCAAGCCACCAGGTCCAGGACTTGAATTGTGGTCAGCCATATGGGAGCGTCCAACGCCTTAACCACCATGCCACCTGCTGGTCCCCCCCTCAAATTTTTTTAATAGAGATTTTTGCCTTAAAGTGCATGCACTCACTGGAGAAAGAGACAGAGACAGTGAGAGGGAAAGTGAGAAATTACTCCCAGGGGGATGGCCACACTGTAATCCCTTCTTCATTCTCCTCACAAGATCTTGGATATGAATGCACACGTGCCTGGCTTGAGTTTTAAGTCACCAGGTCTGGGACTCAACCTTGGTAGACCATGCGGGAGTCCAGCAAAGTAACCACTACACACCATCTGCTGGCCCTGTATTCCAAATTTTAAAAACTTTTCTGGAAGATGAGGAGATGGGGGAATGTTTATTTTTTTATTATGTATTTTTATAACTTAATTGCAATAGCATTCATTATTCTTGTGATCCAAAATAATGTGATTAAGTAAAATTAATTATAAGAATTCCAAAGAAAAACATACATTTATTTTATATAACAATAAATGTTTTTCTCCAGAACATTTCTCAAACTTATAGCCTGGTCTTAAATATAATTAGTTAGTGAATCTCAAATATTTTAAAATATTGAATCTATCTCTCTATATTTTTTTACTAGAAAGCACATTACCTTGCCAGAGAAAGACAGAGAAACAGAGGGACAGAGGGGGCAGGAGAGCTGAAACCACCTCTGTTCCACTCATGGGCAATGGTCACACTGCAATCCCTTTTCCTCTATCTTTTCCTCCTCTCAGGATTTTTGGCACACATGCACACCTGCCCTGTATGTTTCTCACTGTCTGATGGGAATGCAACCATGCACTTGGCCACATGGAATTTTCCCCTATTTCATAGGGAAATAGACACATTCCAAATATTTTAATTTTATTGAGGTTTTTGCCTTAAGATACATGCGCTTGCAGGAGAGAGAGAGAGACAGAGACAATGAGAGGGAAAGTGAGGAATCATCCCCCGGGGGGATGGCTACTTTGTAGTCCCTTCTCCAGCCATCCATGAATGACCCTAAAATTAAAAGCTCAAAATTGAAATACAATAAGATATTTTTTTAAAGAGATTTTTTGCTATAGGGTGCATGCACTTGCTGGAGAGACAGAGACAGAGAAAGGCAGTGAGAAACTACCCCTCGAGGGATCTCTGTGTTGCAATCCCTTCTCCTCCATTCTGCTCTTGGGATTGTGGGCATGCATTCACACATGCTCAGTGTGAGTTTGAAGCTACCGGGTCCAGGATTTGAACCATGGTCAGCCATTGGGAATCTAGCGACATAACCATTCTGTCATCTGCTGGCCCACAATAAAATTCCTTTTAAAAATGTATTTCAACAGATACTGTGATTGAATCTGGGAGAAGGGACTAGGGCACTGAAGTAGGAGGAAGACTTTTCATTTCACACATGCTCAGTGTGAGTTTGAAGCTACCGGGTCCAGGATTTGAACCATGGTCAGCCATTGGGAATCTAGCGACATAACCATTCTGTCATCTGCTGGCCCACAATAAAATTCCTTTTAAAAATGTATTTCAACAGATACTGTGATTGAATCTGGGAGAAGGGACTAGGGCACTGAAGTAGGAGGAAGACTTTTCATTACATGCCCTTTTGTGCTATTTTTATTTTTTAAAGCCACATGCACATATTACTTATTTTTTTATGGCTGAATAGTATTCCATGGAGTATATGTGCCACACTTTTTCAATCCATTCATCCATTTGTAGACATTTGGGGTGGTTAATTGCTATACATAATTTAGATTGTAAAGAGACTTTACCCAGTGTGAGGCACACCTCAGTCAGCCCAGTTGAGAACATACGCACGTCCTCATCAACAAATAATAAACCATATCCGCGTCCCACAAATGCCTTATCTCTCCATTTTCCCCCAAATTTTCTTTCCTATGTTTTCCCCTCCCCCACTCCATTTATATATTACTTGTATAAAAACTAAGAAGCAGATACCTGGCAAACAGAGGCTGAAATCCACAGTCATTTATTACTTGAGTGTCATTTGGTTCAAGTGTTTTGGAAAGCAATTTGGCCATATTCATCTAAACACTGAAAATAGGACTGCACCTGTAGGACAGCAGCTAAGTGCTGCGCATAGGAGCCTATTCCACACGACTGACTGCAGATCAAATCCCAGTCCTCTGTGGCTGGAAAAATGCCCTGGGCACATGTGTATGCATGCCCCGAGTCCTAATGGAATGAAGAAATGAAAGAAAGATTGCAGTGTGATGATGGGCCATTGCAGAGAGCATTCTCTCTTTCCTCTCTGGTGACCTCTGGCCAAAAAAAGAAAAAAAAAAAGTCTGAAAATACTACAGCCTTTTATCTTGGTAAATTCTCTCTTAGAAATCTATTCTAGTACATTTAGTAGATCTAAACTAAATATAGTACATTTTTATATGGAAATAATTGTGACATTATTTACAATAGTAAAAATAAGACATACCCTGAATATCGTATAGTACAATAAATGATTTTATTCACAAATATGCCCATTAAACAATAATACTTATAATGAAAATTCAAGCTATAAAATTCTGCTGATAAAAGACTATAGAAAGAAAAAAATGAAAATAATTGAATTAAAAGGTAAATTACAATGTTAAGACAATATTGGGGCCTTGTTCTGTTTCCCTTCCCCTTTATCACAGATGCTGCAGTTTCTGATGTACAAATTGGTGGAGTGGTGGGTCAACCTGTCACATTGCCCTGCACCTACTCAGCTGCCAGGGAAGGGGTCACAAGCATGTGCTGGGGCCGAGGAGCGTGTCCTTCATTCAGATGCGCAAATGAACTTATCTACACTGATGGAACCCACGTGACCTATCAGCAGATCCGTCGGTACAAACTACTGGGGGACCTTTCGTCAGGAGATGTGTCTTTGACTATAGAGCACGCAAGTGAGTCAGACAGTGGTCTGTATTGTTGCCGAATTGAGATACCAGGATGGTTCAATGATATCAAAATCACCCTAAAGTTGGATATTGAACCAGGTGAGTTTGTCTTCTCTTCCTTTGATATTTTATGCTAGTTAACTGAGTTTTCTATTTGGAGATACCAATATTTTTCTCTTCTTTAATAGGTAAAGCGAAGGTTTCTCTAATCCTGCTTTTTAATAATAATTCTTACTCCTGGGATAGAAGAATATCCTTTACTTGTGGAGATGAGGTTGTAAGAGCAACCTTGATTCAAGGCCATAGGCTAGAATCATCAAGTGACCTCTTAAAATAGTACTTTAAACTGCATTCACTCTTCTTCATTGAAATATAGTGAATATTTTTATCAAGCTGAATTTATTCACTTAAAGAACTGCCTCCTTTCTCTGCCCCCTTTCTATGTTCACCTGTTGCTTTTAAGAAATCAATAAGGGTCAGTAGGTGGCATGGTGGTTAAGGCACTGTATTTTCACATGGCCAACTGTGGTTTGAATCCCAGAACTGGCAGCTTGAAAATCACAATAAGTAAGTAGATAAATAAATGTTAAAAAAAGAAATGAATGAAATCGAAATTTTTGAGAACATAATAAATATTTTTCCATCTTGATGTAGACATCTTATTTTCCTTATTGTTAGATAAAAGGAGGTAATCGAGGATTTTCTGGTTTTTGGTGTTCATTTCTAATGAATCTCCTTCCACTGAAGTCTTGCCTTTTGACAATAGAATTCAAGATCAGTGGCCTTAATAAGTTGTCTTCCTTCCTTCCTCCCTCCCTACCTCCTTTCCTTCCTTCCTTTCTTTCTTTCTTTGCTATAGAGTGTGTGCGCTCGCCAGAAAGACAGAGAGAGACAGAGACACAGAAAGTGAGAAATCATCCCCCAGGGGGATGGCCATGCCACAATCCCTTTTCCTCCATTCTCCTCTCGGAATCTTGGGCTCACACACACGTGTGCCCGGCATGTGTTTACGCCACTGGGTTCAGAACTCGAACTGTAGTCCAGCGTGGGAGTCCAGCGACATAGCCATTCTGCCAACTGCTGGTTCCTCTTTTTTTTTAAAAAGAAATTTTTGCTATAGGGTACATGTACTTACTGGAGAGAGAGAGAGAGAAAGAGAGAGAGAGAGAGAGAGAGAGAGAGTGAGAGAGAGAGAGGGAAAGTGAGAAATCACTCCCCAGAGAGAATGGTCTCTCTGCAATCCTTTCTCCTCCATTCTTTTTCTGGGATCGTGGGCACACATGCACATGTGTCTGGCGTGAATCTCAAGTTTGGGGCTGGGACTTGAACTGTGGTCGGCCAGGTGGGAGTCCAATGATGTAACTTCTACACTATCTGCTGCCCTCTACCCCCTTTTTAAATTGTGAGCAACTTTATTTTGCAAACTCTCAGTTCTTGGACTTGGCTTGCTTCTCTTATAAAAGGCAAATGATATGAAAACCATTCTGATGGAGAAAATCACTGACTCTGAGAAACTAGGATGGGAAGGCAATTTAGGAAAGCGAAAGAAGTTGGTGATTTCATGCACTACCAATAAGTGTGAGGAGGCAGCATGTAGAGGAATGATTGTCATTACAAACTTCTTGGAGATGTGAAATTATATTACTAATCTGACTGAATTTTGTTGATAGCATAAAAATAAATTAGTAGGAAACTTCTGTAATGCTTAGAAATTCTTTAATAGGTAGATATTTGCAAAAGCATTGGTCAGTCCAGTTAGAGAAAGGGTCCATAAGAGAGCCAAAGTGACTCAGCCGCACCCCCAGTAATCAATTCAATGCCTACATTTTCTTGAACTTCTCACAGACTGAAACGTAGGGCTTCTTCTCAACAGCTCATTCTTTTTTGCAACTTCTTCTTGGAGAAAAATCCCTGAAGAAGAAAAGTGAATGAAATGATTAGGTTTCCTCCTTTATTGTTCCTAGTACAAAACTGGGACCAGATTTATTGCATGTTTGCTTTTTTTCCCTCTAGATTAGATTTTAAACTGTGGAGGGAGGAGATTAAATTGCTCTCAGACCTTTGACTACTCATTAGATCAAGGATAGCAAATTATAGCTCCAGGGCTACATAAGATTATAAAGTAGACCCACCACCTATTTCCAAATCAAGTTTTACTGGAACACAACCACACTCATTGATTTATTAGTATATATTGTGTATGGCTTCTTTCAAAGTGACAAGAATTGAACAGTTGCCATTGTTCCATAGGACCTCCAAGCCCAAAATATTAAGTATCTGGCCATTGACAGAAAAACTTTGCTGACCTCTGCTGTAACTAATTTCTTGTACATAATAAATATGTAAAAAAAAACATTTTTCTCTTCAAGTTAAAAAATTGACTAGATTTCAAATTAAATTGTGTCCCCCGAGGAGGAAAAGCTTTCAAATGAGTAGTCACCTATTTAAGGAAACTGAAGTTTTATTTTTGTTAGTAGTGTTGAGATTTAAGGAAACTTCTTATAGGGAAAAAAGAAGTGCCTTATGAGGAAAAAGTACAGTATTCCTTGATTCATACCTTTATTGACCTACTTTTGTACTAGACACTTGAATTAATTTTAGTCTCCACTCTCTCTCTGGGTAGCTCTGAGACCTTCTGTAAGCTGTTTGGATTTCAGTAGCACTTCTGACTCTGGAAGAGGTTATTACCTCTTGTAAACTTGCAAATTACTCTGAAATGGAAAGAAACTTCAGAAGATCTTGTCCACCTTCTAGCCCAGTGTACAAATCCTTTGTTCTGGTCCTCACATGGCATCTAGCACAGGCTAATGGGCACGAGTTAACCCTCAGTTAAGAGGTAGGTCTATAGGGTGTGAAACTTTAGGACTGAGTGCACTGAATGCTCTTTATTTGGTAAACATTCTGGGCCTGGGAACTACTGTCGAAGTCTTTGTTATTACCATAAAGAGAAGGGCAAAGAATAGCTCCAGGACCTAGACTCTTTCCTACTGTGTGCTCTCTTCTGAATATATTCCCTTCAATGCAACTGCTTCCTATTTTGTGAACAGGCCCTATAGCTGATTATAGTTGGCTAATGGCAGATGGAGAGTTCAGGAGTGATAATTCAACCTAGGGACAGTTGCTCTTGTGAGTGTGTCTTTATTTATTTATTATTCTGTTGCTATAACAGAATACATGAGATTGGGTCATTTATAAGAAAAGAAGTTTAGTCAACATCAAGTTGTTGGGGCTGGGAAGTTCAAAATCAGGTAGCAGCACTTGGTGAGGGCCTCATGCTTGGTCATAAATGATGATTTGCATTACATGGCAGGAATACATGTAGCAGTGGTAAGCAAGTGTGTACAAAAAAGGTGACCTCAATTTCTTCTTCTTCTTCTTTTTTTTTTTTACTTGCCATAGGGCAGGAACACTTACTGGAGACAGAAAGATAAAGAAAGAGAGACAGAGAGAAAATGAGAAAGCACACTTCAGAGGAGATGACCATACCACAATCACTCCTCCTCCATTCTTCTCTTGGGATTCTGGATACACATCCACACATGCTTGGCATGTTTTTCAAGCTGCAGAATCTGGGACTCAAACCTTATGGAATCCAGCCACTTCACACCACCTGACAGGCCCAGAGTGACCTTGCTTTATAATGACTCTCTCTTAAAGAAACTTATCTAGTCCCATGAGAGTGAAAACTCACCACCCCAAGATGAGATGGCATTAATCCTTTCCAGAAGATGGATTCCTCATGGTGCAAACACCTCTTAGCGCTCCCACTATCTCTCAGACACCATCATGCTGGCAGCCAAGCCTCAGAGTTTTGGTGGAGATAGGACAAACCATATTCCCACAATAACGGCATGCTAGGGTTCAGTCCTGGCCTGAGGCACTCGTTTCTCACTGCTTGACTAATCCTCGCTTCCATGTTGCTTTCTAACTCTAGCCAGAACCACAAGTGCTCCAACAACTACTAGGGTTTCTACTACTGCTCCTACAACGCCAGCATCCACAAAGAGCCCCGAACCAGGTAACGAAACGTGTTTCAGAGCCCAGAGGCCTTCTAGCAGACCATTAAGAGCATTATGTAAGGCAGAGGTACAGTCTTGGGTAAGAGACCTCACCAGGATTCCAAACATGGCCTTTACCAGGTTTGTGATCCTCCCTCTCTCTCCAGATAATATGCGCTTTTGGTATAAATAACCATTTTCTGAGTGAGGGTACCTCTCACTTTTGCCATAGGGTGGGTACCACTATGCCCAGGTACTCTTCACATTTTATCAGATTCTCAAAGGGATTATTATTAGCCAAAAATAGCTGGACCACTGATCCAGGACATGTAATGGGGATGATGTAGCTCAGGCAGAGCTAGACACAGTTTTTATGATGAAAAAGTAATGAAAGTGTCAGATTAATGTGATGGCTCACACAAGGAGTTTTGAGGGTATGCTTTTAACAAAGTGAATATTTAGTGTTCCTATGTACCAGGCACCATGCTACATCCTTTAAGATATTACATCATTTAATTCTTAGGACAATTGCATATACCGTTGTTGATATAATTCAACCCTATATAATTAATTGTGTGAGAACTGAAACCCCAAATCTAAAAGTTCATTGCTGAAAGTCATACAGATAAAAAGTGGTAGAGTTAGGATGCAGTCTCTGTTAATATCCATGTCCACCTGACTGGCCCAGAATGACCTTGCTTTATAATGACTCTCTCTTAAAGCAACTAATCTAGTCCCATGAGAATGAAAACTCACCACCCCAAGATGAGATGGCATTAATCCCTTCCAGAAGATGGATTCCTCATGGTGTAAACACCTCTTAGCGGTCCCACCATCTCTCAAACACCATCGCACTGGCAGCCAATCCTCAGAGTTTTGGTGGAGACAGGACAGAACATATCCTCACAATAGCTGCTTGCTTGGGTTCAGTCCCCGCCTGAGGAGCTTGTTTCTCTCTGCTTGACTAATCCTCGCTTCCATGTTGCTTTCTAACTCTAGCCAGGACCACAAGTGCTCCAACAACTGCTAGGGTTTCTACTACTGCTCCTACAACGCCAGCATCCACAAAGAGCCCCGAACCAGGTAACGAAACGTGTTTCAGAGCCCAGAGGCCTTCTAGCAGACCATTAAGAGCATTATGTAAGGCAGAGGTACAGTCTCGGGTAAGAGACCTCACCAGGATTCCAAACATGGCCTTTACCAGGTTTGTGATCCTCCCTCTCTCTCCAGATAATATGCACTTTTGGTATAAATAACCATTTTCTGAGTCCCTCTCTCCCCAGATAATATGCGCTTTTGGTATAAATAACCATTTTCTGAGTGGGGGTACCCTTCACTTTTTATCTGATTCTCAAAGGTTATTATGAGCCCAAAAGAGCTAGACCACTGATCCAGGGGATGTAATGGGATGATGTAGCTCTGGCCCAGCTAGACACAGCTTTATGATTAGAAAGTAGAGAAAGTGTCAGATTAATGTGATAGCTCACACAAGGAGTATGAAAAGAGTTCACTTAGGCCATCATGAAGTTGGAACCTCCATTTGAGGGTATGCTTTTAACAAAGTGAATATTTAGTGTTCCTATGTACCAGGCACCATGCTACATCCTTTAAGATATTACATCATTTAATTCTTAGGACAATTGCATATACCGTTGTTGATATAATTCAACCCTATATAATTAATTGTGTGAGAACTGAAACCCCAAATCTAAAAGTTCATTGCTGAAAGTCATACAGATAAAAAGTGGTAGAGTTAGGATGCAGTCTCTGTTAATATCCATGTCCACCTGACTGGCCCAGAATGACCTTGCTTTATAATGACTCTCTCTTAAAGCAACTAATCTAGTCCCATGAGAATGAAAACTCACCACCCTAAGATGAGATGGCATTAATCCCGTCCAGAAGATGGATTCCTTAGGGTGTAAACACCTCTTAGCGGTCCCACCATCTCTCAAACACCATCGCACTGGCAGCCAATCCTCAGAGTTTTGGTGGAGACAGGACAGAACATATCCTCACAATAGCAGCAGGCTAGGGTTCAGTCCTGGCCTGAGGAGCTTGTTTCTCACTGCTTGACTAATCCTTGCTTCCATGTTGCTTTCTAACTCTAGCCAGGACCACAAGTGCTCCAACATCTACTAGGGTTTCTACTACTGCTCCTACAACGCCAGCATCCACAAAGAGCCCTGAACCAGGTAACCAAATGTGTTTCAGAGCCCAGAGGCCTTCTAGTAGACCATTAAGAGCATTATGTAAGGCAGAGGTACAGTCTTGGGTAAGAGACCTCACCAGGGTTCCAAACATGGCCTTTACTGGGTTTGTGATCCTCCCTCTCTCCCCAGATAATATGCGCTTTTGGTATAAATAACCATTTTCTGAGTGAGGGTACCTCTCACTTTTGCCATAGGGTGGGTGCCACTATGCCCAGGTACTCTTCACTTTTTATCAGATTCTCAAAGGGATTATTATTAGCCAAAAATAGCTGGACCACTGATCCAGGACATGTAATGGGGATGATGTAGCTCAGGCAGAGCTAGACACAGCTTTTATGATCAAAAAGTAATGAAAGTGTCAGATTAATGTGATGGCTCACACAAGGAGTTTGAAGAGTTCACTTCGGAGTTTGAAGAGTTCACTTAGGCCATTCTGAAGTTGGACCCTCCATTTGAGTGTACAGTTTTAACAAAGTGAATATTTACTATTTCCTATGCACCAGGCAGCATGCTACATACTTTACGATATGACATCATTTAATCCTTAGGACAACTGCATATACTGTTGCCGATATAATACAACCCTACGTAATTGTGTGAGAACTAAAACCCAAAATCTAAAAGTTCACTGCTGAAAATTATACACATAAAAAGTGGTTGAGTTCAAATTCAGTCTCTGTTAATAATCATGCCACCTGAATGACTGAGAGTCACCTTGCTTTATGATTAACCTCTCTTGAAGTAACTAATCTAGTCTCATGAGAGTGAACTCACCACCCCAAGATGAGATGGCATTAATCCCTTCCAGAAGATGGATTCCTCATGGTGTAAACACCTCTTAGC
>NW_006203646.1:4956540-4962019 GCF_000334495.1 Tupaia belangeri chinensis
GCTTCCATGTTGCTTTCTAACTCTAGCCAGGACCACAAGTGCTCCAACAACTGCTAGGGTTTCTACTACTGCTCCTACAACGCCAGCATCCACAAAGAGCCCCGAACCAGGTAACGAAACGTGTTTCAGAGCCCAGAGGCCTTCTAGCAGACCATTAAGAGCATTATGTAAGGCAGAGGTACAGTCTCGGGTAAGAGACCTCACCAGGGTTCCAAACATGACCTTTACCAGGTTGTGATCCTCCCTCTCTCCCCAGATAATATGCGCTTTTGGTATAAATAACCATTTTCTGAGTGGGGGTACCCTTCACTTTTTATCTGATTCTCAAAGGTTATTATGAGCCCAAAAGAGCTAGACCACTGATCCAGGGGATGTAATGGGATGATGTAGCTCTGGCCCAGCTAGACACAGCTTTATGATTAGAAAGTAGAGAAAGTGTCAGATTAATGTGATAGCTCACACAAGGAGTATGAAAAGAGTTCACTTAGGCCATCATGAAGTTGGACCCTCCATTTGAGGGTATGCTTTTAACAAAGTGAATATTTAGTGTTCCTATGTACCAGGCACCATGCTACATCCTTTAAGATATTACATCATTTAATTCTTAGGACAATTGCATATACCGTTGTTGATATAATTCAACCCTATATAATTAATTGTGTGAGAACTGAAACCCCAAATCTAAAAGTTCATTGCTGAAAGTCATACAGATAAAAAGTGGTAGAGTTAGGATGCAGTCTCTGTTAATATCCATGTCCACCTGACTGGCCCAGAATGACCTTGCTTTATAATGACTCTCTCTTAAAGCAACTAATCTAGTCCCATGAGAATGAAAACTCACCACCCTAAGATGAGATGGCATTAATCCCGTCCAGAAGATGGATTCCTTAGGGTGTAAACACCTCTTAGCGGTCCCACCATCTCTCAAACACCATCGCACTGGCAGCCAATCCTCAGAGTTTTGGTGGAGACAGGACAGAACATATCCTCACAATAGCTGCTTGCTTGGGTTCAGTCCCCACCTGAGGCACTTGTTTCTCTCTGCTTGACTAATCCTCGCTTCCATGTTGCTTTCTAACTCTAGCCAG
This sequence comes from Tupaia belangeri chinensis, assembly GCF_000334495.1. NCBI lineage: Eukaryota > Metazoa > Chordata > Mammalia > Scandentia > Tupaiidae > Tupaia > Tupaia belangeri. Next base: position 4,957,629 of record NW_006203646.1, read on the forward strand.
GACCACAAGTGCTCCAACAACTGCTAGGGTTTCTACTACTGCTCCTACAACGCCAGCATCCACAAAGAGCCCCGAACCAGGTAACGAAACGTGTTTCAGAGCCCAGAGGCCTTCTAGCAGACCATTAAGAGCATTATGTAAGGCAGAGGTACAGTCTCGGGTAAGAGACCTCACCAGGATTCCAAACATGGCCTTTACCAGGTTTGTGATCCTCCCTCTCTCTCCAGATAATATGCACTTTTGGTATAAATAACCATTTTCTAAGTGAGGGTACCTTACACTTTTGCCATTGGGTGGGTGCCACTATGCCCAGGTACTCTTCACTTTTTATCAGATTCTCAAAGGGATTATTATTAGCCAAAAATAGCTGGACCACTGATCCAGGACATGTAATGGGGATGATGTAGCTCAGGCAGAGCTAGACACAGCTTTTATGATGAAAAAGTAATGAAAGTGTCAGATTAATGTGATGGCTCACACAAGGAGTTTGAAAAGAGTTCACTTCGGAGTTTGAAGAGTTCACTTAGGCCATTCTGAAGTTGGACCCTCCATTTGAGTGTACAGTTTTAACAAAGTGAATATTTACTGTTTCCTATGCACCAGGCAGCATGCTACATGCTTTATAATATGGTATCATTTAATCCTTAGAACAATTGCATATACTGTTGCCAATATAATTCAACCCTACATAATTGTGTGAGAACCAAAACCCAAAATCTAAAAGTTCACTGCTGAAAATTATACACATAAAAAGTGGTTGAGTTCAAACTCAGCCTCTGTTAATAATCATGCCACCTGAATGACCGAGAGTCACCTTGCTTTATAATGACCCTCTTTTTGAAGCAACTGATCTAGTTCATGAGAGTGTGAACTCACCACCCCAAGATGAGATGGCATTAATCCCTTCCAGAAGATGGATTCCTCATGGTGTAAACACCTCTTAGCGGTCCCACCATCTCTCAGACACCATCTCACTGGCAGCCAAGCCTCAGGGAGTTTTGGTGGAGACAGGACAAAATATATTCCCACAATAGCAGCATGCTAGGGTTCAGTCCCCGCCTGAGGAGCTTGTTTCTCACTGCTTGACTAATCCTCGCTTCCATGTTGCTTTCTAACTCTAGCCAGTACCACAAGTGCTCCAACAACTACTAGGGTTTCTACTTCTGCTCCTACAATGCCAGCATCCACAAAGAGCCCCGAACCAGGTAACCAAATGTGTTTCAGAGCTCAGAGGCCTTCTAGTGAGAGGCCGTAGACTATTCAGGGCATTGTGTAAGGCATAAGTACAATCTCAGGTAAGAGACCTCACATAGGTTCCAAATGTGGCCTTTATAAGATTTGTGGTCCTTTCCCTCTTATCAAATTATAGTACACTTTTGTATATATAAGCATTTTCTGATTGAGGGTATCCTTCACTTTTTATCACATTCTCAAATGGAATTTTTATTAGCCGATAATAACTGGCCCACTCATCCAGGGCATGTAATGGATAATGTAGCTCTGGCCCAGCTAGACACAGCTCTATGATGAAAGTAGAGAAAGCGTCAGATTAATGAGATAGCTTGCACAAAGAGTGTGAAAAGAGTTCACTTAGAGCATTCTGAAGTTGGACCCTCCATTTGAGGGTATGCTTTTAACAAAAGCATATATTTAGTGTTCCTATACACTGGGCACCATGCTACATGCTTTATGATATGATATCATATAATTCTTAGGACAACTGCATATACTGTTGTTGGTATAATTCAACCCTAGATAATTGTCAGAACTGAAACCCAAAATCTAAAAGTTCATTGCTGAAAGTCATACTGATCAAAAGTGGTTGAGTTAGGATTCAGTCTCTGTGAACATGATTTTGTAACTTGTACTTTTATACTATTAAATTGTGTCTCCTTTTTGGACACAGAGCTTAATATTTAGATGAGTTTATCCTGATCTTACATCCTCATTTAAAAAGCTTTTATACAACTATGCAGTCTTTTGTGGGCAGCCAGTGACTGACACAGTTTTACTTCAATGGTCCTTTAATTTAGTTATGTAGCATGGAACTTGCAAAAGATATTATTTATAATGATGCGAAAGTAAACATCAAATTTAAGAACTTCATGCATTTAGATCATGTGTATTTAGGTTTTAATTCAGGTCTTGTGGTTAATATTTCAAATTTCCCATAGTAAGAGTTTAGATTTATTACGAATGTAGAATCACTTGTCTTACAGGTGAGGCTTGTCATTCAGAGGACAAATTTAAGTTCAAATCTTCTATTTCCAGGATTAAAAATATAATTTTAGTGGAGTTTCTCAAAAGCTCCGAAACCTTATGACCCCTTGAGGTGGCTCTGGATTCCGAGGAGAAACAGTGTCAGGACCTCATAGCCAGAACAATTTATTGGAACATATTGATTTCCTTTTCCTCTTATTGAACTGTGTGTCTATTTAACCAAGAGAGATGGTAAGAATTGGGCTGTCAGCTGGATTTGGAAGAGAGGGCTTTAGTTTATATCTAGGATTTCAGAGCCATAAAATTTTGTTAAGAAAAGGAGCTTTGTTCCAGGCCACTGAACACACTAGAGAATCCATTGGACTTACTCAGTATTGACTCAATTCTTTAATATGGTCATGCTTCACTTAATAACAGGGTTGTATTCTGAGAAATGTGTCATTAGGTAATTTCCTCATTGCATGATCATCCTGGAATATTCTTTCTTTTTTTGAAAGGTTTTTGCTATAGGGCATGTGCGCTTGCCAGACAGACAGAGAGACAGAGAGACAGAAAGTGAGAAATCGCCCCCCAGGGGGGATAGCCACACTGTAATCCCTTCTCCTCCTTTCTCCTCTCTGGATCTTGGGCACGCACACACATGTGCCCAGCGTGAGTTTTAAGCCACGGGGTCCGGAACACAAACCGCGGTCAACTACATGGGAGTCTAGCAACATAGCCATTACGCTAACTGTTGGTCCCCATCCTGGAATATTCTTAACACGGACCTAGATGGTATAGCCTACTACATACTGAAGCTATTTGGTAGAGACTATATGCTCCATGGGATGACTGTCAAGTATGTAGCTTCTCAACAAGTGAAATGTTATTATGCTGAGCATGACTGTATTTAGTTTGTGCCTACTAATGTGGATGGATTAGTAGAGAGAATATACATAAATTACTGACTTTGTTTAAAACTGTGATTTAGAAGAAAAATATTGGTTTATATGCCTATATAACCTTCTTGGTGATAGAATTAATTGAGTCTTAATCTTAGCTTGATAGTTTCCTCAAGAGTGTGAGTTTAGAATTGAACAGTACAAAAAGGAGATGAGCATTGGACCTAATCTAATGCAGGGATATTTATCTTTTTATCCATCCCTCCCTTGTTTGGTGCCTCTCGTAAATGCTAACTGCCCAAAATACTCATAGGATAACTGGATGTAAGGTTGTCCAAACAGGGAAGAAAACAAAGATACCACAGACCCAGACTTGAAAAAGATATAAGAAGTCTTTTGAGCAGAACTAAATTGGGTAAAGACTAACCTCCTAACTCTCTTGTTTTGTCCTGTTTTTCACTTCCTAAAGCTACATCCTCATACAGGTTTGAGCATTAGAGAAAAACAGGAAAACAGTTCATAACATGAGATGCGATTATGTTGAAGTGTGAAGTTATGACCCTGTAGTGGGAAAAGGGAAACAGAAAGATCAGTGAGAAGTAATTAGGAAAGTCCAGGTTTGGGAATTCTTATATAGCTATCACCACTACTAATTTGCTCTAAAATTCCATGGTACTGTAAGAGAAGGGAATCATGTAAAAACCTTGTAGAGGCAAGTGACTAACTCTGCAGATAAGGTGAGCTATGTGATAGGAGACAATAAAGAGATTTCAAGAAAAGAAAGGGAAACATAGCCCTACCTTAGAGAATTCCTAGTGGAAAGTTTTGGGTAAGAAATGGAAACCAAGTCAGGTAACAGAGGAAATTCCTCATAGAAAAGGAATGACTAGAATGCAAGTGCAGAAGGAGCCAGGATTAGGGTCTACCAGGAAACTTACTTCATGTGTTGCAAATCATTAATAAATCCAAGACATTGGGCAATAGTGTTACCTTGAAGAAACTTCAAGGAATTACATATTATGAGTATTCATTTTCTGTTGATCCATTTGCACATCTCCCTATCAAGATGTATGGATAAGCTGAAACTTGAATGAGGCCAGAAATCCCGGTCTGGGGCTGTTGTGAAGGGGATAGAACAGATTAATGCAAATTCTCAGACCCTGTTACCAGAATGTGAAATACCACTTGTATTAGTAAAATAGAAGCTCCCCCCTGGGGGGTGATTTCTCGCTTTCTATCTCTCTGTCTTTCTCTGTCTGTCTGGCGAGCGCACAGGCCCTATAGCAAAAA
>NW_006203646.1:4962036-4964964 GCF_000334495.1 Tupaia belangeri chinensis
AAAAAAAAAAAAAAAAAAAAAAAAAAGCTTAATTGGGTGTTCTACAGAAGATATGTTATAGGCTTTATGCATGGAGAGGAAGCCTAGGTATATGGAAGATGGAGAAATGACACTGTCTATTGAAAAAACTCTCTAGAACATTATCTAGAGCACATTTCCTCATTATAATGAAGTAATTAGACAACAATATAATACCTGAAAGGCCATCTTTGGTTTAATTTCTAAGGGGAGTTGAAAAAGCTAGAAGTAGGTAGATGGGAGCCAGGCATGCCTACTGAGGAAGACTGGGTAAAGGTCCTAGGAGGAAGTTGATGGTAATTTCTGATTTCAATTTTTTTTGTTGTTGTTTTTTGGTTGGGGGTAAAAATTTTCTTCCACAAATAGAACACAACTCTTCTAATATTTTCATTCCAGTACCTACTTCACCTTCAACAGCAGGAACCCAATCTACAACAATGCCAGAAAAAAGGATACAACCCACCAGCTCACCATTGTACTGTTGCACAACAGGTAACTGCATTCTCTTTCCAGAACACTGAGGAAATTTAAGCCTTGAAAATGAGCAATCTGAAGTAAGATCAGATCTGACTTGAGTGGCAACAAGCCTTTCAAATCAGCTCTATGACTCGTGGAAGTGTCTATACTCTTGGAATCTATTTTGTTATTTGCAAAATATTGAATCATCAGAAAAGTCATGACATATATTTCTGTGCAAAAATGTGTCATGACTTTTCTGATGACCCGATACTATTATTAGAATGTCTAAAATCTTTATGCCTGATTGACACAAGTAGCTTGTATGGTTTGGGAATGTTCACATGGGTATTACTTTATTTTAATACAGCACATCAACCCATCTTGACTTGAAAGTTACTATTAGATTTGATCTCTTGGGCTAGGGCATTAAAACTATTAAATCCAGCTTTCTGGTGTCTAGACCAAACTGATTACTCATGCTTCTTCAAGTTCCAGACCCTAAATTCAGTCACGTGGCTCCTCTACTGCGTTTTCAATCTTGTATGTACATGAGCATTCTGAGATGGTGCTATGGCATTAATGTTTGCCTCCCCCGTCCCCGAAGCATCTGGAAGGTGATTATATTTGAGGGAAGAACCCTCACAAATAGGCTTAGTACCCTTACAGAGAGGCCTGGGAGCTTATTTTCCCCCCTTTCCCATGTGGTGACAAATTAAAGGCACTATCTAGAAGAAGAAGGGTCCTCACCAAAAACTCAATCTGCCATCTTGATCTTAAATTTCCTGGCCTTTTGAATTATGAGCAATAAATTTCTGTTGTTTATAAATTACCCAGTATAAGGCATTTTGTTACAACAACCCAAATGGATTAAGATCGTTGGGTTGGGGTTAACAATACCAACATCAAGGAGGAAAACCTCACTGAGATCCTTCTATTTTCTAGACAGTCTTCCCCACTCTCCCAAATCTGAGCAGTCTTACAGTACCTACTCTTTAGAAATACAGAATTGACCTACCATTCTTTGAGATGGAGAAAGGTGATGTGGAATCCTGTCATCTTTCTAAGCCAACTGTTTTTATTACCCATGGTGATAAGTTTTGGGAGTGCCACGTGCTGATTCCCTTTGTGAGCAGAGCTGGCTTCTGTGTTCTTGTCTGCATCCAAACAAGGTCAAGTTTTGCAGGACTCCTCATGTGTATGACTCACTGTACTCAGGAGCGGCCAATCTGAAACACTATCTTCGCTCACCATATGGCCTGACTTTTGCCAATCATTCCTGGAAGCTGGTTAATTTAAAATGAGCCTGCAGTGCAATTCACAGAGGGACCTATTCAATTGGATAATGGTGACATTTGGTTTTGAAAGTGGAATCTTTAGTGCGAACTGTTTCTGGGCACAAAAACAAAGTAAAAATAGATAAAAATACAAGGTAACAGGAGCAGGAGCAGCTGTCTACCCCTCTTTTAGCATGCGAGGAAGAAGTAAGTAGGAGTGGGGAATCGTTCTCTGAAATACCATGTCATTAAAACCTGGTCAAGGTAGAGCTTTCCAGAGTGCGAAGGACATGGAGCAGCTGTGTCCCCAGGACTTGAGTGACGGCAGAGATTTTGGCCATGTATCTGAGGCTCATGGGCCAAGTCCCCACTGTACCGGTGTCAGCCCTCAGTTGGCTAAAACCTCATGGAAGCAAAGTTAGATCTGGAAGAGATTTCAGTTGTCATATGATCCACTAGCTACCTTTGACAGATTTATGTGCTAGGGAACTCATACATTATATGATTTAATTCTTTCAAGGCAGGCCACATTTACTGCCATTGCCAGACTGGGGAGACTACAGTTCTGCTCTGGAGACACACAGGTTCTAATCCAGTCACCAGTTATTAGCTGTGTGCCCTTGAGCTAGTTGTTTAATGCTCCTCACTAGATGATTAGAGTATATGATATTCAGAAAGTACGTGGCACAGTATTCCCTTTCCCCTGCATTGTTCCTTTTATCGAATAATAGTGATAGTAATAACAGTCAATATTTTCTTTTTAGGGACCAGCAGTTAGTGTAATGGCTATGTCACTGGACTCCCACGTAGTCGACCACAGTTCGCGTCCCGGACCCAGTGGCTTAAAACTCATGCCGGGCACGTGTGCGTGCATGACCAAGATCCCAAGAGGAGAATGGAGGAGAAGGGATTGTGGCGTGGCCATCCCCCCTGGGGGGGGTGATTTCTTGCTTTCTGTCTCTTTGTCTCTGTCTGTCTGGCGAGCACACGTGCCCTATAGCAAAAACCTCTCAAAAAAAAAAAAAAGATTTTTTTTTTAGTTTCACTGTAGTGCGTGTACACTTGCCAGAGACAGAAAGATGGAAAATGAGAAGTCACCCCCCAGGGATCAGCAGTTAGCGTAATGGCTATGTCACTGGACTCCCATGTAGTCGACCGCGGTTCAAATCCCAGACCT
>NW_006203646.1:4965061-4966205 GCF_000334495.1 Tupaia belangeri chinensis
CTGGCTTTCTGGGGAGTGCACCCCCCCTATAGCAAAAACCTCTCCAGGAAAAAAAAAAAACAAGAAAAAAAAACCAAAATCACCTTCCAGAGGGAATGGCCACACTATAATTCCTACTCTTCCAGGCTCTTCTCAGGACTTAGGGTATGCAAGCACATGCACCTGGCCGCCAAGAGATTTGAACTTTACAGTTGGCCATGTGAGATCCAGTTGCCTTAACCTCCAGATCACTTGCTGGCCCATAATAACAGTTGGTATTTATCCAACATAGTATTATATACATCATCTACTTTAACTGTAACTAATCAAATGTACTATTAATATCTTGTAGTTCAAGGGCATCCCAGAAATACACACACACACACACACACACACACACACACACACACACATTTCTATACATATACGCATACAAGTGAGTCTTCAAAAAGTTTGTAAAAAATGTATATTATGGAAAAGTATTTAAAACTGTTTTGTATCTAAATAAATTTGTACTTCCAATTCCTATGAACTTTTTGAAGTACCCTCGTACATATGCCTATATGTATATGCAAAGAACCTTGAGTATCAATCAAGGTTACATTGCTGGGAACCAGCAGTTAGCGTAATGGCTATGTCGCTGGACTCCCACGTAGTCGACCGCGGTTCGTGTCCCGGACCCGGTGGCTTACACACACACATTTCTATACATATACGCATACAAGTGAGTCTTCAAAAAGTTTGTAAAAAATGTATATTATGGAAAAGTATTTAAAACTGTTTTGTATCTAAATAAATTTGTACTTCCAATTCCTATGAACTTTTTGAAGTACCCTCGTACATATGCCTATATGTATATGCAAAGAACCTTGAGTATCAAGGTTACATTGCTAACAGACATTGTCAGCCTTGAAATCAAATTTTATCTTACTCAAGGCTACTCATGGCCCAGTCATTGCTTTTAGCTCTTTAGAAAGTGGTTTCAAAATGAGTAAAATGTGAACACAGTGATGGGACTACTTGGGAAGATAAGATTAATTTAATTTTATTCATGTTAAAGCTCTGTAGATTTGTCAGTAGTTAGAGGGTTTCCCGGATCTATGGTCTTTTTTTTTTTTTTTTTTTTTCCATAGGGGGCATACACTCCCACAGAAGCAACAGAGAG
>NW_006203646.1:4966332-4974929 GCF_000334495.1 Tupaia belangeri chinensis
ACACACACACACACACACACACACATACCTGGCATGAATTTTAAGCCACCAGGTCTGGGACTCAGAATGTGGTTGGCCATGTGGGAGTCCAGCACCTTAACTACCATACCACCTGTTGGCCTGACCTATGGTCTTTTCATTTGATGGTAGTGCAGTGTGTGTGGTGGTTACCAGCAGAGGCTCTTGTCATTTACTAAAATTGGAAACTCATTTAGCCATTCTGTTTCTTCACCTATGAAGTGAGATTAAGGAATTGATTGTTAAGATGTTAAGTACTTAGAACATGGCAGCTACTCAGTTAAAAGAGAATTGTGTATTTGACCTAGAGATGCCTAGGAAAGCCAACAGAACATATTATAAGATATCTTAAAATATTTTACAAATTTGAGTGTTGGGTCAGCAATTGGCATGGAGGTTGAGGCACTGAATCCCACATGGCTGACTGTGAGGTTCAAGTCCTGGACCTGGTGGCTTAAACATTATACCAGGTATGTGTGCATTCATGCCCAAAGTCCCTAAAGGAGACTAGAGAAGAAATTGTGGCGTGACCATATGCCTTGGAAGGCAATTCATCACTCTCTCTTTCTGTCTCTCTATGGTAAGCACACATGTCTTTTAGCAAAAACTAAAAAAAAAAAAGAGAGTTAAAAATCTGGGCCAGCCCTATGGTTAAAGAGCCAAATCCCAGATGGCAACCATAGTTCAAACCCCAGTTTTGGTGGCTTGAAAAACATGCCTGGTATATGTGCACATTTGCCCAGTATCCCAATGGGATGGAGAAATAGAGGAGAAGAGATTGAGGCATGATCATGCCCTACTGGGGAGTGTTTTCTCCCCCTCTTTCTCTCTCTCTCTGTGGAGTGCATGTGTCTACTGGCAATTAAAAAGAAAAACACTGGGACCAGCAGTTGGCATAATGGCTATGTTGCTGGACTCCCACGTAGTCAATCGTGGTTCAAGTCCTGGACTCGGTGGCTTAAACTCACTCCGGGCGCTTATGCATGCCCAAGAGGAGAATGGAGGAGAAGGGATTGCTGTGTGACCATTCCCCCAGGGGGGTAATTTTTTGCTTTCTATCTCTCTGTCTCTGTCTTTCTGGCAAGCGCACATGCCCTATAGCAAAAACCTCTCCCCCACAAAAAGAAACACACTATGTTCAATATGTCTTATGCTATAGAAAATCCTCATAGTAGTTCTATATTATAAGATTCATTGGTCTTGTGGCTGATATAGCATATTTTTCTAAAGTACTTCTAGATCAAAATCTAGACACATTGGAATATTAGGTAGGAGTTATATGCCATTTGTTTTGGATATCATGGTGCATTTTACTCACATTCTGATGCAAAAGAAATGTAACAGCTGTTGTGAATAAGGTGTTTCTGATCTTTTGATATGCACATGGCCTCTGGGCTGGGCATTCCTCCAAAGCTTCTTAGCTAGCATAAAAATATTCTCTTTTTTTTTTTTTTTGAGAGGTTTTTGCTATAGGGCGCGTGCGCTCGCCAGACAGAGAGAGACTGAGAGACAGAAAGCAAGAAATCACCCCCTAGGGGGGATGGTCATGCCACAATCCCTTCTCCTCCATTCTCCTCTCAGGATCTTGGGCACGCGCGCACACACACACGCGCGGCGTGAGTTTTAAACCACTGGGTCTGGGACGCGAGCCGCGGTCGACTACGTGGGAGTCCAGCGACATAGCCATTACGCTAACTGCTGGTTCCCAAAATATTCTTTTTTTTTTAAGAGAGAGATTTTTGCTATAGGGCTGGTATGCTCGCTAGGGAGAGAGAGAGAGACAGAGAGACATAAAGAGAGATATCACGCCGCAATCACTTCTCCATTCTCTCAGGATCTTGGGCATACATGCACATGTGCCTCTTGTCAGTTTGAAGCTGCTGGGTCTGGGACTCGAAACGCAGTTTGCCATGTGGGAGTCCAGGGATGTAACCATTATGTCATTTGTTCGTCCTAAAAATATGAATTCTTTCTTTTTTTTTTAAGAGAGATTGTTGCTATAGGCTGTGGCACACACTAGAGACAGAGAGACATAGACAGAAAGCAAGAAATTAACCCTCAGAAGGGATGTCCACACCATAATCTCGTCTCCATTCTCCTCTTGGGATTTTGGGCTGCATGCACACGCACCTAGTGTGAATTTTAAGCTGCCCCGGGCCCACTGGACCTGGATTCTAACAGCAGTTGACTACATGGGAGTCCAGCAATGTAACTATTACACCATCTGCTGGTCCAAAAAATATTAATTCTTTTAAGTGACATTCTTAACCTGATTCCATGAATGGGTTTCTCTGATTCTCCCAAAATTATAGGTAAAACTTCTTGTGTGCATGCATTTTCTTCCACAAAGAGAAAAAGCCAGTCAATTTTCTAAGAGCCCTTTACTGAAAGGTTAAAAAACACAACTTCATAGGATAAATTAATAAAATGTTAACAACTTGGTATGACTGTTACAATGCCTACAGCATTTGATCTTATTATTATTCAACTTTTTACCAGAAGGCAATGTGAATATATTTAATGTGTGCTGTAAAAATTCAATATTATTTTTTGTAATTCTAATTAATTTTCCTTCTTGTTGAGCAGATGGGAATGGCACCGTGACACAGTCTTCAGGCAGTCTTTGGCATAACAATCAAACCGTAAGCATATTCCTTTCTATTTATTAGCCAGGTTCCCTTGTCTATCTCCGTGGAAGCAAGTTACATGTAAAGGCAATTTCTGTAAGACTAGTCTATGTTTTGACTTAAACAAAAAGGATGAAAAGAACTTGACTCTTGAATAGATATCTTTTAATTTGAAAAGTTAATTTAAGTCAACCAGTTTTTTAGAGATGACCCAAAAGAGATATTTTATTAAATCTCACATATGCGTGTGCACACACACATGCACACACACACTATACAGATTTTCCAATGGCCAAGTATTGGAAAAAACGAATGAGCTAAGTCAAGGAGAGTAAGTTAGCATAACATACCAAGGAGGATTTCAGCTATTACTGAGGAAACAACATGCTTTGAATTAGTGGGTGAAGCTGAAGTCACACAAAGAAAATATAAAATGTAAGTTAAAAAATTAAGCAAAAATAAGCTTGCTTAGGGACCAGCTGGTGGATTATGTAGGGCCAACTTCGCAGCTGAAGTCCTGGACCCATCAGCTTGAAAATAGCACTGGGCAAGTGTGTGCACAGGCCTAGTATCCCAAGAGGAGAGTGGAAGAGAACGGATTGTGGCATGGTTGTTCCCTCATGATGCCCATCAAAGTCTCAGTTTTAGAAATAAGTCAGACAGATTTATCAATAGGATGTTTTAGCTCTAGGGAGAAGCAACCTTCTTTTTCACATGTGCAAATAATTATTAGAAGTAACAACAACAAAAAAGAGTCAGAGCAGTTCAGGCAAGGTAGAATTATTGAGTGTATGGCCAAATGACCTTGTGCTATATACTTTAGAAACAATGAGAGTACTGCTACATAGGAATCTAACAACTTGGGCAAGTCAGTGGTATAGTGATTGAAGAGGCTGGATCCCACATGGCTGACTGCATGGTTCATATCCTGGAACCAGAGACTGAAGAAACACAGTGGGTCAGTGTGCATGCACACCCAAAATCCCAAAAAAAAGAAAGAAATGGAGGAGAATGGATTTCAGCATGGTCATTCCCTATGAGGAAATGCTTTCTGACTTTCCCTCTCTCTGTGTATGTCTTTCTGGGGAGTGCATGTGCCCTCTTGCAAAAATAAAAAAACAAAAAACACTTGTACAGCATGGGCACTGATTAATCTGGTGGCTATGAACTGAATTTTTACATAGTGGTTAAATATTAGAATTGCCATTACGTAAATATTTATTGTACTACTATAAGGCTAAGTTTATGCTGGATTAACCACATATATCACTTAATCACATTTAATCACATATATCACATATATCACTTAGCTTGCAAAGGGAATATTCCAGCATGCATACATTTCTCACCGTTCCAGTTGAGAATAGTATACACGTTATCTAGTTTTCCTTTTAAAATACTTAGCTGCGCATTCTAAAATGAACACTCAGTTTTTGTATAATATAATTAAGAAATGAAAGCAGAGCCTTCCTCTCAAAATCCCATTCTCCATCAAAACACTTCCCCTTCCTCACTTACCTATGAGGATGCATAGATAAGATAATAACACAGTTTCCCCCTCCCAGACACTGGCTGTGCCCCTTTAAAGCAAGTGTGGCTCAAATGTTGCTGCCCTCTTCTGTGTTCCTCATAGTGTTTACCACTCCAATGTGTACCTAAAAGTACCTCATCCAAGGACGCCAATGAATCTGCCGTCTATAGACGCAGAAACAGATTCAGAGAGGTTCCCTTGTTCGTGGTCACACAACAGCTAACCAAAAGAGCTGGGGTTGTGACTCCAGGAATTAAGCTCTTCTGTAGGAAAAGACTTGATCCTTTCTTTTCTCTCTGATCCTCCACTTCCTTTCTGTTAAGATTATCTACCCTGTGAGATCCCTTTAGGATTAGAGCTAAACTATGAAAAAGAGCCTAGCAGGATGCCTGGCTTATTAGAGGAGGTGTTGATCCTTTATGATCCACACCAGGAAGTTTAAACATAATTCTGCATTCTGCATAATTGCACAGCAATAAATAATCAGGGGCCAGGTCTGTGAACAGCTACTTTCAAGTTAATGGACATAGAAATAGAATCTTGACTTACAGTCGAAAAACAAGTAAGGACTATAACCAAAGACCACATTTAATAACTGAGCAGATTCAGATAGTATCAGATAAAGCCAACATATGTAAATAACTTTTTAAAAAAGAATTATTCATTTATTTATATAATTCCATTTGTTGTTATTATTATTTTTTAACTTGACCAGAGAGAGAAAGAGAGAGAAAGGGAAAGTGAGAAAGCAAGCCGCCAGGTCCGGGACTCAAACTGTGGTCAGCTATGTGGGAATCCAGTTGTTTGAACCACCACGTTACCTGCCGGCCCCAATAATTTTTTTTTTTTTAAATATCAAAAAAGGATGTTTTTAGACATAGTCTGTTCATGTGTAAAACAGATATAATAAATGTTTAGTTTGAACTTTGACAAAATGTATTCACTTACATAAATACCATTCTAAACAAAATATAAAACATTCTAAAATATGTTTTAGATTTGAAATTGTGTTAGAATTTCACTGTAAGATTATAAACTCAGATCATTTGGTTTTACCATCATGTTCCATAAGTAGCCAAAAGTCAATAATGATAAATACGTGTGGTATGTTATTCTCAGAGGTGTTTCCAACTATAACTCTAACAAGACGCGTTTTCAACCCACTGATATTTCCTTAGCAAGCATCCCCGGCACAAACTTCATGGACCACTGCTGCTACTGGGCTCTACATCGGAATCGCTATTTTTGCTGTGGTGTTGCTCGCCTTTGTGATTTTGATGATTTTAAAAAGTAAGTCATTTCAACCCTGGAGTAAGGGTTCTATAGTCAGCCTGCTTGGGTCTAAGTAACTCCATATGCCATGTGATTTTGAGTTCACATGACTTCCCTGTGCCCCAGAATCCTCATCTGTAAAATGCCCATGGTAGTACTGTCTACCTCAAGGAGGATCTGAGGGTTAAATGAGTTGGAACCTACAAAGCACTGAGAACTGTGTCTAGTATGTAGTAAGTTCATAGCAATCTAAAATCATTATTATTGTACTTGGAAAAGATCTTCTGTGCCATAAATTTCTGAAAATCTCATGGAGCTTACATTCTAGTGTAGTTTTTTTGTTTTGTTTTGTAACAGTATTTTTTTTTAAACCCTGTTCTTTATTTTTCAATTATTGGACCCCTAAGGAGAAAAATTAAATTTAAATTCTCTATAAGAGAGATTAAATTAGAAGAAATAAGAGTTTGTTGCATAGGGTTGAGATTTGAAAGGCAAGAAACCATGAGGACACATGTAAGATTTGTTCTCCTCTTAAGATCCAACTTTTGCTCCCATGTGACTGATATGGTTGAAAACTTTGCAACAGCCACTTGGCCGAAGAGGCAAATGAGGCATTGAGAGAAAAAGCTGATAGCAAGACTAGGACTAGAACCCAAAGCTTCAGTTCAGGGCTCCATGTCCCTATGATGCTAGTTATGTATTTATCTCAGTATATAATCTGTCCCCTACAAAAGAACCATAATTACTTATTTTGCAAAACACCATTACTGCATTATTTCCTGTGTCTAGAAAGAGGAGACCTAGGAAATTAAAGAGTATGATTGGTAAATTTGAGTAAGTTTACATTTAATTGCTTGGAATTTGGTTAGTCAAAATTATTTAGAAATTGGGTAAAATACTTCAGATATGCTCCTTTCCTTAGCCAACACACCTCTTTATTTCCCTCTTAGAGGGAGGATGGCCAAGAGTATGAAATTTGATAATTTTTTGATAGAGGAAATCCTTAGTATGACCTTCCATCCCAGTTAGCCTATGATAATCCTGGTTTATACCTGTCCTCCAGTACCCTGTCAGAAAAATTCTAGACTTTTACAGTTTCTAGAATGAAAGATCTTTTGGGCCAGCAGGTGGCATGGAGGTTTTGAGACGCTGGATCCAGTGGCTTGAAAAATCATGCCGGGGGTGTGTGCATGTGTGTTCAAAATCCCCAGAGAATGGAGAAGGGATTGTGGCATGGCCATATCTACTGGGTGGTGGTGGTGGTGGTGGTGGTGGGTGAGTTCTCACTTTCCCTCTTTCTCTCTCTCTCTGTCTCCGGTGAGTGCCTAGGCCCTATAACAAAAAACTAATAAATAAATAAAAATTAAAATAGAAAAAAAGGTAATAATCACATGTAAGTAAGTTAGGACTTGGGAGCAAATGTAGCAGATCATTAACAAAAATGAGATACAGATGCAAAAATGGATACAGGAATGAGTTGTCTGAAATTTTCAGGGAAGGGTCTAAGTAATAACAGAAATAATATGCTTGATTGGAAGAAGATATTATGAATTTTTCTCCTGACATGTTTAATGTTCTCTTCAATTCCTTCCTGTCCCCCACTCCACGCCTAATTTAGAGTATTATTATATCAAAAGCAAGATACAGCAAGTAAGGTAAGCTTTGAAGTGTTTGTGTCAATACTTTTTGATGTTTCTATTCTGGTGAAAATCAAGAGAAATTTCTATTTCTGTCTGCCTTTTATCCTAAACTCTCCAATTTATACCCTGGGTCCTCAGAATCTAGCTTACTGAGCACCTCTCTTCTTGTCTACACCTTCCAGGGATATTTTTAGCGTTCTGTATCTCTCTCGATTTGTGACAGAGCTGGTACAGAAGGTGCTCTTCAATCGCGAACTCTTAGAGCAAGAGAACACAAATTTTGTTTGATGAAACCAAATGTTAAGTCAATCATTTAGGTGTGTTGTTTCATTTTATTCAGTGATTTGCTTTAGTGAATGTTTACCATGTACTTATAATCCAGAGAGATGAACAAAATGGACAGAAAATATATAAGCAAATAAACAAGGTCCTTTTAGGTATCTCCACATGCACACCATGGAGATTATAGAGCAAGGTATTAGGATATTTGAATGAGCCTCAAGGGAGCAGAAATTTGGAAGGAAGATAATTCCTGGCAGAAGGGGCAGGAGGTGCAAAGGCACAAGGGGGACACAAGTACCTTTGGCTCTCCTCAGCTCCCCTCATTCCCTGCTGCTCCATACCTGCCTGCTCCACTCATTTCCATTGGGGGTCAGGCCTTTTAGGCCTTGTATTTATGACCTTTGCTCTCCCCAGCTCCTCTCATTCCCTGCTGCTCCATACCTGCCTGCTCCACTCATTTCCTTTGGGGGTCTGGCTTTGCATTTACCACCTTTGTGAATATCTTTCAGTCTCTGCTTTTACTCAATTCAAATTTAAACCCCTCTTTTCTGTATCTATGGCTGACAGCTATCTGCTCCAGTTCCTGTAATGGTTGAAGACAATGGTTGAATTCTAATGCCAGCTCACCTGCTTCTTTAGTAAAGCTGGGCTTTAAGCAAGAGTTTCTTTGATTCAAAATCCAACCCTCTTGGGCGGTCATCCAGTATTCCTCATTCTCCTTCCTGGAATGTTTACACACAGACTTTCTTACGTCTGAGCTAACTGTGTGAACCAGTCCACACCATGTGCCTCCCACAGTGCCCAGCACATCCTAAGTCCAACAGTCATACCCTTCACAGCTGTAAACCTAGGAGAAGGCATGGTTATTACTCACATTTTACAGATTGGAAAACAGGTTCAGAAAGGTCAAGTGACGCATAAAGTCATACCACACAGTATATGAAGGAGTCAATCTCAGGAACCTAGGCTCATAAATACTTTTGAATAACTGCTTCTGCGAATGACAAAGAAATGTTCCTTACAGATGGAAAAAGCATGAAACATATCATCTTTCTAATTATTTGCTTTCTATTCTTTTACTGATAACTTATCTGTTTTAAAAGATTTACTTTTATCACCTAATTATAAAGGAAAAATATTGTAGAAAATGGAAAATATAAAAAAGCAAAAAGAAAAGAAAAGAAAAAAACCAAAAACCTACTTAACATCTTATGAGCATTTTTTCCC
>NW_006203646.1:4974960-5025868 GCF_000334495.1 Tupaia belangeri chinensis
ATGATCTTTTTGGCAGTGTCCTCACACTGACTCCTTTGTGCTTAGGCACCTGAACTAAGTGTTTTCACATGTGTATGACCAACCCATTTAATGCCCATAGAGAAGTTTTATCTCTTACATTCCTTAAATATATTCAGTGGGGGCGTGTTCTTTGCCTGTGGCTGAATGAAGACTGGGGTACCACACGTTTTGGGCAGGCTTCGGTAATAAGCAGCAGTCACTATGTACAAATTACAAAACACCAGCTACATCAAAATGCCACAGATGAGTTAAGATGGTCTGCTTTCTTCCCTGACTTGGGTACCTCCGAGTTTTCTATAAAACCCAAACACCAGCCCACCACAATTACCCCAAATAACAGGAGATACAGAAAAAGCTCTCCAAGCGGTCCCACGAAAGTCCCTTCAGTAACTTGATGTGAAAGGCAATCATATACACCACCAACAGCTCTCTTACAAAAAATTAATCCCTTAATCTCTCATGCCTGACTTTTTGTACACTTGGTGTGTGTGGGTGTGTTGTAAAAGTAATCTAACCCAAGTCTTTTGAAATTTGATCTTAAGACTCAATAAGAATTTTAACACCATGATCCGGTATACACTTGTGAAACAGTGCTATTTTACTATATTCACTATTTTTCCATTATGTGATTATCCTAAAATACAGAATGTACATCACTGAACAGGTTTGATAACGCTTTCTAAAATGTCACAATACATAGCTGGAGAAACACCAGTAATTGGTTCTTAGACCCATTTGAAAATACTCATCTTGATTTAGTACGAGTTGGGCATTCCTAATCTGAAATCTAAAATGCTCCAAAATCCAAAATTTATTAAGGGCCAACCTGATACTAGAAGTGCAAAATTCATGAACTCAGGTGATGGGTCATAGCCCAAGTGCTGCAATACAAAATACTCAGGCTGTGTAAATAAAGTCTATATGCACATGAATGGATTTCGAGTTTAGACTTGGATCCTATCTCCAAAATATCTCATTCTTTGTATATGCAAATTACAAAATTTGGGAAAAATCCCAAATCTGAAAGACTTCTGATTCCAAGCAGTTTGAATAAGAGGTACTCAACTGTTACTCAGTTTGATGTCAGACATCTAGATATTCCATTTTATTATACAGTCCTTCTGAGGGAGATTGATACTTTTGGCAGTCTCTATGCTATTGAAGACTTTCCTGCTACTATAATACTCAGGGCCACACTTTGCACAAATCTGGAAAGCCCTATTCATGTCATGGTTTGGGTAGATGGCATTTCTGGAGTGACAAATACCCAGTCTTGCCTGATCATAAGCGAAAGCACTGCTTGTCTGCCTTTGCTCTACTCATGTTAGTCTTCAACAATTCTTTCTGCAGGTTGGTTGCGTTCAAAAGCCCCCAAATTGGAACTTTGAAAAGCACAGCTGAAGAGCGAGTCCGAGCAGAAGACAACGTCTACATTATTGAGGATAATATTTATATCGTAAATTAAGACACATTGGCATTCTTAGGGGTTTTATGCCCATGACTACAGAAGACAGTTTGACCAGATGTGACTGTTGGACACTTTCTAAATTTTAGAACCGTTTTTCAGTGTCAGTTTTATCTGGCGTTCTCACATGTCAGTGATGTTGGATAAAGTGACGCTTTAGCTGAAAACTATGTAGAGTCAACCTCATTGTTAACATAGTTCTAACTTTTAGTACTAAAACTGGCACTATTTTTCTGGTCATTACAGAGTCCTCTCTCAAACATGAACACTTCAGAATGATATGCTTTATTTTATTGTACTTTTTCTAACTTTTTATATTCAAACACTGTATATCTGTACAAAATTAAAAATGAATTGTCTCAGCATAACTACCCTGTATGTTACTCCAGTCAAAGAAACTTCCATAAACATTGTCGTTAATAAACAATTTTCCTTTTTTTTGTCTGTTGAATGTTTTTTTCCCCCCTGATTCCCTCCCACCCCTGCCATTTCCCGCCCTCCTCCCATACTATATCTGGTATGCACACTCTCTCTCCATGCTTCCATATCCTCCAAACGTTCAGTTTCTGCCATAGAGTGAAGACATTTGGTATATATTAAAGGGGACATACAATGGTTCTCTTTCACAGTCACACTTACTTTACTTAGCATTAAATCTTCCACATTCATCCACTTTCTATCAAATGCCAGGGTCTCATTTTTTTTTTTTTTTTTTGCTGAGTAGTATTCCATGGTGTA
Source organism: Tupaia belangeri chinensis (assembly GCF_000334495.1). Lineage (NCBI taxonomy): Eukaryota > Metazoa > Chordata > Mammalia > Scandentia > Tupaiidae > Tupaia > Tupaia belangeri. Next base: position 4,977,185 of record NW_006203646.1, read on the forward strand.
TTTTGGCCACATTTTCTCAATCCATTGATCTGTTCTTGGACATTTGGATTGCTCTTTAAACCTATGTCTATTAGAAAATAATCATTGAGAATACAGAAAATAATCTGTCTTGGCTACCAAAGCTGATAAGAGGAGGAGAACAGGACTTGAAAATCAGCAAATCTGAGTTGAAATTTCATTTAGAAGCATGTCATGGTTACTTCTTGTTTTTATATTATAACTCAAAATGTTACATTTTTTAGGTTCTTCAGTGGTTTCAAATCATGAGTGGACACAGGTTTACCCTTGTAGATATATGTGTATTCTGATGGCTCCAGAAATATGATGCATGAAATGCTTGAATCCTAGATCAAAATGACTGTTGGAAGTTAGAAGAAGCTACAATAATGAGTATGGATCAAGTAGAGGCCAGGGGGAAGAAAACAATTTGCCATGTGCTCTAGCACATTTGTGCTGTTTCTACTACATATGTACCATGGTGCTAGGCACATACACAGACAACCATCAGGCTCTCTTAATTTTTAGAATAAAGCAAGGTAGAAATGAAAAGAAAAAAAAGAGGAAGGCGTAGGGGGAAAAGGCTTTCTATCTTAGAAAAGGTATATTACAAATATAATACTATTTGACAGTATCAATAGTTTCAACTAAAATTCTAAATTTCTTTCTTTCTTTTTTTTTTTTTTTTCGGAGAGGTTTTTGCTATAGGGTGTGTGCACTCGCCAGAAAGACAAAGAGAGAGACAGAAAGACAAAGCGAGAAATCATACCCCCCAGGAGGATGGCCATGCTGCAATCCCTTCTCCTCCATTCTCCTCTTGGGATCTTGGGCATACATGCACATGCGTCTGGCATGAGTTTAAGCCACCAGGTCTGAGACTCAAACCACAGTCGACTCTATGGGAGTCCAGTGACATAGTCATTTTGCCAACTGCTGGTCCCTAAAATTCTAAATTTCTAATTTGCCTCCAAACCACTTTTACATTTAAAATTGTTTCAGAAGTTGAAGGGCCATTTTCATCTCTAAACAATGCTATATGTTACTTTTTAAACATTTTTAATGTTTTTGCTATAGGGCACATGCAATCAGCAGAGAGAGAGAGAGAGAGAGAGAGAGAGAGAGAAAGTAAGGAATGAGTCCCTAAAGGGATGGCCATACCACAATCCTCTGCAGTCTCCTCTCAATATTTTGGGCACACACATACACACACACACACACACACACACACACACACACACGACATATTCCTCAAGCTGCTGGGTCTGGGACTTGAACTACACAGTCGGCTGGCCACGTGGGATTCAGCTGCCTTAACCACCAACACCATCAGCTAGTCCTGTATTTTTCAATTCAATTACATTGTGAGTTTTGCTAAGAGAGTTAAACAAAACTTTATTGTAAAGATATTCTTCAGTCACTAATATGATTATTTAATAAAAGGGTAGATTTGCAAGAGCTAGTGTTGTCAGAAGAGAAAAATTTCTACAAGAACAGTTAACAAGGCTGGGTATTACTTTCTGTTTCAATTGGGGTAAACCCTGTGATAATTCATGCTTGTGGTTTAGAGCCACTCACATCATAGTGGTCTAAAAGGGCAGAATGCTTGTCATTTTCAATAGGCTATAGTTTCAGTACTGTTCTGGAGAATTCCAGGAAACTGATAGGTTTGCTGAATGAAAGTTTTATGGACAAATAAAACTGATATGTGGCATACCAGATTTCCCAAACAGGGCTAGCCTGATGAAGTCTAAAAATTTATTTTGCTCAAACTGCAATCTTTGCTTAATTTGAGGCAAAATGCAGATTTGAAATGAAAGCCCAGATTTGTAGCTTTTCTGGGAAGTCATGGCAAGACAGGGCTGCGTTCCTGCATGGGTAGGGCCCCACTAGATGGGACCGCACTCTCACTCCCCAGTTCTTTCTTCCTTGCCTGCTTACTTTTTCTCCCTGCCTGATTCCAGTGGCGTTTTGCATTCATGGCACCTGCTACATTCTCTATACCCTTCCTGGAGTCTGATGATTTATGTTAAGGCTTTGGGAATCTGGTTGAGTTTGCTTAATCTAGCATTTTCAAAACTTATTTGAACACAAGAGCCCAGTGACTAGTATCATTCTGTGAAACAGACTGAGAACTTAAAGGAAAGTAGTATTCATACAAGAGGTAATTGAAACTTACGGAAAATGCATATTTTGAAAAAAATTACACACAATAATTTTTTTGCACCGAAATAAATTTATGCTGTAATTCCATTTCCTGACAAACTTTTGGAAATCTCTTTGTACAGGGATAAAGATAGGACTTGAGTTCTGATTTTTACTCTCAAAAGAACCAACCATTGGATGACATTAGGACAAGCCGTCCTCTTCTTTTTGAAAGAATTGTTTAATTTTATTCATCTTTTTTTTCTAGAAAAGAATGATTTTATTTAACTTTATTTATTTAATTTATTTATTTTAACTTGACCAGAGAGGGACAGAGAGAGAGAGAGAAAATGAGAAAGCAAGCCGCCAGGTCCGGGACCCAAACCATTGTAGTCAGCCATGTGGGAGTCCAGTGCCCTTAACCACCACCTGCCAGCCCCTATCATTATTATTATTTTTAATTTGACTAGAGAGAGAAAAAAAAAGAGAGAGAGAAAGTGAGGAAATAAGCCATCAGGTCCAGTATTCGGTAGTGGTCATTTCAGTGAAATCTGACTTGTGAGAATCTTTGAAAAGTAAAAAAACACACAGAAATGCAAAGTCCCCTTCCCCAGTAGATTTTGTAGTAATAGCAAATCTCGTATTAGTGCTCAGTACTTTATTTCAGAAGTCTCTTTCTATATGGTATCTTTTTTTAAAAAAATTTTTGTCGACAGAGTTGATGTTAGGTAATTTGGCTATATATTAGAGAAGAAATTTGTCAATGGCTGTGAGGAAGAATGGGTAAGAAGAGAGTAATGGGAGGAATTAATATGATTTAAAAAATTTGTAAGTGTTTAAGATCATAATAAATTTTGTCTTTTTTTTTTTTTTTTTGTCCTTCAAGACACAGTTGAAATTTTGTTATCTACAGTCTTTCTTAGGATGGTATGATACTGGTGTACTTAAGACAATATTTAAACAAAAAAAAATTTGCATATCTCTAAGAAGTAGCAGAACCAGTTGTTCACTGATGGCCATAAAAGTGGAATAATTCTGTGAATACATGAAGGTGCAAGGGACTTATATTTCATTGGTATGTACACTCAGAAGTGTTTTGTTTTGTTTTCTTCCATTTTGAAACCTGGTTCGCTTTTTTCTTTGGCTCATCGTTTCTTTGGGCCAGGCATCTTCGCCTTGCTGTATTCTCCCAGGACAAGGTCAAAGTGGGTCAAAAAATTTGTCAAGAGGCAAGTAGATGTCAGGTACTCTTCCAGGTACTGAGGATATAGCAGAGAACAATCCTCAATTCTAGTTCCTGAGAAGCTTCAATTTGGTGGTGAAGAAACAGACAAAAACTATGATTACTGCTACTCACTAATGCTAAGGAAAGATGATATTGTGATAGGGCTTAGTCTTCCAACTATTGCATTTAGAACCAGAAAACTTCATGATGGGGAGTATCTTGTATGTTGAAGGACATTTAGCATCTTCCCTGGTCTCTATCCACCAGAAGCCAGTCACGCCCTCAGTGGTAACAACTGAAAATGTCTCCTAAAAATGGCATGACCTGCGGTTGAGAACCACTGTGATAGAGGGCATCTGGAGGTGGGGTGGGACTTGGGGAGTGCTGCAGCTTTTGCTGGAGCAAAGGGCTGCCTCTGGGAAAGAGGTGACATTTACACTGAAACCAAAAGACCGTGTAAGTGGCAGCCACACGAAGATCTGGTGAAAGGAATCTGCTAAATGCAAAGGCCCAGGGTCAAGAAACGACGTGTGTACTAAGGGAGGAAGTTGAGTTCCAGGAACTGAAAAGGTCAATGTGGCTGAAGCAAAGCAGACGAGGAGAGCTGGAGAAAAGGCATGCTGGTGAGCTGGACATCATGCTGGATGGAAAAGGGTTCTGTGAACACATCTGCTGGAGAAGAGTCCCACTCTTGGAAAATAAAGCACTTTTGCATGCTAAAGGTTAAACCTGCTGTCCACCACATATTTTAATGCCTGTTCACATGCTTCAGTGACATATCTGAGTTCAGGGATATCTCCATGAGAAAAGCCAGCACAGTAGGGATGATAGAATGATGAGGAGAGGGAAGAAGGGAACATCCTAGCAGCCAGCAGCTTTCTCCAGGACTGTGTGATTGTACTTGAGTCCAAGAAGAGGGGTCTTAGAAGAGGAATGGGATATCAAAGCTTGGCTGTGATTGCAGTAGTGCCAGAGCAGCCGAGCTACTCTTCCAAAACTTATATAGCTTTGACAGACAGTAGAAGGATGGTGCAGGAGCTGGCATGGGTAGGTCCACAAATAGACTTTTACAAGTTATGGGGCTGGCCTTATGGCCTAGTGGTTAAGGAAGTCAGATCCCCATGACCGACTGTGGTTTGAATCCCAGCTGTGGTGGCTTGAAAGACACAAGGCACATGCACATGTGTGTGTTTGTGTGTCCAGAATCCCAAGAGGATGGAGAAATGGATTGAGAATGGATTGCGGCATGATTATACCCTGTTGGGGGTGCTTATCCCCTTCTGGTAAACACATGCCCTCTGGTGTTAGAAATTTTTTTAAAAAAATTAGATAGTTGTGTACTTTGATATATCGTTGGAAAAATCATGACATATTTTTTTTTTGCATAGAAAAACAGAAAATTACGCATGATTTTCCAGATGACTCAATATATTTAAAAATCGGACACATGATTTAAAGCATACTGTATGAGATGACTAAAATTTGAAAGTTAATGAACCTAAAACAATTTGAACAAATAGTAATAAGAGGGCAGTGTGACCACGGAAAGATCGTGTAGATGCCTGTTTGTGGAGGCACCAGAGTAGATGAGCAGCCGGGATTTGTTCAGAGATTCCTGGGCTAGAGATTCTGGTTTGGTAAGATAGGCGGGGCCTAAGAACTTGTGTTTGCTTAAATGACAGAGGACATGCTGCTAGAAATTGCTTTACATTTCACCAAGAAGAGTCAGACTTCATGAAAGAATATCTAGAAATAAGTGCACAACGTAATCCTTCATTTCTTCTTATGCTAGATGTAAATCTCAGAAAATGAATCCCTTTTTATTATTTTGTAGATATTATGATGCCACTTTTGAAGCTAATTCCATTTCTCATTCAGAGTTCCAAAATAAAGGAAAACTCAGCACTGATGGCAAAGCATAGTTAGACTCCAGTTTTTATAGCACAGTTTGTACAGAATGTTTTTTTTTCCTAGGTTCATCATGCTCTCTGGAAGGAAGGAAGTGACAACTTGTCATTTGCTCTCTCTCGGATGAAGGTCTTGATTGTGAACAGATTTGAGGGGTCCTCCTAAGAATTTGTTTCTTCTATTACTATTAATCACAAAAAGACTTTCTGAAAAAATATATGTGAAAAGTGACTGCTTCGCCCACTGCAAAGGTAATAATCAGCAACCAAAGATTAAGGTAATAGATATGCTAATAACTCTGATTTGATAATGATGTATTGTATATACGTTTCAAAAGATCACATTGCGACCTCTAAATATTTACAATTATTATATGTTAATTTAAAAATTAAAAAAAATTTGAAAGCCCTCTGCTCCCCATGGAACAACTATTTATTTATTTATTTATTTATTTATTTATTTATTTTGGGGGAACAACCATTTAATTAATTAATTTATTTAGGTAATTATTTTATTTAACTTTATTTATTTATTTTAATTTGGCCAGAGAAGGACAGAGAGAGAGCAAAAGGGAAGGAAAGTGAGAAAGCAAGCCTGTAAGTCCAGGACTTGAATTGCAGTTAGCCATGTGGGAGTCCAGGGCCCCTAAACACCATGCCACCTGCTCGGCCTATTTATTTTTTTTGGAGAGGTTTTCACTATAGGGCACGTGTACTCGCCAGACAGACAGAGAGAGACAGAGAGACAGAAAGCGAGAAATCACCCCCCAGGGAGGATGGCCACACTGCGATCCCTTCTCCTCCATTCTCCTCTCGGGATCTTGGGCACGTATGCACATGTGCCCGGCGTGAGTTTTAAGCCACTGGGTCTGGGACGTGAACCACGGTTGACTACATGGGAGTCCAGCGACATAGCCATTATGCTAACTGCTGGTTCCCCCTTTATTTAATTTTTTTAAGAGAAATTTTTGCTATAGGATGTGTGTACTCAACGGAGAGACAGAGACAAATAGAAAACTAGAAAACATCCCCCGCCACCACCAAAAAAAAAGGGATGGTCATGCTACAATCCCTTCTCCATTCTCCTCTTGGGACTTTTGGCATGCATGCACACACGCCTGGCATGAGTTTCAAGCTGTTGGGTCAAGGACTTGAACCATGGTCAATCATGTGGGAGTTCAGCGAGATAACCGCTATGCCATCTGCTGGTACCAATTTAAAAATTTTTTAAATGAACTGGTGCCCCTAGCAAATGTGATGTAGGAGGTGTGCTTGGCATATGTGCAGCTGAAAAAGAAAGGTTCTTGTACTTAGAACTTCTGAGAATCTAATCCTGTTCTCTTGGGCAGTCCTAAGTACACTAATGGCCTTTTCCACTCTTACTTGGAATCTTGGTGGCCCTCAGCGCTTTTCCCAAGTCTGCCCTGACTCCTTTCTCCTGATGATGGCCAGCCATGTAATCTAAAAGTCAAATCTGGTGGCTTTACATCTTAGTTGGAAATCTTGCACCTGCTCCCCATTGGGTAAAGATCCAAACCCTACAGTGAGACCTTCATTCTTACCCCCAGCTCACCGTGCCTGCTTCATGGATTCCCTCCCTTCTGTGCTCTATTAGGTGTAAATACCTCAGATACCTACCACACCATCTACCTCAAAGGCTATCCCACCTGCCAGGAATGCTTGTCTCCTGATTCACCCCTGAACATGGCATTTCTCAAGAATCGAATCTAGTGGCACCACTTCAGCCTTTCTGGATCATATTCCCCTGGATTAATCTCCTTTTCTGAACACTCTATGCAGCCCACTTTTAGTTCTCAGTACACATTAAAAATGGACTGCCTTGCATATGCCAGGCATGGTGCAAGTGCTCAGCTCAGGTCGTCCTGCAGGAGGCCAGAGCCCCATCTAACCCACAGGGTACATTCGGCTCAGTTACAAAGAGGCTCCAACGTCCTTCTGGCTGACACAGCCCTAAGCCAGGTCGGAGGCATGTCAAATGGAATCTAACTTGGAATCTCTGTACTGTACAAACTAAAACCATGAATGATGATCCTATAACTTTGTCACTTGTATTAGAGATGTTTAGATTGATGGTTTTTAAACCAAGTTCTTTTTTTTTTTAACAGAGATTTTGGCTATAGAGCATGTTCACTTGCTGCAGAGACAGAGAGAGACAGAGAGACAGAAAGCAAGAAATCATACCCCAGGAGGGATGGCCATGTTGCAATTCCTGCTCCTCTAGTTTCCTCTTGGGATTTTGGGCATGCATGCACACATGCCCAGTGTGAGTTTTAAGCTCCTGGGTCTGGGACTCAAACTGTTGTTGATTACGTGGCAGTGCAGTGACATAACTGTTATGCTATCAGCTGGTCCCGTAAACCAAGTTCTTTGTGGGAGAGTCTATTTTCACTATCTATCAATAGCTTATACTTAGTAGGTGTTAAGTACATATCTATTAAAATTAGTGAATAAAATGATGGAAAGAAACCTAGAACCTTCCCATGTGTGGTGGGAATGGAGTGTAGTACAGAGGAGTATCTTTAAGGAGTATCTTAATCTTCTGTAAGATTGAAACAGGTCTATTTATGTGACTGGCTGCAGGGCAAGAGTCTGTATGAACCAAGAACTCTAAAACTAGTAATTTGCTATCTTGGCTGTGTATTAGAATCACCTGGAAAAGCTGGACAATCTACCCATGCTCAGGCCCTTTGAATCAGATTCTCAAGAGGTAGGTACGGTGCAGGTATAATCCTTTCAGTCTCACCAGGTGAATTTGATGTGTAGCTGAGCTTGGGAACCATTCACCTACAGAGATGTGGAGGGGGGAGATGACAACATGTTTTCCTGTTCTTTGTGTAAAGTCCTCTGAAAGAATGTAAGAGACACAAAACAGGAAAGTATCAGCAATGACTAGGGCAGGTGAACAACCTAGCAGGGAAAAGGGCAGGAAGCTGAGTGACAGCAGGTCTGCCCCGTGTCTTACTTCCATGGCAACAGCATTATGTCGGTGGCCCTGGGAGTAAGAAGTCTTAATACCGCCATGCCTTTGTAAGGCTTCCCAGGAAACTGGCACACAGCTGTTTAGCTGTTTAGCTGACTTTGTCCCTGGGCCTCCTAAGAACTAAATATTTTTCTCTACAAACTGTAAAATAAACCAAGAAGAAAGTCCCATTTGGCCTGAGAGGAAATGCTCGAAGGTAACCTCTGTTTTGTACTGTGAACTGCTGAGATGGGCTTGCTTTGTCTGACAGCCTCTGCACCTGCTTGAGCCTAAAAAATACTTTGATGATGACTGATCACATTTCTTAACAGACTTAATTTTTATAGAACAGTTTTGGGCTCCCAGCAAAATTAAGAGGAAAAGTACAGAGAATCCTGACACAACCACTTTTTCCTATCCAACACACACACACACACACACACACACACACACACACACTCAAACCAAAAAATCCCTCCCCATCAACGTCTACCAATGTAGCATACTTGTATGGTAAACTGACATTGACACGTCAGGAACTAAATACATTACTTTAGTGTTCATGTTTTGTGTTGTGACTTCAGAGTTCATGTTTTGTGTTGTGTATACTAAGGGTATTGACAAATGTATGATGACATATGTCCAGCATTGTAGTATCACCCAGAATAGTTACACTGACCTAAAATTTTCTAGTGCTCCACCTAGTCATCCCTCTCTCCCCACATCCTTGATAATCACTGATCTTTTTACTGTCTCCAGTTTTATTTTTTCAGTATATCATATAAATAGTCATAAAGAATATAACCTTTTCAGATTGGTTTCTTTCATTTAACAATATACGTTGAAAGTCTTTCTTTATGTAGCGTCATAGCTCACTTTTTTTTTTTTGGAGAGGTTTTTTTCTATAGGGCGCGTGCGCTCCCCAGACAGATAGAGAGAGACATAGAGACAGAAAGCGAGAAATCACCCCCCAGGGGGGATGGTCACGCCGCAATCCCTTCTCCTCCATTCTCCTCTCGGGATCTTGGGCACGCACGCACACGCGCCTGGCGTGAGTTTTAAGCCACCGGGTCCGGGACGCAAACTGCGGTCGACTACGTGGGCGTCCAGCGACATAGCCATTACACTAACTGCTGGTTCCCATAGCTCACTTTTTTGAAGTGATGAATACTTTCCTATTGTCTGGATATACCAGTTTGTTTATTCACCCATTGGAGGACATCTTGGTTGTTTCCAAGTGTTGACAATTATGAAAACAACAGCTGTAAACATTCGTGGGCAGGTTTTTGTGTAGAGAGAAATTTTTAGCTAATTTAGGTGACTATCTGGGAGTTTGATTGTTGTATTGCCAGCTAAGAGTATGTGTAGTTTTGTAAGAAACTGCCAAATTGACTTCCAAAGTGGTTGGATCATTTTGCATTCCCGCCATCAGTAAATGAGAGTTCCTGTGGCTCTTTATGCCATTAACATTTGGTGTTGGATTTTAACCATTCTAATGGGAATGTGGTAGTGTCTAATTGTTTTATTTATTTATTTATTTATTTATTTATTTATTTATTTATTATTTTTTAATTGCCAGAAGGTATGTGTATTCACCAGAGAGGGGGTAGGGAAGAGAAACCTACCCCCCTCAACAAGGTATGATCATACCACAATCCCTTCTTTTCCATTCTCTACCCTGTTGGGATTTTGGCACACACACACACATGCTCTGTGTGTTTTTCAAGCTACCAGGATCAGGATTTGAACTGTGGTTGGCCGTGTATGATCAAGCTCCATTAGCATGCACCTTCCCTGTAATGACCTACAGAATATGGGCAGCTGAGATGAGCAAACACGATTAGCTGATTATAAAACTCTGTAAGGGTTTGGAGGATTCCAAGTGTCTACACATGCCCAAGCTCGTGTTGATAAAATGGCTGCTTCACCACTTTTGACATACAGGCTTTTCATCAACCAGCAACTATCAGTGCCTCCTGTGTGTCAAATAGCTTCGTGTCTGTGCTTGCTGGACCTCTGGATGAATTATTTGGAATAGGTAAGTATTACATGCAAGCCTCTTAAATTTGGGGTTACTGCATTACCATGCATTACACTTCAAAAAATTAAGCATAGAAAGAGATTTGGGTTAATTGATAACAAGCTATGTGTGTTGGGGACTGAAAAAGGATTTAAAAAAAAGTTGCCAGAAGACACATGTACTCATAAGCGGGGGGAGGGAGGGGGAGAGAGAAAGAGAACATCTCTAATGGGCCATGGTCCCTCCACAGTTCCTTCTCCATGCCCCCCCCCCCCCCCCCTATTTTAGGCATGCACGCACAATTGCCCAGGGTGTTTCTCAAGTTGCCAAGTCTGAGAGGGCAACTGCATGGTCTGCCTTAGCCATCAGGTGTGGTGTGGGCTGATTTGGAGTTTTCGTTTTGTTCTTGTTTTATAAATAAGATCTATTTATAAGAATAAAAAACTTTGAGGGCATCTGAGTCTTGAACGAGGACCATGAGATGTTTTTTTTTTTTTTTTTTTTTTTTTGAGGTTTTTTACTGTATTCAAGTCCCTTCTTTTTTGGAGAGGTTTTTGCTATAGGGTGCATGCGCTTGCCAGAAAGACAGAGAGTGACAGAGAGACAGAGAGCAAGAAATCACCCCCGGGAGGATGGCCACGCTGCCTTGGACACTGTCTTTTCTCTCATCATCTTTAGAACTGACGTATCTTAACGTGGCCCCTTATACCTCTTCACATGATGCTGTCCATCCCTGACCCTCCCTGCCTATTTCACCGTTTCCTTCAGACAAGCCAAAAGGCTCATGTCAACCTAAAAATAGGCTGAGGCATAAGTGAAATAAAAGTGGTTTATTTAAGCCAGAGCTTAGGATGAGTTGCCTGAGGAGCAAACTTCTAGTCTCCCAGACAGGCATCTTCAAAATGGCAACCCCCAAAGCCAGTTTATGCAACAAAGAGAAAGACAAAAAGAGGGGAGATTTCAAGTCATTTGACATTGCTTCATTTAAAATAATCCAGGCAGCTGATGGGGTGGACCTTACTGTTGACATCACAAGCCTGAGAATACTAGGAAAAGAAAGGGCAGGAGTCAGTTTGTGAATTTGTAATCTTGCTGCAGCATCACAGCTGGTTCATAGTAAACTAAAACTTGCCGTTTGGGGCAGTGATCTTGGTGGCTGGGGTGTAACCACCTCTCAGGCTTGTGCTTTACTGAGGCCTTTATGATTGAAATAGATCCTCATATTTCACAGACTGCTCTGGGCTGCTTTTCTTTCACACTCACCACTCTGAAGACATGACGCCGTTTCTCATTTTTGTTCCCTTGCACATTAGGGTTCTACTATTTAACCTAATCTTATTTAACTCATTTACCTACTTACTCTCAACGCTGTTCAGGCTTCATCTTTTCCTGACAGTCTTTTCTACATCATTTTCTGAGTCATTGTGTTTATGACATATGTTTTTGTTTTTGCATTTATCAAATTGTCTTTTTTTTTTTTTTTTTAAAAGAGAGAGATTGTTGTTACAGGGTGCGTGTGTTCGCCAGAGACACAGAGAGAGACAAAGAGAGTGAAAAATTGCCATCACCACCCCCCACCCTCCCAGGGAGGATGACCACACCTCAATTCTTTCTCTTCCATTCTCCTCTCAGGATTGTGGGCACGCACGCACACATGCCTGGTGTGAATTTGAAGCTGCTGGGTCCAAGACTCTATCTGTGGTCAACTACATGGGAGTCCAGCGATGTAACCATTCATCTGCTGGTCCCCAAATTGTCATTTCTTTGTAGGTCTTTCTTTGCTCTTTGTCCACAACCTTCTTAGGGGAAAGTACTTTGTCTTAGTCGTTCCCCTATTTTTGGGCTGGATGACACATTGCTGGCACTCAGTAAATACTGTTGAGTATATAAATATTTGTCAGTTCCCTTTGTTTTTAGCTACGAGTCCCCATGGTAGGTTAAAGATGGCTCCACATTCTTTAGTGCACATGGTGGGCAGACTTTCAGGCAGCCCCCAATAAATTGTCCTGCTGTTACTCACACATTTGTGAAATCCAATACTCATGAGTGCAATTAGTCTGGTGATTTGCTTTTAACCAATAAAACATACAAATAAGATTACAAATTCCATTTTGCTGTCAATCTCTCTATTGATTCTATCCCTTTCTGACTTTGATAAGTAAGCCATTATATTGAGAGACCCACATGGCAAGGAACTGAGGCAGCCACTGGATGATAGCCAGCAAGGAGCTGAGGCTCTCAGGCCAACATCTCCCAAGATATTGAGTTCTGACAGCAGTCATGCAAATAAGGGCTATATCTTTCTTTAGGAGAGCCTCCAGCTGAGACCCTAGCCTTGGCTGACATCTTGGTGGCTAGCTTGTAAGAGACCCTAAAGCAGAAGACCCAGTCAAGCCATGCCAAAATTACTATTGTTTTTAGAGGTTTTTGCCTTAGGGCATGTGCCATGCCACAATCCCTTCTCCTCCATTTTCCTCCTGGGATCTTGGGCATGCGCACACATGGACCCAGCATAATTTGCAAGCCACTTGGTCCAGGACTCGAACTGCAGTTGGCCATGTGGGAGTCTAGCAATATAACCACTATGCCACTGCTATTCTCCATGCCCAAATTCTTTTTTGGGGGAGAGATTTTTGCTATAGGGCACTTGCGCTCGCCAGACAGACAGAGAGACAGAGATAGAAAGCGAGAAATCACCCCCCCCAGGGGGGATGGCCATGCTGCAATCCCTTCTCCTCCATTCTCCTCTCAGAATCTTGGGCACGCACACACACGGTGTGAGTTTTAAGCCACCAGGTCCAGGACGTGAACCGAGGTTGACTACATGGGAGTCCAGCGACATAGCCATTATGCTAACTGCTGGTCCCATGCCCAAATTCTTGACCCATAGAAACTGTAAGATAACAAATATATGTGGTTTAAAGTCATCATGTTTGTAGTATTTTTTTTTTAAACCAGTGATAGATCACTAATAAGGTATCTTCTCATTGACACGTGAGGTCTAATTTCTCTCACCTTGAATCTCTCTGGCCTAGATGGATTCCTTCTCTCTGTTTCTCTCTGGCAAGCACATGTGCCCTATAGCAGACACATAACAACAAAAACAATTCCATCTTGGGACCAGCAGTTGGTGTAATGGCTATGTTGCTGCACTTGCATGTAGTCTACTGTGGTTTGAGTCCTGGACCTGGTGGCTTAAACTCATGCCGGGCACGTGTACGTGCGTGCCCAAGATCCCAAAGGAACATGGAGGAGAAGGGATTGCAGCAAGGCCATCCCCCCCGGGGGGGTGATTTCTTGCTTTTGGTCTCTCTGTCTCTGTCTTTCTGGTAAGCACATGCACCCTAGGAAAAAAAAATACCATCTTCATGGTGCAGTAAATGAAAACTGGTTACAGAGAAGCATGTACATGCTATGACCGAGAGATGATGTTTGCTTGTGTCTGGCAAGATGTACATCACAATGTTATCAATCAGTGTGAGATCACAAGCTATTTGTCCTCTTTTCATTTGTTGGAAATAAACAGATAAATAGTAATCATACATTACTTTGTAACAATACTAATATGACGTCAATGGAAATCATGTTGAAAAGCACCCTTCAGAAATAAAATGGTATAAAGGGGGAATAAACCTCTGTGACTTCTAGTGCAACTCCTCTGGACCAGCCTCTCTAAAGAAAGAATGCTTGGTGAAGAAAGTCAGAGATGACTGGCATCAGGACTCTCTGACTTTAGGACCCCAGAAACCCATGAGAGGGGACAGATGAAATAGACTAGAAACAAAAATGTAAACGTACAGTAACAAGGAGGATGGCTAGCTGTTCCTTTTCGACCCAGAGATTCAGGGAGCTCTCAGTACATGCACGCTCCTCCCCATGATTGAGAAACACGGTGGTCACCCTAGACAGCATCCAGACATTCAGATTGTGTCATGTGGTCCCTGGTCCCTCGTGTCTATGGCGAGGGGTACTAGAGGCCACAGCTATAAAAGAAGGGGCTGACTTCTGGCATCTTGCCATTCCTCCTTAGGGTTTCTTCTTCTTGTGTGGCCACCCCACCTTTACCCACTTCCTATTCCCCAGGGACTTCCTCCTCTTGCATCCTTCACCATCTCCTCATTGATTCTGGTTTGTATTTATTTATTTATTTATTGCTACAGGGTGCAGGTGTTTGTCAGAGATACAGAGAGGAATAGAATGCAAGAAATCACCCCCTGACAGGATGGCCATGTCATAATCCCTTCTCTTTTATTCTCTTGGGACTTTGGGCAAGTACATACACGCACCAAGTTGCTGTGTCTGGGACTCGAACCGTGGTCAACTACGTGGGAATCCAGCAATGTAACCATTACATTGTCTGCTGATCCCATGATTCTTACTGTACATTTATTCTGCAAGGAGCTCCTCTCAGAGGCGGAGTAGATGGTGACTAGGAGTTCAAGCTCCAATCACACATGAAAGTCTGGCTCTACCACTTACTAGGGTGTATTTTCAGACAAGTCATGAACAGCTCTGATTCATTGTCTCCAAAGTGTCATTGGCAACACAAAATATAGACTCGACAGTTTTCCAAATATTTAATGCCAGATGGCTGTTTACTAGGTTTCCAAGGCCATGATTTTGGTCTGAAATTGAGGAAGTTTTGTTTATCTTTTTCCTTCCAACTAAATATTTACCAGAGAACTGTATTAAAATAATGTAGAGGATATATATTTTCTTCTGAACTCGTAAGTAAAATTGAACACAGCTAAAAGAAATCAAAGAAACAGGTAAGAATGGTCCCTTTTTGTCCTTACCTACACCCACTCTCCCTTTTATCCAAGGAAGACTGTCATTAGCTGAATGTATCCTAAGGTTGTTTCTTTTTACTTTGTTTTATTTTCAAAGAAATGCACTTAAGAAAAGAGTTTTACTTTTTACATTATAGCTTCACATCCTTCGATGGTGTCTTCTTTCTTAAGTTCTGCTGTATGCTTTCAATAACAGCTACCTTGGAGTATAATATAAGGACAATAAAATTACCCATTTTAAGCACGTATCCAATTAGCAAATGCAAACACTTCTGAAACCACTTCCACACTAAAGATGTGGAACATTTCTATCACTCCAACTAGTTCCTGTGTGCCTTTTTATAGGTAACTCCGTTTGCTCCCCACATGGTCTCAGTCAGTCGTGTGTCTGCTTTCTGTCATTATAGTGTCTTTTTAAGACCTTCATATAAATGGAATAGTACGATATGCAATCTTTGATGTCTAGGTTTTTCATCTGGCATAATGCTTTTGAGATCCATCATGGTTTTACATGTATCAGTAGTTGGTTCTTTCATACTGCTAGGTATAATAGCATGTTGGTATTATATATATACTTATAATATATCATATATTATTAGGTTATATATGAATATTAGGGTTGTTTCCAGTATTTGGCTACTTAGAATGGTGCTGCTATGTTCATATGTGAGTGTTCATGTGTGAGCATGTTTTTATTTGTCTTAGGTTATTTTCAATGCTATGGTTTTATTAACACTAGTCTTGTATTTTAAAGAATTTATTTGTACCTCCACCTATTTTTAAGCCATAGTTTTGTATTTTGAGATGATCATTTCATTTTTATTTTTTAGAGAGATTTTTGCTATACGGTGCACACACTCACTGGAGAGAGAGAGAGAGACAGAAAGCAAGACCCCCCTCCCGTCCTGAGGGAATGGTCACACCATAATCACTTCTCCTCCAGTCCCCTCTCAGGATTTTGGGCGTACACACACACATGTAACTTGTGTGTTTCAAGCCACTGGGTTCAGGACCCAAACCATTGTTGACCATGTGGGAGTCCAGAGACATAACTATTATGTCATCTGCTGGTCACTGCAATGATCACTTAGGCAGCCAGTTGATGGCACAGCAATATCACTATGCACTGTGAGGCTGGCCCATGTGAGAAAACTCTTGGTTCACATTTGGACTCCTCCCTGAGCATGGCAGGCAGATGCCTGTAATCTCAGGCGGGCTGACGCTGAGGGCAGGCCAAAATGTGAAAACTGTATAGGGGGTGCTCTCTGTCTTTGTCTCTTTTTCTGTGTCTATCCCTCATGGAATATACAAATGAATAAATTATATATTTAAAAAAAAAAACTTGCCATTCTTCAAAATAAGCTTTTTTCCCCTTATGTGCCCTAGAGATACTGGCGAGGTGATTGAATTTGATGTGTACATGGCAAAATGGAATTCAGCAACTGAAAAAATATGTCTTATACAAAATGCATGTGGCAGGTTTTGTATTTTGCCTAAATTACTATATTTATTATTAGAATTTGGAAAAAGAAAACCCTCCTAACTGAAAAATGAGGAACTTGGAGTAAAAATTTGGCAGTTAAGAGTCTGAAAAGACAGGTTTCCTTTAGCAATGCAACTCTGTAAGTTTCACTTCAGTCTCTTTCTCTTCTCTTCCCAAACTAGAAAATACTTGAAATCCACTGACTCGTTTGAGAAGAGCTTCAATATTAGAGTATAGGTTAAAGCTGAGATAGTAAAAGAACAGGTTTAGTAACAAGCCAAAATGACAATAGTAAAATAATTCCTCTCCAGAAGAGCCCATTCCTAGTCTTTGTGCATTTACACAGACTCAACATTTCCCTTAACTTCTCTTAAAAGGATAATAGTTCTTGGGCCCAGCAGTTGGTGTAATACTATGTCACTGGACTCCCATGTAGTCAACTGCAGTTCGAATCTCAGATCTGGTGACTTAAACTTACACCAGGTGCATGTGCGTGCATGCCCAAGATCCTGAGAGGAGAATGGAGGAGAAGGGATTACGGTGTTACCATCCCCCCCGGGGAGTGATCTCTCACTTTCTGTCTGTCTCTCTCTGTCTTTCTGGAGAGCACAGGTGCCCTATATCAAAGACCTCTAAAAAAATAATAATAATAGTTCTCAAAGTCTCTTTGCCAGAATTTCCTTAAAAAAATAACTATTCTCAAAGTTCCTTTGTCAAAGAAAATGATGACTAGCAAAGTCAATAGTAAAGATAAATTCACTCTCAAGATTAATTTTCGCCCTCACTTGTCCTTACTCGTTTACGTTATTCATTTATTTTAATTTTTTAGAGGGTGTGTGTGTTTGCTAGAAAGTGAAAGGGGCAAAGGAAGAAAGCAGCCCAGGTGGAGAGTGGTCCTGCCACAATCTTTTCTCCTCCATTCTACCTTCAGGATTTTGGTTGAGCATGCACACACACACATACGCAGAGTGTTTTTCAAGCCATTGGGTTCAGGACTCAAGCCACACAGCCATGTGAGATCTAGCTACCTTAACCAATTTGCCACCAGGTGGTCCCCTACTTGCTTATTTCCTGAAAAGACTATTTTCTTTTAAAAATTATTTATTTTTATTTATTCATTCATTTATTTTAATTTGACCAGAGAGAGAGAGACAAAGAGAGAGAGAAAGTGAGAAAGCAAGCCACCATGTCCGGGACTTGAACCATGGTCAGCCATGTGTTCAGCACCCCAACCACCACACTACCTGCTAGCCCCTAAAAACAATATTTTCAAAGACCTGAGGCAGAAGGAAGCCTAGACGTCATTTAGTATACAATCTCTTTGTTTTAAAGATCAGGAAGAAGGTAGAGGATATATTGTTTAGGTTTCTTTCTCATCTTCATTTTCTGTTAGCTGTAAAGATTAGTTTTTTTTAAAGAGTTTTTTTGCTATAGGGCATGTGCGCTTGCCAGAAAGGCAGAGAGAGACAGAAAGACAGAAAGCGAGAAATCCCCCCCAGGGGTGGGGGGGTGGTGGTGGCCATGCTGCAATCCCTTCTTCATTCTCCTCTTGGGATCTTGGGCATGCATGCACACGTGCCTGGCACAAGTTTAAGCCACCAGGCTCAGGACTCAAACTGCGGTCTACTACATGGGAGTTCAGAGACATTGCCATTACACTAACTGCTGGTCTCTAAAGATTAGCTCTTCAACTGTTTTTGAAAGGGCCTTCCCCCCAGTAACTCCATGAATTTTCTATGGCTGAACTGGGTTTTCTAACAGAAAAGTATTTTCTCTATTCAAGGAGTTATGTTTAGACCCCTTATGTTTATTTCAGTTGAAGATCTTGAGCACACGCACCCAGTGTGAGTTTAAGCCGCCGGGTCCGGGACTTGAACTGAGGTCAACTGCATGGGAGTCCAGCAACATAGCCATTACATCAGCTGCTGGTCCCCATATTTCTAACTTTTAAATAAGCACTAGTTTGTATATACTTCCTTCTTAGTACTGATATTACTGTATCCCAAAGATTTTCAAATGTATTTTTGTTATTATGTATTTCAAGAAATTTAAAATTTTAATTATTTCTTCAGTAGTATTGAAATAATTCAGGAGTACAACGTTTAGCTTCCCTGTTTTTGTGTATTTTCAAAAGATTTTTTGCTGTTGATTTCAAGTTTAATTCCATCAGAAAAGATGCTAGATATAATTTCTATTCTTTTAAATTTGTAAAGGCTGGTATTTTGCCCTATAAAGAGGTCAATATTAGAGAATATTGCATGGATAGCTAAGAAAAATGTGTATTCTGTAGTTGCTGCATGAAAAGTTCTATAAATGTCTGTCAGGTTCATTTGGTTTATGGTATTGTTTAGCTCCAGTATCTCTTCATTTATTTTTTGTCTAGATGACTGTCTAGATGGTAAGAAGAGGGTATTGAGGGGCCAGCAAGTGGTATGGTGGTTAAAGGCGCTGGACTCCCACATGGCCAAACATGGTTCAAATCTCGGACCTGGTGGCTTGCTTTCTCACTTCCCCTCTCTCTCTCTCTTTCTCTCTGATCAAATTGGAAAATAATAATGATAATAATAAATAAATAAAGTTAAATAAAATAATTCTTAAAAAAAGAAGAGGGTATTGAAATCTCCAGCAATTACTATATTATAATCTGTTTGTCTGTCTTTCGTTAGGTCCAGAAGTCTTCATTTTATGTGTTTTGAGTGCTCCAATACTGGATGCATAAATAGTTATAACCGTTATATCTTCTTAGTAAATTAATCCCTTTAATACTGTTGACTTAACTATTTTATACTTTACATTCAATTAGTATAAATTACTTTAAAATATATAAAACAAAAGAAAAAATGCCCAGATGATAAGTTTGCTTTTGCAAAGGAGCAAGGTTATTTCTTCCTCTAAAATAAAAAGTAGTGAAATAAGAAATGTTAAAGATATAGGGATCAGCAGATAGCATAGTGGCTATGTCACTGGATTTCCATGTAGTTGACCGTGGTTTGAGTCCCAGACCCAGTATCTTAAACTCACACTGGGCGTGTGTGCGTTCTTGTCCAAGATCCCAAGAGAATGGAAGAGAAGGGATTGTGGCATGGCTATCCCGCTGTGTGATGATTTCTCTCTTTCTGTCTTTCTGTCTCTTTCTGTTTTTCTGGTGAGCGCATGCTCCCCATAGCAAAAATCTCTCCAAAACAAATTAAAACAAAGAAATAGGACAAATAAATAAGCAACTCAAGGATTTGGAAAATAACAACAAAAAATCCAAAAGTAATAAAGATGAAAGCAGAAATAAAATAAATAGAATGCAAGAGCAATAAAAAAATTTGTTGAGAGGATAAACAAAATTGGCAAACTTAGTTAAACAGAAAAAGGTCCTAGATAAATAAAGTCTGAAGCAAAAAAGGGAACATTACAACAGATTTCAGAAAAAATACATAAGATCAGTAGGAATACTATGACTGTATGCCAATACATTGGAAAATCTAGAAATACAGACAAATTTCTGGACACCTATAACTTATCTAAATTGAACCAGGGAGATTTAGAAAGCCTGACTAGACCAATAAAAGGGAACAAAATTGAATAAGTGACAAATAGTTTTCTAACAAAGAAAAGCACAGGTTCAGATGACTGCACTGCTGAATTCTATAAATTTTTTAGAAAAGAATGAACACCAAGTCTCCTCAAACAACTTCAAAAGATGCAATGAAGGGAATCCTCTCATAGTTTTACAAAACCACTATCATCCTGATATCAAAGACAGACAAAGACATAACGGAAAAAAAGAGAGAACACTACATGGGACCAGCAGTTAGTGTAATGGCTATGTTGCTGAACTCCCATGTAGTCGACCGCGGTTCGAGTTCCGGACCCGGGGGTTAAACTCATGCAGGGCGCATGTGCGTGCGTGCCCAAGATCCCAAAGGAAAATGGAGGAGAAGGGATTGTGGTGTGGCCATCTCCCCTGGGGGGTGATTTCTCGCTTTCTATCTCTCTGTCTCTCTGGTGAGCGCACATGCCCTATAGCAAAATCCTCTCTCAGAGAGAGAGAGCGCGCGCGCGCGCGCGAGAGAGAGAGAGAACACTACAGACCAATGTCCCTGATAAATATAGATGCAAAAAACCCTCAACAAAATACTAGTAAATTGAATCCAACAACACATTAAAAAAATACCATACACCATAACCAAGTAGGATTTATCCCAGGTATGCAAGAAGGCTTAAAATTCACAAAACACTAAATGCAATAAATTAGCAAAAGGAAAAACAAAAATCATGTGAACACATCAAATGATGCAGAAAAAGTATTTGATAAAATATAATGCCTTTTCATGATTAAGACTCTCAATAAAATAGGCACAGAATGAACAATTATTACTTTCTTTTTAAATGCTGAAATGTTTTACTTATTTTTAAATTTGATGAGTGAGAGAGAAAATAAGGAAAAGGTAGTAAAAGTACACTCCCGAGAGGTAAGAGCAGGCCTGAGCAGAGAAAGAGTGGCTCAAGAGGTCTCAATAGATACCTCTAAAAACAAGCAACGAAACCGGAGTAAAACTATTTCTGATGTATGCAACATAACATAATGTTCACTGTTGAAGAAGATGAAAATGTCTATATATTACACACTGAATGTATGCTCTGAAGAACCATACTGTATCCCACAAAGATATACATTAAATATACCTAAACCAGAAATCACAATAAAGAAGTAAATGGCATTTATCTATCATAGCAGTATAAAAATAATGTATAGCTCACAGGACCAGCAGATGGCATAATAGTTACATTGCTGGACTTCCATGTAGTTGACCATGGTTCGAGTCCCAGACCCAGTGGCTTGAAACTCATGCTGGGTGTGGGTGAGTCATGCCCAAAATCCCGAAAGGAGAATGGAGGAGAAGGGATGCAGTGTGGCCATCCCCATTGGGGGTTGACTTATAGCTTTCTGTCTCTCTGGCAAGTGAACATGCCTATAGCAAAAAATCTCTCTCCCAAAATAAAGAAGGTATAAATCACAATGACAATAAAAAGCATAAACCATGTCAATTCTGGATTTAATACAGTAATTCAAGGCAATTACAATAAAAAAAAATCTAAAGTACTCAACAACTGACTGGAAATTTCATGAAAATATAAAGTATAAAATAGCTTAAACAATTGTTTAAAATGAGCAAAGGTTGTGGGAGGGGTTGGACTCACCCTTATTTATAAAGCTCATTACAGCAATCACTATCATAATAAATAATGTGATATTGGGATGAGAGCAAAAATAAAAAAAACCCTACGAAGTAATAGAATATGCACACATTCACATATATCTATCTGTTTATATAATATTTTACATAGCATGTGATAGTAATGGGATCATGTATCAATGAAGAAAGAAAAAATTTTTAGCCGAACGTAGTGAGAAAACTAGATTTTTCGGGATAATGTCTTATTGTTGCAATATTCCTTCCTCAGCCTTCTGAGTTACAGGCATGTGCCATTGTGCTCTGCCTTTAGGTTAGACTCTGATTTGAACCCAGGACTCCAAAAATCTCGCATCTTGGGGAGTACAGCATGTACTACTGCATCAGGCCTGTGAAAAATAGATATTATGTAGAAAAAATAAAGATAGATTCCTACCTCATACCACATATTAAGGTGAATTCCAGAGAGATTAAAGACCAACTACAAAGGCTAAACTGAAAAGTTAGTTTTTAAAACGGGTAAATATTATGGTAATATTGCGGAGGGCAGGGATCTATTAACCAAGACCTCCAAAGCAAAATCCATAAGAATAAAGCTTAATTTTAATATATCAGTATTAAGGATTTCAGTGGACAAAGTTGGCAGAGTGATGATGGAAAGGAAGAAGTTACTTTTCATGTTCAGAGAAGACATTATATACATACCTATACACACATACACAGAGAGAGCACACAAGACAGAGAGGAAGAAAGAGCAGAAAGCAAAGAGGGAAGACCAGCAGAAAAATGGACAAAGGTGTGAGGAGTCAGTTACTGAAGGGAAAATGTTAACAGTTAACAAATACGTGAAGAAGATGACTAAACAAACTAGTACTAAAAAATGATAAAAAGAGAGGGATAACATTGTTAGCAAGGATGTGAATAAACAGAACTTTTTCTTTTATTTTTTAGGAGAGGTTTTTGCTATAGGGTGAGAGCGCTTGCCAGAAAGACAAGGAGAGACAGAGAGACAGAAAGTGAGAAGTCACCCCCCAGGGGGGATGGCCACGCGACAATCCCTTCTTCTCTATTTTCCTCTCGGGATCTTGGGCACATAGGCACATGCACCTAGCATGAGTTTAAGCCACCGGGTCCGGGACTCGAACTGCAGTCGACTACGTGGGAATCCAGCAACATAGCCATTATGCTAACTGCTGGTCCCAATAAACAGAACTTTCATGTGCAGGTGTTGGGCATAAACTTGGTCAGTTTGTTCTGGAGGGAGATTTGACAGTCCTTAGTGAAGTTAAATATGTGAATAGCCTATGCCTTATTATTTCTCTTTAAATACCTGTTTATTAGTAACAGGTCTATATATGGACATCTATGAGGTGGCTCAATGAAACTTATTTTGCTTGTTTTAAAGGAGAGTTGGAGGCAAGTTAGGTATTCATCTTTTAGAGAATGGATAAGTTTAATAGGGTAGTATTGTATGATATCATACTATATATTATTATACTATTAGAATAGCATAATAATACCTGTGGTGATAAGTTATGCAGCAATTAGAAGCTATAAGCAAAATATCTATAGCTATCAATGTGTTAACACAGATCTTAACATACGGTTGAATAAATGAAGAAAGCAGAATGAGATCCACAGCAAAATATTTAGTAAATTAAAAAAATTATGTACAAAGCAATATAGTACATCTTTCAAGGATACTTACACATTCAATAACCTTTATTTATTACACTGAAGAAAAATTGGTGTATGCATTGAGATGTCAGGGAAAATATGAAGAAGCTTAACAGACACATGATGATACTCTGCCATGAACTGTGTGATGAACTCAACTTGGCACCTGTGAAAAAAATATACGCATTCATTCACATGAAGAAGATTTATTCATTCAATAACTACTTATTGAACACCTGATGAAATAAAAAAAAAACATACCACCAAATTCCATCATATAAAAATAACTACTTTCGACATTATACAACTTTGCTTTTCCTCCATCTCCTTTCATTTCTGAATCCTTGACTAACAAAAATTTTATTTTTCTACTAAAACACATTTTCCCTTTTCTTTCTTTTCTTGAGAGATTTTTGTTATAGGGCATGTGTGCTCACTGGAGAGACAGAGAGACAGAAAGCTCGAAATCAACCTCTGGGGGAATGGCCATGCTGTAATCTTTTCCTCCGTTCTCCTCTCTGGATTTTGGGCATGCATACACGTGCGCCCAGCATATTTCAAGTTGCTGGATCTGGTACTTGAACAGTGGTCATCCATGTGAGAGTCCAGCGATGTAACCATTACACAATCTGCTGGTCCCCCTATTTTCCTTTTCTAATAGAATTTCACAGTTTAGTCACATTCTTTTTTTAAACCTTGAAAGCAACTTTATTCTTTAAGAGTCTCTCTCAAACAGAATCAGATAAGGGAGGATGTAAATCTCTTAGGTTGTCATCCTCTCTTTTTATTAAATATCCTGGACAAATGTTGCTTTTTTATTTTTTTTAACTTTTAAAACATTTTCTTATTTATTTTTACATTCTATCACTATGCAACTTTATAGCATACAAAGTGGATTTTCCCATCATGAATACATTGTATATTGTCCAGTCAAAGACACTACAAATTACCAGATGATTTTCCATTTTTTTGTGTTTGTTAAATGATTTTGTTTCTTTCCGTTCCCCCCCTTAATTCCTTCCCTCCCAACCTCTCCGCTGCATTGTCCTTCCTTCTGAACTGTCTCTGCTACATACAGTTGTTCTCTGTGCCTTTATACTTTCCAGTTGTTCAGTTTCTGTCATAGAGTGCAGATATTTGGTTATAGGGCATGTGTGCTCACTGGAGAGACAGAGAGACAGAAAGCTCGAAATCAACCTCTGGGGGAATGGCCATGCTGTAATCTTTTCCTCCGTTCTCCTCTCTGGATTTTGGGCATGCATACACGTGCGCCCAGCATATTTCAAGTTGCTGGATCTGGTACTTGAACAGTGGTCATCCATGTGAGAGTCCAGCGATGTAACCATTACACAATCTGCTGGTCCCCCTATTTTCCTTTTCTAATAGAATTTCACAGTTTAGTCACATTCTTTTTTTAAACCTTGAAAGCAACTTTATTCTTTAAGAGTCTCTCTCAAACAGAATCAGATAAGGGAGGATGTAAATCTCTTAGGTTGTCATCCTCTCTTTTTATTAAATATCCTGGACAAATGTTGCTTTTTTATTTTTTTTAACTTTTAAAACATTTTCTTATTTATTTTTACATTCTATCACTATGCAACTTTATAGCATACAAAGTGGATTTTCCCATCATGAATACATTGTATATTGTCCAGTCAAAGACACTACAAATTACCAGATGATTTTCCATTTTTTTGTGTTTGTTAAATGATTTTGTTTCTTTCCGTTCCCCCCCTTAATTCCTTCCCTCCCAACCTCTCCGCTGCATTGTCCTTCCTTCTGAACTGTCTCTGCTACATACAGTTGTTCTCTGTGCCTTTATACTTTCCAGTTGTTCAGTTTCTGTCATAGAGTGCAGATATTTGGAATATATTAAGCAATGACATACAATGTTTGCTTTTCACAGTCTGGCTTGCTTCACTAAATCTTCCATATTTGTCCACTTTAGATCAAATGCCAGGGTTTCATGGTTTGTTATGGCTGAGTAGTATTCCATAGTATATATATGGCACACCATTTCTTTTTTTTACAGAATAATTTAATTCATTATTTATTCATTCATTCATTTTAATTTGACCAGAGAGAAAGAGAGAGAAAGTGAGAAAGCATCCCATCAGGTCTGGAACTAGAACCGTGGGTAGCCATGTGGGAATGTCCAGTCTTAACCACCATGCCATCTGCTGGCTCCTGTGACAGACTTTTTCAATCCATTCATCTGTTCTAGAACTTTTGGGTTGATTCCTTCTTCTCCTTCTTCTTCTTTTTTTTTTTTTTTTTGAGAGGTTTTTGCTATAGGGCATGTGCGCTCGCCAGACAGACAGAGACAGCGAGACAGAAAGCAAGAAATCACCCCCCAGGGGGGGATGGCCACGGTGCAATCCCTTCTCCTCCATTCTCCTCTCAGGATCTTGGGCACGCATGCACATGTGCCTGGTGTGAGTTTAAGCCACCGGGTCTGGGACGCGAACTGCAGTTGACTACATGGGAGTCCAGTGACATAGCCATTACGCTAACTGCTGGTCCCTGGGTTGATTCCTTCTTAATGGTACTTTTCTTAAGTAAGACCCCCAAAGCACAGGCAGTAATCCCAAAAATAGACAAATGGAATTACATCAGATTAAGAAGTTTCTGCATAGCAAAGGACATAGCAATTAGTGTGAGTCAACAACCTTTGGAATGGGAGAAAAGTTTTGTAAACTATGCCTTAGATAAGGGACTGATAACCAGAATATACAGGGAACTCAAGTGGCTTACCCAGGGGGAAAAAAAAAAAAAGATTAACCCAATTAAAAGATGGGAAAATTAGCTGAGTAAATAACTCTCCAAGGAAGTCATACAAACAGTCAAAAAGCATATGAAATAAATGCTCAACATTCCTTATCATAGGGGAGATGCAAATCTAAACCACAATGAGATGCCACCTAGCCCCAGTCAGAATGGCAAAGATTGAATAAACAATAAAAAGTAAGTGCTGGCAGAGATGTGGTAAAAGGGGAACTCTTCTACATTGTTGGTGGGAATGTAAATTGGTCCAGCCACTGCAGAGATAAATTTGGAGGTTCCTCAAATAGAACTACCATATGGTCCAGCAATCCCACTCCTGGGTATCTACCCAAAGGACAGGAGAACGCTCAATTGGAAACGTGTTTACACATCTATGTTTGTCCCAGCATTATTTACAATTGCTAAGACATGGAACTAACCCAAAATGTCTACGAACAGATGAATAGATTGAAAAAGTGTCACACATATACTCCACTGAATACTATTCAGCCATAAAAAACAAGACCCTGCATTTGATAGAAAGTGGACGAATATGGAAGTTCTATTGCTGAGTGAAGCAAGTTAGGCTATGAAAGTGAGACAGTGTGTCTCCGCTTAGCATATACTGACTGTCCATACTCTATCGTAGAAACTAGTTATGAACACCGGGTACAAAGTGGAAGAAGAGTGGGAGAGGGTGAGAGGTAGGGAAGGAAAATTTGGAGAAAAAGTAGAGAGGTAAGACATTTGTGGGACATAGAAATGGTTTATTACCTGTTGATGATGATGTGTATCATATTCTCAACTGGACTGCATTTCATGTTGGGTAAATTCTCTTCACAATCTAAATCATGTATAGTGATCAAATGTATAAGTAATAATAAATTTTAAAAAATAAAATTTTCTTTATTCTTGTTCCTGATTCCCTTTATAGTAGGGTAGAGTAAAAAAAAAAAAAGCAGAATAAGATCTGTAGCAGAATCTTTTGTAAATTGAAGAGTGTAGGAGAGGAAATTTGGGGAAAATTAGAGAGAGAAGACATTTGTGAGACACAGATATGGTTTATTATCTATTGATGACGTGTACAGTATTCTCAACTGGGCTGGACTGAGGTGTATATCATGATGAATAAAGTCTCTTTACAATCTAAATGATGTATAGTGATTGAATGTATAAATAAAAATAAGAAAAGAAAAAAAATACAAACCAATGCTGTGCTTCTTTCAAGGGTACTTACATACTCAATGACAGTCTTCACCCTTGCTATAAAACTTGCTGTTTTCCAATTCTAAAAATAACCCCAAGCATTCTCTTCACCTTTATATGACTTTCATCATTGTGTGACTTTCTATTTTTTTTGCAAGATAATGTCTTTAAATTGTTACCCAAACTTTCCATACAGTAAAGCGCTCAGTGTAGATCATGACTCTTCAGTGTCTCCCCTTTGTAATTATATAAAATTCAGCAAACAAGTCTTGAAGATATGACTCCAGGACCACTATATTTTCTCCAGAAGGTTGCTTATACCAAGTTGAATATGCCATGGAAGCTATTGGACACACGGGCACCTGTTTGGGAATTTTAGCAAGTGATGGGGTTTTGCTTGCAGCCGAGAGATACGATGTCTGGAAACTTCTTGATGAAGTCTTTTTTTTTTTTTTTTTTCTGAAGAGGTGTTATAAACTCAACGAGGACATGACTTGCATTGTGACAGGCATCACCTCTGACACCAATGCCCTGACTAATGAACTGAGGCTCATTGCTCAAAGGTACTTACTACAGTATCAGGAGCCCATTCTTGTGAGCAGTTGGTTACAGTGCTATGTGATACCAAGCAAGCTTACACACAGTTTGGAGGAAAACATCCTTTGGTGTTACATTGGCTGGGACAAGCACTATGGCTTTCAGATGTATCAGAGTGGCCCTAGTGGAAATTATGGGGGCTGGAAAGCCTCTTGCATTGGAAATAACAGTGCTGCAGCCATGTCAATGGTGAAACAAGATGACAAAGAAGGAGAAATGACTTTGAAATTGGCACTTTCATAAGCTATCAATACTAAATAAGACCATGGATGTTAGTAAACTGCTGAAAAAGTGGAAATTGCCATGCTGACAAGAGAGAATGGAAAGACGGTGATCAGAGTTCTCAAACAAAAGGTAGAGCAGTTGATCAAAAACCATCAGGAAGAAGCCAAAGCTGAACTTGAGAAAAAAAGAAAAAGAAAGAAAACAATAAATAGGAGACAAAGTCAAGGGTTTTCTAACTCACTTGGGGCACCATTTCAGTGTAAAAGCTGTCCCACTCTTCTACACTGGACAGTATTTGCCAATTTTTTTAGTGTGTAGTAGAGAACTAGGACACTGCCGACTGCACTGGGTCCCTGTCCTTTCCGTACACCTGTGTACTCCATTGTGAGGATGATGGTAACTCGTCATGGACCTCTTCATCTCCCCCCCACAGACCCCCTTTTCTTTTTTGGGGAATAAAACTTGGAAAGAAAAAAAAATTGTTACCCAAACTAACTTTTTAATTTACTTCTCAATCTTGAACAATTATCATTTGTTCTGCCCTTCACCTAAAGTTGCTTTCTCAAATCTCAAAGATTGTTGTTGTTGTTGTTGTTGTTACAGGGTGCATGCTGTTGCCAGAGAGAGCAGAGATAAACAGAGAATGTGAAAGTAAGAAATCATGCCCCAGGGGGATGGCCATGAAGTAATCTCTTCTCCAGTTTCCTCTTAGAATTTTGGACATGAACACACATGTGCCCAGCATGATAAGCCATCAGGTCTAAGACTCAAACCATGATTGGCCATGTAAGAGTCCAACACCTTAACCACTATGCTACCTGCTGGCCTCAGATTTATAATTTTTAATCAAATGGTCTCTGCTTTGCTTTGATTAGTAATTGTTTATTGCTATATGATATGATGCCAGGATCTATGCTAAGTCCTGGGGCTACAAGATGTTTCTAGTATAGTCTCTGTGTTTCAGGAGATCACTTTGGTTAGATAACAGATATGGAAATGAGTAATCTTAATATGATGTTCTAGTTACAGAGGTAAAGTGTGCCCAGGTTGCTACTAGAGCTTTAGTGAGAACTCTGGATATAACAAGAGATTTTGAAGAAGATTATATCTGAGTGTTGAGGGAGAAACCAATTAAATAAATGTTTTTCAAACCATTTGAGCTGAAAAATATACTAATGCTTAGTCTCCAACCTAGACAGATGAAATCATATCTGAGGGTAGAACCTGGAGTACAGTTTTAGAAGTTCCTCTTGTGATTTTTAAGGTGCAACCAGTTCTCTAGACTGAAAGAGGAACAAGAGGAAAGACACAGGGGTGTGGGGTGTGGAACAGTAGGCCACGTGGCTAGGAAGTGTCAATCCCAGTCTGTCCCACTCCTAAGAATGTTTTTTTTTTTTTTTTTAGAGATTTTTTTTTCTATAGGGCGCATGTGCTCACCAGAGAGACAGGGACAGAAAGCCAGAAATCACTCCACCCCACTGAGGGGATGGCCATGCTACAATCCCTTCTCCATTCACCTCTTGGGATTTTGGGTATCCACGCACATACACCCAGCAAGAGTTTTAAGCTGCTGGGTCCAGGGCTTGAACTGAGGTTGACTCTGTGGGAGTCCAGCAACATACCCATCATGCCATCTGTTCTTAACCACTCCTCATTACTGTTTTCACTCCTCATTACTGTTTTCACATGACTGAGATGGTATTAGTCGGGGTATTAGGTTATGCTCTGATCAAATAATTTAGTAATTTAGAACAACAGTTTGGGCCAGCAAATTGTGTGGTGGTTAAGGCCCTGGATCCCACATGGCTGACCACAGAGTTTAAGTGTCAGATCCAGTGGCTTAAAAAAACACACCGGGTATATGTGTATGCATGTCCAAAATCCCAAGAGGAGAATGGAGAAGGGATTGCCACGTGGCCCACCGCTGCCCCCTAGGGGAGATTTCTTTTACTGTCTCTCTTCTGGGAGTGCACATGCCCTATAGCAAAAAATAAACAAACAAACAAACAAATAAATAAATAAATAAAATGTTTTGTTTTTGTTCGCTTCTATTGAGAATCATGGGGATGGGGAATAGGGTTCTGCCTGATGTCTTTTCCACTCAGCAATTCAGGCTTCTGGGGCTTTCGATACTTGGAGACAGTCGCTCTTCCAGAGAAAGGGAAAATTGTGAATTGTATACCAACTCTTAAAGGCTTCCACCTGCGAGTAACCCATGACAATTCTGCCCATATATGCACTAGCCCTATCAACTCATGTGACCTTATTGAACATCCTGAGAACAGAGCACACTGCTTCATTATGTGCCTGGAAGATACATGAAATATTTGTATAACTAACTAAGTTATATAAAATCAAATTGAAGACAATTGCCAAAGGCGGTCAAATTTATAAATCTGTGGTTCCATTTTCTCATATGACCTGGAAGTGGTGATTTCACTGTATTTGTGCTGATTAAGATATCTCTAGGGAAATTGAATGCTATAGTTTTTCCCCCGCTTCTGTTTAAATCTATGACTTTCAATTTCTTGATCCAGGTTGGGCCGGGCCAGGAAATTAAGAGTTGGGTTTCCGAGATTTCCTCACTTCCCATATTTGTTCAGATAAAGCAAAATCAATGCAGTAATGCCTTCTCAAACCAACCAGAATGCATATCCACCCAAGCCCCCTTTCTCCTTTTCCATTTGTGGAGTCTTCTCACTTTTAGAGGATTCTTTCTTTCTTTTTTTAAAACCAGAATTTATTAACGTTAGAGGATTATTTCTAAGGCTGATGGACTCATGTCAGCTTCTTCACGTCTTTGTTTCTTTTGCTTACAAGATGAAACATTTTTCCCAGTATTTTCTGATTAAAAGCCTCTCCCTAGTAGTCTCATTTAATTACCAAATCAACTCTACGGTGAAGAGGTTGTTCAATACCATCTTGCAGATAAATAAATTGAGATTCAGAGGTAAGACAAGGTCTCAACGAGATTTCTAAAATAGTCACTCTCCCTCCAGTCACCCTTTTCTTGGTCCTATTTCGTATCATTTTCTTCCTCTAATGAGTCAAAATATTCATTCATTCATTTGATGAGCAAGAACTTATCTATTGAAGACCTAGCACTGGGCCGGCTGCTGTGGGTACATATACTAGGGTCCTCAAAAAATTAATGAAAAATTTGTATTATAAAAAAAAGCTATGTGTAAGTTTCTTTCTTTTCTTTTTTTCTCCACCAAAATAAACTTCTACCAACTTGTTATAACTTGCCTAAACAGGATCTAGTTTTAGGAACTACGAAGGACAAGACATCCATTTGAAGACAGAATCCCTATCATAGCAACAAGAATTTGGCTAAAATTGAAGCAAGAAAAAAAATCCAATTTATGATGAACCTTGAGTGGAAGAGTGGTGAAATCTCTGAAGCTTTATGAAAAGTTGACACAGACAATGGCCTCGTTTTAAGAAGGGGTAAGATGGTGTTGAAGATGATGCCCACAGCAGCAGCTCATCAACATCAATTTGTGAGGAAAATAAAAAACAATCCTGCTCATGCTCTCATTGAAGAGGACCAATGACTAAAAGAAACAATAGCCAATGCCATAGACATCTCAACTGGTGCAGCTTACACAATTGTGACTGAAAAATTAGTTGAGCATACTTTCTCCTGGAGAGGTGCTGAAACTGTCGAGCACAGATCAGGTACAGACAAGGACAGAGTTTTCAATGGATTTTTTTAAAAAAATTACCAGATGATGTGCGCACTTGCCTGAAAGAGACAGAAAGAGGGGGATAAAACACTCCTCAAAAGTGGCATGGTCATATTGTGGTCCCCTCTCCATTACTCCTTTCTGTCAAGATTTCAGGCATGCACACATGTGTCCAGGATGTTTTGCAAGTCACTGAGACTAGGATTCCAACTGCAGTCAGCCATGTGGGATCTGATTCCCCTAATGACTGAGCTATAGGGTTATCCTTCAAGCACTTTTAAACTTTACTTTCAGTTATTACAAGATGATCTGGACTCATTGTATGTATTTCCTGCCCCAGTACTAGAATTGGCCTTTTCTCCAAGGAGTCCTGTTTGCTTGCTTGTTTTCTTCCTCCCTCCTTCCCTCTCTCTTTCTTTCATTTTCTCTTATTATTATTTTTAATTGGAGTATTGGTATGAGAAACTAAGATGTGGGTACTAAGTATGCTTAATCTGTAACAATTCTTAAAGTAACACTCTAATGGATTTATAACTAAAAAAAGGTGAATTCCTTTCCTACTCCTTCCCATAAAACATAAAATTTTGTGAGCTTTTCTTCTTGTTTTTGCCTCCATATTAGTAAGTGTGCAGATGCCAGTATTGTTTCAGTAATTTGAAATACTATGCACTGTCTACTTGTAAAAGTGAATAGGATTTGTTTTTCTTGCACTCCCCACAAGTCATTCCCATTCACTCATCTTCCCAATGTAGTCAGATGTTTTTTGTGTTAGCCAGGAGCCAGAATTTATATTATTATAACCATGTAACAATTTTTCCCATTTGGCGGATGTACTATAATTACACTCCCCCCCTCCCCCCAATTTCCAGAGGTGCATGTACTTACCATAGAGAGATAGAGGAAAGAAAAGAGAGAGAGGCAGCTAAGCGGGGGGAAAGACAGCACACTCCAATGGAGTGTAGTCACACCATAATCCCCTCTCCTCCATTTCTCAAACCCATTGGGACTTTGGCCATGCAAACACACCACCAAGTACATTCCTCAAGCCACCAGACTGGGACTTGAACTACAGTCAGCCATATGGGATCCACTCCATTAACTACTCGGCCACAGGGCAGCCCCACGTTTCCTTTGGTACAAAATTTTATCTTTTTTGGTTGATATTTAATCAATTTTGAGTTGCCTTTGTTAATAGTGAGAGATAAGTACTTAGTTTCATTTTTCTGCAGGTGGAAATTTAGATTTTCCAGCACCATTTGCTGAAAGATATTTTTTCTTCACTGGATCATCTTGTTCCCTTTGTCAAAAGTCAGTTTACCATATGTGTTAGGATTTATTTCTGGATTCTCTATTCTGTTCCATTAGTTTATGTGTCTATTTTTGTGCCAGTACTATGCTGTTCGGTTATCACCGCTTTGTAATGTATTTTGAGATCAGGTAGTGAGATGCCTCCTATCTTATTCTTTATGCACAGTATTGCCCAGGTGATATAGGGGTCTTTTATGACTCCAGAAAATTTTTATGATTGTTTTTTATATTTCTGTAAAGAGTGTCACTGGTAATTTTATAGGAATTGTATTGAATTTGTAAAATAATTAGAATAGAAGTGACTTTTTAATTATATTGAGTCTCCGAATCCAAAAACAAGAGATAACTTTGTATCTTTTTAAAATGTATTTCTTCAGTTTTTCACAGATTTCCTTGTAAAAGTCTTTTACCTACTTGGTTAGATTTAGTCCCAAGTTTTTTTTGCTTTGTTTGTTTGTTTGTTTTTATTTTTTTAGTATGTGTTTTGTTCAACTTGATGGCTATTGTAAATAGAATTGCTTTCTTCAATTCTGCTTTAGTCCATTCATTGTTGGTATATAAAGAATATGAAAAATGCTTATGTCAATGTTGTATCCTTAAACTTTACAGAATTCATTTATCATTTCTAGGAGTTTTTTCATGGAATCTTTTGGATTTTTCTATGTATATAGTCAAGTCATCTGCAAATAGGGACAATTCACTATTTCTTTTCTATTTTTATTTTATTCTCTTGTCTGATTGCATTGGCTACAACTTCCAGTACAGTGTTGAAAAGGAGTGGAGAAGTGTACAACCTTGTCTAGTCCCAGTTTTAGTGGAAGCACTTTCAGCTTTTTCCTATTTGGTATGATGTTAGCTATGAGTTTGTCATATATGGCTTTTATTGTACCGAGAAATGTACCTTCTATACATATTTTGTTGAGAGTCTTAATTATGAAGGGGTGTTGTATTTTATCAAATTTATTTTCTGCAAGAACCAATATGATCATTTGGTTCTTGTCTTTCCTTCTATTAATATAATGTATTACATTTATTGCTTTGCATATGTAAAACTATCCTTACATTCTTGAGATAAAGCTTACTTGCTCATGGTGTATACTCTCTTTAATGCGCTGTTGGATTAGATTTGACAGTAAATTGTTGAGAAAGTTTGCATTAGTATTTGTCAGGGATATTGGTCTATAATTTTCTTCTTTTGGTTATGTCCTTGTCTGCTCTTTGTATCAAAATGGTGGATGCATCATAGAATGAGTTTGGGAGGTTCCTTCCTTTTGGACCTTTAGAAATAATTTGAGAATTGGTGTTAATTCTTTAAAAGTTTTAGAAGGGAATCTAGTAATGAAACTACTGGGACATAGGCTTTTCTTGTTAGAAACTATTTATTACTAATTCAATCTTATTTCTTTTTACTGGGCTATTCAGTCTTTAAATTTTCTTCATGGTTCAATCTAGGTATAATGTGTGTGTCCAGAAATTTGTTGAACTGTTCTAGATCTTCCAGTTTGTGTATAGTTGCTTGTACTATTCTCTCATGATCTTTTGTATTTCTATGCTGTCTTTTGTAGTATCATCTGTTTCATTACTGATTTTGATTCCTTTCTCTGTTTTTCTTGGTTGATCTAGCTAATGATCTGTTGGTTTTGTTTATCCTCTCAGTAGAACAGCTCTTTGTTTCATTGATCTTTTGAAATTTTTTATTCTATATTTTGTGTTCTTTTTCCAGCTCTAATCTTTATTATTTACTTTTTTTTTGAAAGAGATTTTTGCTATAGGGTGCATGCACTTGGTGGACAGGCAGAGAGAGACAGAGAGACAGAAAGAGAGAAATCAACCCCCTCCCCAGGGAGGATAGCTACACCTCAATCCCTCCTCCTCCATTCTCCTCTTGGAATCTTGGGCACACATGCACAGGTGCCTGGCATGAGTTTTAAGCTTCTGGGTCTGGGACTTGAATCGTGGTTGACTACATGGGAGTCTAGCAACGTAATTTTAAGATATAATAATTAATCATTGGGTTTGGAATCAGGAAATTCTAGGCTTGAACCTGTTTCTAAAACTTTTTAGCTGTGAGTATTAAGTAATTTATTTAATATTCTAGGCCTCAGTTTCTTTATATATTAAATGGGAAAATAATATGTTTCTTCTTTGTGAGAATTAAATGGTACGTCTATGTCACTTAGCAGAGTGTCTGGCATGTAATTAAGCACTTAGTAAATAATGGTAATAAGATAAACCTGTTTTAGAAAACACATCTGAGGGGACCAGCAGTTAGTGTAATGGCTATGTCGCTGGACTCCCATGTAGTCATCCGTGGTTCGAGTCCCGGACCTGGTGGCTTAAACTCATGCCGGGTGCATGTGCGTGTGTGCCTAAGATCCTGAGAAGAGAATGGAGGAGAAGGGATTGCAGTGAGGCCATCTCCCCGGGGGGGTGATTTCTTACTTTTTGTCTCTCTGTCTTCCTGGTGAAAGCATGTGCCCTCAAAAAAACAAAACAAAACAAAACAAAACAAAACAAAAATAACCCCACATCTGACTGGTCATCATTGGTCATTGATTTGATTCCTCTTCTAACTCGTTCTGTGGTACAAT
The DNA here is from genome assembly GCF_000334495.1 of Tupaia belangeri chinensis. Lineage (NCBI taxonomy): Eukaryota > Metazoa > Chordata > Mammalia > Scandentia > Tupaiidae > Tupaia > Tupaia belangeri. The sequence goes on from NW_006203646.1 coordinate 5,012,971, forward strand.
GTGGATTTATCATCGAATCTATAGAATCCTAAAGGGTCATAAATATCATCTGGTTCAGGTCTTGTAATCTGGTTTATGAATTTTCTTTTATGTTTTTAAGGTCTATTTATTTATTTCTTCCATGACAGAGATGGAGAGACAGAGGCAGAGAAAGATATAGGCATCCCCAACAGAGTTCCCCAATGCCATGATCCATGCCTACCCTCCACCAGCCATGGATACATCACGGCATTTGCATGCTCTGTGAAGTCAGGGAGATTTCTGGATATGAGCTCAAAACCTTCCCATATTGGTCAGTGTCACAGAGTACTGCATTTTACTGCAATTTCATATGGCCCCATATGAATTATCTTTTGTGCTCATCTCATTAAGTGGTTTGACTAATGAGTGGTGGAACTTAACCTCGACGTTGGGTCTTCTTGTTGACTGAGCCTGTATGTTTCCTCTCTTGTGCCTCCTCTTTTCATTCTCGATAAGCAAATGGTATTTTGGCTTATGTGATTGATGGCAACCCTGCTTTCTTTTCTCCATTATTAGGGCAAGGGAGTTGGGAGTCAGAATGAAGAACTAGAGTGGGAACAGAGCCACATTCCAGACTAAATTTCTGGCGGCCCCATGAGGAGTCCACATGTAAATAATTGCCAGTGTAGAGGGTTAATTTTAGAGTTAATTTTTATCACAAGCTGTAGAGCTGTTGGGATGACTGTGGCACACACAAGTCACACATACACACGCACACAGACACACACATGAATGCTCATGCACATACAGGAAATTCCAACTATCTCTATGGACAAAGAGGTACATGAACACCCATGCCATCACTACACATACTTGTATGCACAAGTCCCTTTTGACAGGAGAAAGTGCTCAGCACATTTTATCATACATCCTAAATTGAGGGAGGCCATTCAGGATAGGGAAAAGGGAAGATTGCGAGTCAAAAAGAGATATGAAACTAAAAGAGCACACTCTGTCAGCATTAATTGGGGTATAAGAAATGAACTCTGAACAGACAGAAAGACTCCTTAGTTCTGTCAAGAGTCAAAATGTCCAAGGGACCTTTCATCTTGTGGGTGATGCTTGAACTTGGACAGCTTTATCTGAGTAAGTGTTCTGGAGCCTTCCAGTTAGGAGTCCCTGAAGGGCTTGTTATGGTGTAGTAGATTTCTGTGCACTGACGTGGGCTTCAGGAAAGCCAAAACCCATTTCATTTCTGCATCTCTTCTCCCTCTGCCAGCCTTTCTTCTTTGGAGGGTCTCTCTCCTGCCTTGTTAAGCAAGGGTTAATCCACACAGTGGTTTGGGGATTTTAGGATAGGGGTAATTTATTCTTATCTTGAAAAATGGCAATTTAAGAAGAGACACAGAAATAAGAGGTCAGATAAAAATGGGAAAAAGAAAGGTCCTCTGCGGGTGGAATTCTCCAACAAAGTTGGGGGATTTGTTCTAGTTAGAACTCTTTTGTTCTTTATGTTTTCAAGAGTGTTTGGGTTTGTCTTTTGTTTTGCTGGAGATGTAGAAGGTGAGGATTCTTTTCTGTACATTGTTTCTAGGGTTTGGATTCTGCAAATGTACACACTCAGTTTTGACCAGTAAAGACGTTGGCATCCTGGGGCTATAGGGCAAGATGCTCTGGCCTGAGCTATGACTGCATCTCTGGCATTAATGTTTGACAGTGCGGACATATCTACATCGCTCTGGTTGTTATATGTGTAAAAGAGGGATCTGGGTGAGAGTGGTTTTTCCATCTATGATTCTAAGACTAGACAATATCTAATGGCCCTGGCAGTTTAAAAAGTGTGTGGTTATTTTTGCATGAATCTTCGGAACCTGATGCATGAGAATACCCTTGTATTATAAGGAAATGTTCCTGTGCTCTCTCAAACCTGCATTGTGCAATGAATTGGCCTTTCTTTCTTCTATAGTTCCATGCATCCTCTACTTAGACAGGCTTTTCCTCACCACAGTCTCTGGACTGGTTTAGGGGTTTCATCCATGTGTGTTCTCATCCTCCTTGGAGTTCTTGCAGTAGAAAACTTGGCACCCTTTAGCAATTGCTCACTTAACTGTTTCTCCCCTCAGATACCCTGTAAGCTCCATGAGGATGGGTCACATCCGCTTCATTTCTTGCTGTGTTCCAGAATCTAATTTCATGCTTGGTAGATAATTGATACTCAAGAAATAGTCATTATGGGGACCAGCAGTTAACGTAATGGCTATGTCACTGGACTCCCACATAGTCAACCGCTATTCACGTCCCGGACCAGGTGACTTAAACTCATGCCAGGTGCATGTGTGTGTGTGCCCAAGCTCCCGAGAGGAGAATGGAGGAGAAGGGATTGTGGCGTGTCCATCCCCTCTGGGGGGTGATTTCTTGCTTTCTATCTCTCTGTCTCTCTCTGTCTGTCTGGCGAGCGCATGCGCCCTGTAGCAAAAACCTCTCCAAAAAAAAAAAAAAGAAAAAAAAGAAAAAAGAAAATGGAAATAGTCATTATGGAATGGAAGCAATCCCTGTCATTTTCACACTTTTCTTTTGAGTTCGGTGTGAAGTGTGTGTGTGTGTGTGTGTGTGTGTGCGTGCACGCATGTGTGCATTAGAAAACTACAGTCTGATGGGCTGGCAGATGGCAAGGAGGTTAAGGCACTGTATCCTACATGGCTGATTAGGTGATTTGAGTGACTTGCAAGACTTTTCTGTGTCTTTTCCAGTGCTGTCTGGAATTGTTTATTGACCACTCCTTTCAAGTCATTTGTCTGCACCTCCCAGGTCATGGTTTTCATCATCTTCCAGATTTGGCAGACGTGCTGATGCTGAGCATGAGGTCCTCTGTATCTGATGGTTGTCTTTTTTAGTAAGCCCAACACAGAAGAGATGAAGCAAATAACCATTGGTAGTCTTGGGATCAATGTGAGCTTCAATCATGGTCTGGCATTTTTTTGACCATGGACCACATTTGTCATGGGTAAGATCCATGTGTGGAAGCTAGGAAGTGTTTGTCCTGAACATCCATAATAATTAGCTTGAACTTCTTAAATGCAACTTCATCACTCCTAGAAAATGTATCAATGGCTTTTCTTTTTGGGTCTCTTTTTGCCACCTTTTGTAAGGCACTTGTTCTTGCCAACCATCAAGGTGCTACTCAGAGAGCCAACAGATTTGTGTTTGTTAAATTAAATTTTTTTTTTTTTTTTTTACTGGTCTTTCTTGTGCTGTATGAAGTATATAGAGTTTGATTGTGTTGAAAGTTGTCGAAATCTGTGATTTGCAAGTCCTACTACTAGCAGGACACTAACTGGGTGAACTTCCCCAACATTGCTTGAAGGAGGCAGAACCTCGTGAACTGTTTTTGTTTTCATGGATGCCTTTTATAAAATGACCAGCTTAGAAGAGAGTGACTTCTCAGAATCACTAAGGAGCAGAGCTGGATGTTTTTTTTTTTTTTTTTAAAGAGGTCTATTCAGATCTCACTCTGTAGATGACGAAGCTGGGACATAGACTGGGGAAGGGCTTTGCTAAAGGTCATCACCTGGAGAAGGAACCATGGTGGCACCAACACCCAGGTTGTACCCACCAGGGATAATTTCACAGCGAGGAAGTGATCTAATTTCGATGATTCATTTCCTCCAGAAAACTTTTGCAGCTGGAAGGAACAGTTTCTTGTCCTATTTCTAAATTCCTGTGTGCTTGGTTACTTGTATTAATACTTCATTAATCTCATTTGGCATTTGATACTTTATTTCATCTCCTGGAAACTTTAGAACTATTACAGAGGTGATATTATTTCTTTTTCTTACAATGATGATTATTGCAATTTTCCTTCAAGATGGAAACAAAGGAATATAAAAGTGGTAACTGGCAGAATGAGGTCTATAATGTAAATCTGCAGGGTGTTTCTCTGCCACGCTAAACTGCCTGCTCCCTTTTGTGAAATATTAATTTTTAATCAGGTGACTAATACAGAAACACTCTTGGTAAAGAAAATTTAAATGTTATAAAACTGAAATTCTTTTGTCTACTATACTCAGTCCCAGGCCCTTTTGTCTGATCATGGAAAGTAACAGGCACAGGAGTTTAGTGTCTGTCTCACTAGACACTTAACTATGCATTTATTTTTATACAACTGAGAAAGAAAAAAAAAGCTGTTTATTTTACAAAAAAAGTTTTATATTTTATATCTTGTTTTAGAAATTTGCCCTTTTCGTATATTAATATGGGTTTGAATTTTCATGTCGATTCATGTAGGCTATCTAATACTATTAATCTGCATAGAACTTTATAGAATAAAGATACCACAATTTGGCCAGTCTCCATATTTACTTTGTCCATTTCATTTACATAGATATGGAGGCTGCAATAAATATTTACAAATGGGCATGCTTGTGTACATGTGTTTTTCTAGAATACATAAATTTGAAATTGCTAAGACATAGCTAGGACACATGCATATTGAATGTTAATAGAAACTACCAAATGGCCCCAATGGTGTAGCTATAAAAATTTACACCCCCATTTCATTCCAATTTATCCTAGGGGTCTAGGTCCTTCCCTAGGTCCCTCCCAACAGTGTCTGGAGCCCAGTCAACTCACAATAAATACTTGATATTAATGGAATTCTACATTTTGGTCAATCTAATGGGTGAAATTTATTGGCTGCCTGTATTTCTTCTTTGATGAACTGCCTATTATGTCCTTTGCCATTTTTTTTTTTCCCTATTGGCTCTTTCCTTTTTGAGTAATAGGATGCTCTCTTAAATACTGCGATACCTGGGAAAATAGATTGTAAAATCTCTACTTGAAATAATTCTTACACATTTTTTTAATTAATTTACCAAATATTCATAGTAACAAGCTCACATTTTAGTAGCTACTAGTTTTAGGCACCTGTATTGCATGAAAGTGAAGACAGTGAATATCTTACTTTACACCCAATTTTATTGGGGGAGCCGACATACTTCCCAAAGCATTTATAATCTGTGAAACATTTCTACTGTGGCAAAATGAAAAGACGGGGAAGGCCATAGGCTGGTTCAAAATGAGAATGACCTTTTCAAAGAGCTAAATGTGAAAACTTGGGATGCACTTGATTTTGCGTACCCTCTGGTGGCTGTGAGGGCTCATGCACACCTTTGAGGAAGACCTTATTGTTCCTAACAGCTGAGGCAAGGAATGGACAATCTCACAGGAAGGTACCTTAGAGAGATGAATGAGCAGGGACTTGAGTACTCAAGGGAGCAGGTTGTAATCCTAATAGTCTGGATCTACAAGCTCTCCAGCTCTCACTTTGATAGTGTTTGGAGAGAAGGGAGATTAGAATAATTGTTGATGCTCAGTTAAACCAATGGACTTCATATTTGCATAGTGAAAATGTTTCCCAGATTATCATAGATGGAACAATCTTTGAAGAGCTTGTTTTGTGGTTTTCAAACACTGAGTGGCCAACAACATCAACTAACTTGGAGAACTTGATTAGTGTAGCTATCCATAAGCCTTGGCCTCAGATATTTGAATTCAGGTATGGGTAATAAAATACATTTTTAAAAAATTGCCAGAGAGCATGTGCACTCAACAGAGAAAGAGAGAGAGACTGAAAGAGAGGAAGAGGGAGAAGGAGAAAGTACCCCCCCGGAGGCAAGGTCATACCATGGTCTTTTCTCTTCCATTGCTCCATTTGTCAAAATTGTGGGCACACTCATGTCTTCCTGTGTTTTTCAAGTTTCCAGGGTCTAGGTTAGAACCATAGCGCACCATGTGGGATCTGACTCCTTTAACTACTACCCGACAAGACCAACCCAAGGTCAGAGCATTTAAATTAGCATAAGGATCTTACTGTGGAGATGAGCCTAGAGACTCAAATGGCCAACAGTCTCCATGTGGGGGACAGAAGCATGTGGAGTTAGGAGCTCAATGTCACTAATGCTGAGCCCAACAAGGTTGGGTCAAAGTAGTCCAAAGAAATACATAGATTACAACACTCTCTACCTTTCTGGAAACAACTATTTGCACAACTGTGTAGCAATCTGAGCGATTTTAAAATTGCATAACCTAGTTTTCTCATGTTTTCCTTTCAGCAGCAGCCTCATCAGAGATTGCCGTGATGGCATATTTGGGTCAGCCAGCGACTTTGCCCTGCGTGTACTCATCCTGGTCTCAGAGCAGCAACAGCATGTGCTGGGGCAAAGGCCCCTGCCCAAATTCCAAATGCAACGAAGAGCTTATCCACACCTCAGGAACGGTGGTGATGTCAAGAAATTCATTCAAATATAAGCTTCGGGGGAATATCCTTGGAGGGGATGTCTCCCTGACCATCTTAAATACCAACGAAGGGGATGGCGGTGTGTACTGCTGCCGTATAGAGGTGCCTGGCTGGTTCAATGATGTGAAGAAGAACATTCGCCTACAGCTAAGGAGTGGTGAGCATGGGGCATGGAGAGTGATAGTGGAAGGAAAGATTTGATAATTAATGGGCAATGGGTTCAGTGAATGGTGAATAGCATGTAGTTGCCTAAGGAGTGAGTGGGAAGGTTAAATTCAAAATGTCATCAGCTATGATATGGAGCAGGTAAGTAAGCTCAAATACCCATGGAAGTCAAGACTTCCACAGAAATAAGTGAGCAGAGACGGGGAGGAAGAAGGGAACCAGTAAATTGCAGGCTCAATCTGAAGAGAACAGCTGCCACTTATCGAGGAAATTGTCACCTTGCAGAAATTTGGGTGCAGTTTTCCGATCTTTCAAATTTTATGTGAGGTATATTAATTTTTGCATTTTGAAAAAATTTCAAAATAACAACAACAACAAACACTGTGTGAACTAAATAAAATGTGTCCATGGGTCAGCTTTAGCCTGAGAACCAGCATTTGCGACCTCTGGCAGAAGGGAGAGGACCTGGGATTTGGAGTCAGCCATAACAGTTTCCAGGTGTCTTCTTTTCTGTTCCTATGCTTTTGTTGAAATATGAGTATCCTGGGATGCTGGAAGATTGGAGCTCACAGACTGAATTCATTGAGCCTATGGTTGGATTATGCTAATAAGGATCATCTTTAGTGTTTTTCTGGGACTCAGTGTGTCATCATGAGCTCTATATTCCACCTGCATCAGCATTATCTGGAGAATCCTCGGCCTCTATCCTGGACTAGATGGAGACCTTGGAAGGCAGGGTTCATAGATAGCTAAATCCTTAAGCTTCTCTGGTGAGTCTTCTACTGTCTGAACAACTGATATGGATGCTTCTAATTGCAAGAATTTCATACATATTAGTGTATTGTTTTCTCTTATAGCAACTTTGTGAGATAGAGGTATTATTCTGATTTTGTAGAAGATAAAAAAGAGATTTATTGAAGTTAAACGACTCCTAACCAAACCTCCTCTTTTTGATCCTTGTCTATTTAAAAAATACTGTTGACATCAGAATGTGATAGGGTTATCTCCAAGTTCATGGAGAACAAATCTTAACTTTCTGGTCCATCAGAGTCAATGGAAATTTGACATATTATAGAGAGAGTGAGATCTGTGGAATAAACTGTGGCCAAGGGAACCAAATTCAGGTGTTTAGGAGGTCAGTGACATTGGCATGAACACATGTTTACTATCTGAAAGAGACTGTGTTCTCACCCTCCATTACATACTTTGGGCTCATCTTTGATGCAGTTGTTCATTCATTTGTGCCATTTTGGGAGCTCCAGACACGGATGGGTACCGGATTTGTAGCAGAGAACAAAGTAAATACCAGATTTGTCTCTCATGATAGTTACAGTCTAGTGGGAAAAGTGGCCATTAAACAATAATAAGCATGTAGTTATAAAAATGCAATAAATTCTGTGAAACAAGGTATGAGAGCACAGAGTGGACAAGCCTAATCATTATTGTAAAATCTGGATGGCCTCCTGGCAGAAGTGATCTTCTAGCTGAGATGTGAGGATTAAGTAGAAATCTAGATATCAGCCTGTTGAAGAGCAAAAATAGGAAGCTGCAGGTACAAAAGTTTATGACTGGAAGGTCACCAATGTGTTCAATGAACCAAAGAAAGGCCAGTTGACTGAAGAAAAAAGAGAAGTTTGAAGACACAAGTTTGGAAAGAAAGACAGGACCTCTAGATGTAGCCTTGCAGGCTAAGGTGCAGGACTGGATTCTTTCTTTGTAAAAAAAAAAATTTTTTTTTTTAAATCTTAAGAGCAAGGAAGGCGGACAGCAGGTGGCGTGATGGTTGAAGTGCTGGACTTCCACATGGTCAATGACTGTTCAAGTCCCTGACCCAGCAGGTTACCCTGGGCATGTGTGTGTATGTGCCCAAAATCCCAAGAGGAGAATGGAGGAGGTGAAATTGCTGTGTGGCCATCTCCCTGGGGGTGGGGGGTGATTTCTCACTTTTTGTCTCTGTCTCTCTGGTGAGCACACATGCCCTCTAGCAAAAACCTCTCAAAAGAAGAAAAAGAAAAGCAAGGTATGCCCAGTACATTTTTTCAGTGGGAGATTGGCATAATTGGATTTTATTTTATTTATTGATTTTTTTTTTTTGCTAGAGGGCATGTGCACTTGCTAAAGAGAGACAAAGAGAAGGAGAAATCATCCCCTCCATGGGGTATGATCATGCCACAATCTCTTCTCCTCCGTATCTCCCTCCTTTCAGGATTTTGGACACACACACACACATGCCCTCAGTATGTTTCTCAAGCTGCTAGGTCCAGGACTTGAAAGACAAGGTCAGTCATGTTGGATCTAGTTGCCTTAATTACCATGCCATGGAGTCAGCCCTAGATTTGCCATTTTATAAGATTAATCCAGTCTGAACCAGCAGGTGGTATAGTGGTTAAAAAGCTGGAACCTATAGGGCTGACTCTGTAGTTCAAGTCCTGGATCCAGTGGCTTAAAATATACATCAGGCAAGTGTGCATGCACGTGGGCCTAAAATCCTAAGAAGAGGATGGAGAAGAAGAGACTGTGGCATGGTCATTCCACTGGGGGGTGATTTCTCATTTTCCCTCTTTATCTCTCTCTCTGGCCAGTGCATGAGCCCTATGTTTAAATAAATAAATAAATAAATAAATAACTCCAGCCAATGAGTGTAGACTGAAAGGAACAGGAGTAGAAGCAAGAGATCCAGTTTTGGTGGGTATTACAATGGCCAGATGAGGGTCTATAGAATTGGAGAGAAGTGAGTGGATCTCAGAAGAGAAGACTTCAAAAAGTTCACCATGGAATAATGGAGTTAGTGCAAGTTTATTTACTTTTTTTTTTAAATAGATTTTTGTTATATGGCACAAGCACTCACTAAGGAGGGAGGGAGGGAGGGAGGGAGGGAGGGAGAGAGAGAGAGAAAGAGAGAGAGAGAGAGAGAGAGAGAGAGAGAGAAGTAAAGTAAGAAATCAACCCCGGGGGGGCATGATCACACTGCAATCCCTTCTCCATTCTGCTGTTGGGATTTTGGGTATTCTCTCACATATGTCCAGCCTATTTTTCATGCCGCCGAGTCTGGGACTTGAACCAGACAGTTGCCTATGTGGGATCCATCCACCTTAACCACCACATCACTTGGCAGGCCTAAAGGAGCAAGTTTATTTTGGTGTAAAAAATTTTTGAAACCCATGCATAGTCTTCATTATATGCATTTTCCATGAACTCTTTGAAATTCTCTGGTATTTTGTGTCATTTCCCTTTTTCTCCACCTCCATTTGGTATCAGACATGTCTTCTATTGGTTACAGCCCCAACCACCCCTGACCCAACAACAACCTGGCACCTGACAACAACCCTACGCCCAACAACAACCCTACACCCGACCACCAGCCCTTATGAGACAACTGTAGCTGCACTTCCAACCACAACCACGACTGTTCCTGACCTCATAACCACAACACTGCCTGAGACAAGAACCAGTACTGCCCTCACCACGATGATGACCACATGCCCTCTGACAGTTCCGAGCTCCATTCCTGAAGCAGCTTCAAGTCTTCTGACCACTGAGCCCTCTACGGAAGATCCCATCCTCACTGCAGGTGCACAACACAATTGACCATTCCATCCTTTCTTCTGTCAGCTGTGTCTTGGGTTCCTCATAAAAGAGTTTACCCACTGAATGAGACAGCTCAGTTACTTGCTCTGGGGTGTGTGTGTGTGTGTGTGTGTGTGTGTGTGTGTGTATGTGTGTGTATGTGTATGTGTTAGTTTGCTAGGCCTATCATAACAGAAACTACAAACAGTGGATTAAACAATAGAAGTTTACTTTTTTCATAGTTCTGGGTGCTAGAAGTCCATGGTCAAGGTGTAATTAGGGTTGGCTTATGTCCTATTTCCTTATCTTGTGAAGACCCGTGTCTTCACTTGGTCTTCCATGCTGTCTGCCCTGCTCAGTCCTAATGTCCCTTTATAAGGCTACCATTCATATTGGATTAGGGCCCATCTAGATGACTTTATTTTACCTAAATTATCTCTTTAAAGACCCTATCTCAAAATACAGACATTTTCTGAGGAACTGTGGGTTAGTGCTTCAATATGAATTTGAGAGGAAGATAGTTAGCCCACAGCAGTGTGTGTGTGTGTGTGTGTGTGTGTGTGTGTGTGCAGTTTCATGAAATAATTTCTTTAAAGTTTTTTTTTTTTTAAATTTTCAGAAGGCATATGCACTCATGCATATACACGTGCGTGAGAGAACCCCCCCAATGGGATGTGTTCCAGCACAATCTCTTCTCCTCCATCCCATCAAGATTTTGGGCACTTCTACACACCTCTGATGTGTTTTTCAAATTGTTGGCCATGTGGGATATGCTCCTTAACTATGAGGCCACAGGGCCCGTCCTAAATTATTCTTTTTGTTTTATGGTTTTCTTTTTCCTTTATGATTTTGAAAAGTCAGCATTTTGGGGAACTAGCAGTTAGCATAATGGCTATGTCGCTGGACTCCCATGTAGTTGACCACGGTTCGAGTTCCAGACCCGGTGGCTTAAAACTCACGCTGGGCGCGTGTGCGTGTATGCCCAAGATCCCGAGAGGAGAATGGAGGAGAAGGGATTGCGGCGTGACCATCCCCCCTGGGGGGGGATTTCTCGCTTACTGTCTCTTTGTCTCTCTCTGTCTGTCTGGCGAGCGCACGTGCCCTATAGTGAAAACCTCTCCAAAAAAAAAAAGTCAGCATTTTGGTCTTCCAGCTGACCTCCTAGGAGTCTTGCAGTTCTTTATTGAAGAACCAAGAAAGGTCATTCTGGGTCAGACTTCAGTTCCATTCTTTTGGAGTTAAGTCTCTGGCCAGGCATTAGAAACTGGTTGAAGGAAGACCTCTTGACACTACACAGTATCCTTTGGTAGTAACTGGTTCTGTCCTTGTTTATTGTTTTCCTGAATTCTTCTCTACCTGTTACTAAGTGACTGTCACCATTGATTTGGGGGAGTAGGGTGAGCCTCCAAGGCTCTCACCATATTTCAACCCCTGATTCTGAGGTATGAATATCGCAAAGCAAACATGAGATTGCTTGAAGGCTTTCTTAGGCTTTTTGGCTGCCTCAATAAAGCCTGGATAGTTCATTATAACATTGAACTGAGTAATTCTAATATTTTCTGAGTAGTTACTTAAGATTCATGAACTGTAAACTAATCAGTTTTTGTATGTATTTTTTATTCCTTTGGGTTTTAGAATAATCATCTTAAAATATAATATTTATGGTTTCTTTTTCTGGATTCTAAAAGTTATCTGAAATCATTAAAAAACAAAAACAAAGAAAAACAAAAAAAATAAACCCTGAAGTACACAGAGGAACGTACAGATGACTGCAAAAATAACCTCAAATCCCAGCACTTACCACAAACACAGTTAAGACTTTTATATTTTAGCTGTTTTTTATCAGACCTTTTTGTCTTCCAGAATCAGAAACGTTCCTGCTCTCTAGTGACTCCCAGAGAACCACAGCGGCTACTTCTGTAGACACTGCCTTACTCACATCCAAAGGTGGGCAAACACTCATGTTCTCTTATCTTCCCTCCCTCCTTGGATGGAGAAGAGGGAAATTAACAGAAATGTAGTTGGTCAGATGACACAAAATTACGTTGGGACCTCTCTGCAGTGAAGCCTACCTGGGACAAGCTGGCATCAGGGCAGCCTTGGTGGTTTGTTTATCCTTGTGGCTCTCAGAGAGAGATTGGGGACAGAGAAGAAAGAAAGAGAGAGGAAGAGAGAGCAAGCAGAGTGAGCTTCACTCGGTTCGTGCAGTTCCTCAAGGTCATACGTGTTGTATCTGTAGCATTTTTGCCTTCCCACTCTAGGCGATGTGACACAGCAGTCTCATTCTAATTCCAAGCATACTAATCTTTTTGTTGAAATTCCTGAGGGGAGTACTCACTCAATGCACTGGCTTTTTATAGTGGAGGGAGAACTCTTTCATTTATTTGTCCTTTCATCCATCAATCAAACCTTCTTTAGTTATTTATTAGGGACGAAGGGCAGAGAATGTCCTAAAAGTAAGACACGATTCGCATCCTTGGAAACTGCTTGGGCTTGACTCTGAATTCTACTATTATTTTTCTGGGGTATTTTTAAAAAATTATTTAATTTTATTTATTCATTCATTTATTAATTTGACCAGAGAGAGACACAGAGAGAAAGAAGGAAAGTGAGGAAGCAAGCCACCAGGTCTGGGACTTGAATCATGGTTGGCCATGTGGGAGTGTCTAGCGCCTTAACCACCACACCACCTGCTGGTCCCTATTTTTTTGTTTTTTTTTCTTTTTGGAGGAGTCCTCTGGCCTCAATTATCCAAGGTTTGTTGTAAAGTTGAATAACTTATTGCACATAAATGACTTAAATGAATATTTGGCTCATTAATAAGCACTCAAATGGTAGCTGTTACCTGAATGAAGCTACTAGATAAAAACAGACATCCATTGCATATGTGAATCAGTATTTGTAAGAGAA
>NW_006203646.1:5026291-5038693 GCF_000334495.1 Tupaia belangeri chinensis
TAGGGAAGTGGTAAGGTAGAGTGATCGCTGTGTGCAGTGGCTTAAGTACAAAGTCAGTCTTTTACCTGCTGTGAGACTTGAGGAAATCTACCTAATCACTCTGGGCCTTAGTTTTTCCATTGGTAAAATCAGGATAAGAATAGCATCTATCCTGTGGTTCTTTTTGAGGATTAAATTAGGACCTGCATGCAGATCAGTGTATGGAGGAGGAAATGCACACAGAACAGTCTAGCATACACTAAATACTCAGTAGACCTCAGCTTTTCTTCTTTCATGACAGAATACAGTGTAAGAGACAGTGGGCTACCAAAAGCAGGGAGACAGACACTTACCTATTTTTGTTTTGTTTTGTGTTATTTTTCTTTATTTTTCCAGAGTCCAAAGCTTCAGTTCTCCCATCCACATCTCAGTCACCGATGCAGGAAACCAGTGATTCAGTGACTATTCTTCAGACTACAGGTAAGGGGACTCTGCTCTCGTGAGTAGTTTGTCTTTGGCTGTGGGAACAATCTGTTGCTGGCCCCTGGGAACTACCGGCTGTCTGCACGCTTGTCTCAGGACTCAGCTGTTTTAATTCCATGGGAGCCACATCCCACATCCTCCTGAGGGCTAGGCTGAAAGCGAAACACAGCACAAGCCTGAGTGCTGGCTTCACCCCTCGGTTCCTTTCAGAATCCTCTCTGTTGAGATTGCCCTTCTTTTTAGCAACTTCTGACTAAAGCCGAACATGGTAGCAGGAACATCACTTACTCACTTTTCAAACTCTCATCACTCTACTTTAAATGAGACAATCATTGCATTAATGCTTTGTGTGTGTGTGTGTGTGTGTGTGTGTGTGTGTGTGTGAAGGATACAAAGAAACAGAAATAAAATTCTCTCTGATTCTCTGTGCTCAATCCCAGCTCCCTCCTCCCAAGATAATCACTGTTATTTGTTGAAGATGGTCATTCTAGTTCATCCATTCCTGCATATGTAGATATGTGTATAGAAAGATAGAGGGCTTTTTGGTGTACTTTAAAAACATGCTATCAAACCATATGTGGTTTTCTGCATTTTTGTTTTAGTCATTTGATGTTATATATTGGACGCTTTCCTTTTAGTCCACATAGATCTGCATCGCTATGTGAAATGATGTATACTATTTTATACTATGGGTACTCGTAATATCTATTGCTTATTGAGGGGCAATATAAATTTTATAAATTGTTCTATAGTGGACATCCTTGTACATGTATGGCTCCTTAACTATTTATGCAAGTGTTCCTCTAGCGAGGGTGTTAATCCAGAAGCAGAAATACTAGATTCAAAAAATGTACACTTTTAAACTTAATAGCTTTTACAAGATATTTCTCAAGAAAGGCTGTACCAATTTATTTTCCTACCCACAGGACATCTGCTTTTCCATTCCTCTTTACATTTGAAATGACCATTTGTTTCCATCTTCTAAGGAGAAAATCTCATCTCATTCTTTTCCTATTCTTATTAACTGTGAGTTTAAATGTTTTTATATAGGTTTATTAGCCAGAAAACAGTCATCCTTTAATTCTGAGAGTCTTGATGTAACATCACTCATGAAGGCTCAGAAGATAGATTTGGAGGGGACAGACAAGAGTGAATAAGTTTTTATTTTCAAATAAGACTATGAATCAAGATGAAATGCAAAGGTGATTTGATATTGAAAAGCTTGGGCATGTTATTTTTATTTTTTTTTAAAGAATTATTCTATTTAAATTTATTTATTTATTTTAATTTGACCAGAGAGGGACACATGGGGGGTGGGGGTGGGGGGCAAGAAAGTGAGAAAGTTAGTCACCAGGTCTAGGACTCAAACCACAATCAGCCATGTGGGAGTCCAGCACCCTTAACCACCATGCCACCTGCTGGCCCCCTTTGGCATTCTCTCTCTATTTTTTTTTTTTTTTTTTTTTTTTGAGAGGTTTTTGCTATAGGGTGCTTGTGCTTACTCGAAAGAAAGAGAGAGACAGAGAGACAGAAAGCGAGAAATCACTCCCTAGGGGGGATGGCCATGGTACAATCCCTTCTTCTCCATTCTCCTCTCAGGATCTTGGGCATGCACACAAACATGCCCGGTGTGAGTTTAAGCCACCAGGTTTGGGACTTGAACCACGGGCGACTATGTGGGAGCCCAGTGTTGTAAACATTACTCCATCTGTTGGTCCTATGGTATGTGCCAACTCTTATAGTAAGAAGACAGAAAATCTAGAGTAGAAGTTGATCACTGGAAACTTGGTACAATGATCTAAACCTTTTTGTGTGGGGGCTGGGGTAAGGGTTGGGGACTAACTTTTAGCAGAAGAGAAGGAAGAACTTTGAAAGATGATGGAGGGTAGGCAAGCCATTCTCAAAATATCATCCTTTATACTATTTAAATCTTGCTCTATTTTACATGGAATCACAAGGGGACAAAAGGTCATCTGATACATTACCCTTTTCTTTAATACCCTGGTCATTTTAATTTCTTTTTTTCTTGACCAAATCCTAGGCAAGAGAATATTAGCTACTATAGCCATAGACTACATTGTTGAACAAGAGCTTCTTATAAGAAGGCTAGTCATGGGACCAGCAGATGGCATAATGGTTATGTCGCTGGACTCCCATGTAGTCGACTGCGGTTCGAGTCTCAGACTTGGCAGCTTACAATTCATGCCAGGTGCATATGTGTGTGTGCCCAAAAATCCTGAAAGGAGAATGGAGGAGAAAGGATTGCGGTGTAGCCATCCCCCCAGGGTTGATTTCTTGCTTTCTGTCTCTTTGTCTCTCCAGGGAGTACACATGCCCAATAGCAAAAATCTCCTCCCCCACCCCCTCAAAAAAGGGCCAGTCATTCTCCATTTTATATTTAGTCGTTAAAGAAGAAAACAGGGTTTATCCTACACATATTATGTACTGGGCCAGTGTCAAGCTGATTTCGTGGGTAACTTCTTTTTTTTTTTTTTCCATCTGGGATGTGGTGTGTGTTGGGGGTGAAAAAAATTGTGCACTCGTCAAGAGAGACAGAGAGAGAGTGAGATGGACTTGATGCCGCAATCCTCCAGTCTCCATAAGTTTTTGCCATAGAGTGGGCGCCACCATGCTCCATGGGTAACTTCTTTAGTCTTCTTTAACAGATGCTCATATCTGCATTTTACCTAAATGTTCTCAGGTACCAGATCCAGAAGGTTTAGCTCTGAATCTAAACTCTTAGACCCTATTTCACTTTACTTTGCCTTTTGGTCTGAGATAAAAGGTCATGTTCTTTTCACTTACCTTTGTCTCTTCCTTATTTATTTATTTAATGAAATATTCATACTAATAAGCATGATGATGATCTTATGAGGACTTCACTATGTGTTAGATATTGGACTCAGGGTTTTTACATTCATTTTCTTATTAAAGCTTACAGTAACCTTGTAGGCAGGCATAGATATTACCTTCAGTTTACCAGTAAAATATGGAGAATCAGAGAGTTTATTAGGGATTGAACACCTACTAAGATCTGTCTTTGGTTTATCAGTGTGTATTTTGCATGGATTATATTTTTGAATTTTTCAAAAGTTTCAATTAGATAGGTACAATTATTGCCTCCATTTTAAAGTCCACCAAAATTATAACTTGCCCAATAAATGGCAGAGCTGGCCCATGTCTGTTCAGTTCTGATGCCACTTTAACATGGTACTGTACTGCTTTCTTCTGAGATCCTTTCTGGAGCCTCTTACAGATTAAGACTACATCTTCCTTCACATGAAAATGCTTTAACCCATGTTAGTGGACCTTCGTGTCTCTGTGGGCTTTCCTTTCCATGGCTAACCAGTTCCCAATTGGCTCCTCATTTCTTCATGTAGTTTTTAAATGACAAGGGCTTCCACGACAAAGGGCTGGTTTAAATCACTAGAGAGTCTTGTCAATTATTATTCCCTAACAGTCACTTTACACAGGGGGCAATTCCTTGTTTCCACTTTATGGCTGGCTAGACTAGAGCTCAGAGATGTGGAACAACTTACCTGTGAGCTGGGCAGTGGGGGCGCAAGAAGTCAGTTAGCAGGGAGGGTTAGCAGTGACTTCAGAAGAGAGCTGAGATCAGAGGCCAGTCTTCTGCCTTCCATGCATGGTTGACTTTTTCAGGACTGGCAGCCATTGTCTCTCAACAGGGCCTCCTAGAGGCAAGTGTTTCATATTTACTCCCAGAGTATTAGGGCCCCCAAATGGATCATTGTACCCATCCCCAGCATAAAATCAAACTGGAAGACAAATTCAAATTTAATGTGCCAAAAGATACATGAGTCCTTTGCTGCCAATCTAGTATAATGGTGGAAAAAATGAACATTGCTCTGGGAATAGAACATTTTTTTTGCTTGTGATTCTTACAGTAACATTTTTTGGGTACTGGAAGCTGGTTGATGGTAAACTGGGGTAGGGAAGCTTTTAGGAACAGGTATTTTCTATACTGTACCATTCCATTTTGCTTTGCTTCAAAGCAAGCTAGTCTTTCCGGGGAGTTAAAAGATTCCAAGAAATATCCCAGTAGATGATGTAGTGGTTACATCACTGGACTCCCACATGGCAGACCACAGTTTGAGTTCCAGATCCAGGGGTTCAAAACTCATGCCAGTCACATGTGCGTGTGTGCCCAAACTCCTGAGAGGAAAATGGAGGAGAAGGGATTGTGGTGTGTATATCCCCCCTGGGGCGGGGGAAGTGATTTCTCTCTCTCTGTCTCTGATTTTTTTCTGTCTCTCTGGCATATGCACATGCCCTCTAGCAAAAAACTCTCTTAAAATAAAGGATTCCTAAAGGGATAAGCAGATTGAGATGGGATTTTTATCTTTATTTTAGAACTCAAGCATTTGATTTAGACACATGACAATAGGCAATCTGATATTTAGTTGCTGCTCTGTCTGTGGAACAGGGCACATAAAAATGAGGAAGTCATGGCTTCTATCTTTAAAGGAACTGCACTTTCACTGAATAGACAGACTTGTGCTTAACAAACTATTAACCAGCACGCTCTGTTTTAGGATAGAGGTATGAAAAGGTGCGGTGGGTACTTGAATGAATGAGAGATGGAGTCTGTCTTGGAAAGGAGGGCAGGGTCAGGGACAATTTTACTCAATGCTCATCCCCTTTAAGGATGAGAGCATTTCAATGAGGAGGACATGGCAGACAGAAAAGGGGACCAGCGTAAACAAAGACTGAGAACCTTCAAGAGAGCACACCATCTTTGGAGATTGTTTCACAGTCTATTTAATGAAATGGGCACAGGAAGCTGGGGCTGACCTACCTTCTTGAGGGACTTGAAAGGTGGGCAAAGAATTCAGATTTCATTCCAGAGCTTTGAGGAACCATTCATGGTTTTTGAACAGGGACTGGCATTTTGACTTCTGCTTCAGGAAAAATTGCTTTGGCAAGAATGTGGAGGTTCTACTGGGGGGAATCTGCAGGCAGGGAGGTTACCCCTGAGACTCCTGCAGAACTTCAGGTCAGAGACGAGTGTCCACACTAGAATGATGGCAGCAGTAACAATAGAGAGGGGACAGTCAGAGCCATGCAGGGGTTAGAATTCAGAGGTCTTGGTGACCAAAAGAAGAAAGAAGAATGAATGACTCTCCACACTTGGGAGATTGAATTAATGTGAGAGATTAACTGAAAGAGAAACCCTATGAGGAAGAGTGAAGTATATTTGGAAGATCTTGAATTTGGATTGCCTCTGAGAAATAGCTCACAGGCAGTTGAAAGTGTAGGCCTGGTCTGATTCATGGATGACCGGGTAAGAAAGAGGGTCTGATAATTAGCACTTAGAATTTGGATTGCCTCTGAGAAATAGCTCACAGGCAGTTGAAAGTGTAGGCCTGGTCTGATTCATGGATGACCGGGTAAGAAAGAGTGTCTGATAATTAGCACTTATCTCTGATCAGCATAATTACTGTGATGATTCACGTTACAAGTGCTGAGTAAGGAATTGCTGGTAGGGCAGTGCTTTCACATGAATCATCTCATCAGGGGTAGTTTGGGGCTAAAGATCTAATTCTGTAAACCATTGCTAATAAATGACTCTTACTGAGTGCTTACTACATGTCAGGGCTGGGCTCTGTGTGTCCAATGCATTGTCTCATTGCTGGGCATTGTCTACATCTGTAAGGAAGATTTTCTTATCATGCCCATTACAAAGAAGAAGAAATAGACGTTTGGAGAAACTAGGAAATTTGCCAGGAATCTTTGATTCTTGAACCTGAGCTCTCAACCCCTTTCTTATATGCCCAGTTGTTACCCAGTTAGCAAAGCAGAGATAAGTGATGCTCCAATCACCTATAGATATTGTGGGAAAGAAAGGTAAGATAAAGAGGTCCAAAGGGAAACCTTCCTCTCCCAGAGGAACAACAATATTGGGGGAAGTTGTGGTGGGAGAGGAAAGGCTAGCTAAGGGGGTAGAGAGGAGAATACCAGCAGTAGGGTGAGGTTCTGGAAAGCACAGGGCAGGGGAAGCCAGACTGACAAAGGTCAGGGTTGGGTAAATGTAGGAGATTTTGAATGCTGGTCAAGTGGGAGGAGGCATTTAGAGAGATGGTCATGGCAGAATGAGCTGTGTGTAGAGTCCACGAAGTCCAGGAACAAGTGGTTGTTAGAGAATGGATGTTAGCTGTTGTTTCAAGAAGTCTGAGTGTGAATTTTTAGAGAGGAGGCCTGGTAGAGAGAGAAGGGGGCAGCAAATGGAACAAGATGTGTTCTGGCATAAGGAAGGAGGAAGCCTTCAAATAGGGGGGAAGTGGGGTTTGGCCTAGAAATGAAGATAAAAGAGAATGGAATAACGAGAGAAGAAATGAAGGTGTGAGAGTAATCACACCTTAGGCTGCCTTCCCAAGAGGTCAGAGAAGACTGAAGAGCTAAGACCTTGAACTCAGAGCTTACCTAGTCTGTGAATATTAGATTTGGCCGTGGACTGGAATCAAGCGAGCTCAGAAAAAAATACAGACTGCCCTATTGTACCCAAAGCTTGCAAACTTAGAACCTCTGAGGTGGGTCCCCAACAAGTTTAGGTTTAGCAAACTTTCTTAAGAGGTTTTGTTTCATTTTGTTTTTGTTTTTAAGCCAGCATAGCCTGGGTGTCAAGAAGGTAATTAGAAATGGTGGGCATAGTATACTCCTTTTATTTTAAGAATTATTTATTTAATTTAATAACGAATCAATCATTACTACTTTGATTTGCCATAGGGCACACACCACCAGAGAGAGAGAGACAGAGAGATGAGAAAGTGAGAAAGCAAGCCACTGGATCTGGGACTCAAACCACGGTCAGTCATGTGGGAGTCCAGTGCCTTAATCACCATGCCAACTGCTGGTCCCCACTCTCCTTATTTTAAAAAGAAGGAAACTGAGGCACTGAGGCATTGCAAAAGCCGAGAGCAGTGAGCACTAGGCCGTTGGTGGGACTCTCTTCTGGCTCCTAAATCACAGCCCCTATGCTGCATTATTTTATGAAAGTGAAAATGAAGTTGAGCTCTGTCAGAACTTGACACTTTCTGGTCTGAAGTTAATCAAGGGCATGAAAAAGCTGTAGGAGGAATTGCCTTCAGTATGAGCCTGCAGAAGGCACAAAGGCAGGCAGGGGAATGAACCTAAGCTCATTTTTACTCACAAATGCCATTGTTCAAAGAAAGAAATTGGAGGCAGTTGATTTCAAAGTCAACATCTCTCGTAAGGCATTAGCAGATTTGTTTTATCTCTCAGGCCCAGTGCTGTTCACAGGCTTGGATCGGTTGGTAGGCCGACAGTCTGGGGGATAAAGGAAAAGGACACAAAGTGGATTCTTACGATTCTTCTCACAAGTGCATTATATTCTGGCCTTACAAATGATTCCCTTTTATATTAGTAAAGTTGGATTTGAATCCGTGTAATTCTAGCATCTAACAGCTCACCTTCAGAAAGGTCAACCAAATAAGATCAAAGTAGTAGGCAAACAAGGAGTGAAAAAGAAGTAAATAAAGTGTGAGTCATTGAAATAGAACACAGGTGTGCCAGAAGGCGGTGTAGTGGTTAAGGCACTAAATACCACGTGGCCGACTTAGAGGTTTGAGTCCCAGAACCAGTGTCTTGAAAAACATGTAGGACACACGTACATGTATGCCCAAAATCCCAAGAGGAGGATGGAGGAGAAGGGATTGCAATGTGGTTGTCCCTCCTGGGACTGTCTTTTCAGCAAGTAAATATGCCTTATGACAAAACATCTAAGAAAAGGAAAGAAAAAGAACACAGAGCTTTACCTATGATAGAGCCTCTTTAATGGTTACAAACTGAGCTGGGGGATTATTCTGCAGGCTAAAATGTCACTCTGTAGTGCAGGAGGGGCTGCCAGGCATTGCAGCAGACTCTGATTTCATAAGGCCTAGGATAAATGGGGACACGTCAGTGAATTCCAATGATTCCCTTTTATATTAGTAAAGTTGGATTTGAATCCGTGTAATTCTAGCATCTAACAGCTCACCTTCAGAAAGGTCAACCAAATAAGATCAAAGTAGTAGGCAAACAAGGAGTGAAAAAGAAGTAAATAAAGTGTGAGTCATTGAAATAGAACACAGGTGTGCCAGAAGGCGGTGTAGTGGTTAAGGCACTAAATACCACGTGGCCGACTTAGAGGTTTGAGTCCCAGAACCAGTGTCTTGAAAAACATGTAGGACACACGTACATGTATGCCCAAAATCCCAAGAGGAGGATGGAGGAGAAGGGATTGCAATGTGGTTGTCCCTCCTGGGACTGTCTTTTCAGCAAGTAAATATGCCTTATGACAAAACATCTAAGAAAAGGAAAGAAAAAGAACACAGAGCTTTACCTATGATAGAGCCTCTTTAATGGTTACAAACTGAGCTGGGGGATTATTCTGCAGGCTAAAATGTCACTCTGTAGTGCAGGAGGGGCTGCCAGGCATTGCAGCAGACTCTGATTTCATAAGGCCTAGGATAAATGGGGACACGTCAGTGAATTCCATGCTGAGGCCTCTGTTCTCCCCTCTGTGAAGTCTATGAATAACAGTAGAAATGTCATTTGGAAAGAACCTACCACTTGGTACTCAAGGACCACTGAATCCTATAATAGTCAGCAGTACAGAAGAGGGAAAAAGAGCGGGAGTTTGGAATCAGACGTCATTGCCCTGCCATTGGACAGTAATCATGATCAGTTATGCAGCCTTGGGGAAATATAGGACTTCTTTGAGCTCCTGTTTTCTCCTCTTTCACTAATTCCTTAGCTCATAGACTCATTTGAAGTCCAAATGAGATATCATACGTGAAAGTGCTCTGTGTGCTTTCAGGTCCTTACATTGTACTTAACAATTATCATCCCCGGTCATAATTATTAGGATCTCTTTTCCAACAACGGCATCCAGCTAGGCAGAGGGGATTGGGACTCCATTCTGAACAGATCTCTTCCCAGCACACTCACTCTCCAGCACTGATCTTTTCAGAGCAAGGGTATAAGCTCTTGCCACCCTATCCAAAGTCGTACAACCTAGAGAGCAAGAGCTTGGACTCTGCAGGTAGATCATCCTGGCTCTGAGATTTGCCTTGTCCCTTCCTAGCTGTGTGTCACAAGGAAGTTGCCCGGCATGTCCAAATTGCAGGTTTCCCACTGTGACAGGAGGACAGAATGGTGCCTACTGCAGAGCGTTTCCTAAAGATTCACTGTGATCAAACATGGAAGGGACTTGGCGCTGTGCTTAATGTGTAGTAAGTGTTCCTCATATATAGATGTTTATTGTTGTCGTCATCATTATCAATAATTAAGAAGGTTCTTGGTCAAATGTGAACCTTCACACCTCCCTCCATTAGGATGTATCGATCAGCCGCTGTGGGTAGAGCAGAGTGCTAGATATTGCCCTTCAGAGATGAGTCCCATGGGGAAGGACTGGGGGAGAGTTATGTATGCTTCACCAAACCTCTCAGATACATTGTCCCATGAGAGCAGGAGACTGAGGTGGTCATTTGGGACCCTTAGAAGGCTGATGAGATTTTTATCACTCCACTATGCCAGGAGCAGTGGAAGGTTGGGGCCATGCTCAGAACTGGGGTGGTTCTTGAATAGAGCTAGAGCCTCCGGTTTTCTTTTGTGTAACTCGCCTGCACACAACGTGACAGCCTTCCTCTTTGTGAATCACATTGGGTGCATGTAATTTGCTTTCTGTGCACTTTAAAAATTTAAAAATGAGAGCCAGTAGGTGGTGCAGAAGTTAAGGCACCTGGATTCCTCATGGCCGACTGTGTGGTTCGAGTCTCAGACTGGTAGACTGAAAAATCACGCTGGGTGCATGTGGGTGCCCAAAATCTTTTTTTTTTTTTTTTAAGAATTATTTTATTTTATTTAACTTTTTTTAAATTTATTTTTAATTTGACCAGAGAGGGACAGAACAAAGGAGTGAGAAAGAGTGAGAGAGAGGGAACGTGAGAAGGAAAGCCAACAAGTCCAGGATTTGAACTGTGGTCAGTCATGTGGGAGTCCAGAGCCCTTAACCACCACACCAGTGCTCAAAATCTTGAGAGGAGAGGGAGAAAAAAGGATTGTAGCATGTCTGTCCTCTCTGGGG
The DNA here is from genome assembly GCF_000334495.1 of Tupaia belangeri chinensis. Lineage (NCBI taxonomy): Eukaryota > Metazoa > Chordata > Mammalia > Scandentia > Tupaiidae > Tupaia > Tupaia belangeri. The sequence continues at coordinate 5,036,859 of NW_006203646.1, forward strand.
GTTGATTCTCACTCCCCTCCCCACACATGCTATCTATTTATTTACCTCTGGTGAGCACACATACCATATAGCAAAACTAAAAATATAAAAATTAAAAAAAAAATTGAATGCAGTCCACCCTCTGCCAGCAGGTGGTGTGGTGGTTAAGGCACCAAACACCTCTGCATTTTGAGTACCAGAAGGGCAGCTTGAGAATCACATTGGGCTTGTGTGTATACATGCCCAAAGTCTGAAGAGGAGACAGGAAGAGAAAGAACTGCGGCACGACGGTCATCCCTACGGGGCGATTTCTCACTTTCCCTCTCTCTGTCTCTCTCTGGCTAGCACACGCATCCTATTGCAAAAAACAAAAACCAAACCAAAGAAAACAAAAAACAAAATAAACAAACAAAAAACAAAAGGCCCATGGACTCCACCCAATTTTGTCTTTGTTACCTACCTGATTTGTGTAGATGATGCTCTGCTGATTGATCCATTTAAGTAGATAGTTCTCTTTTTTGATTATCCTACAAGTTAAAAACATGTCAAAGTCTCCAGAATTTAAAGGAAATGTACAAATTCAATAAATGTGTTTCCACTTTCCAAAGTTTTGAATTTCTAGGTCTGTGTTATCGCTTCCAGGCAAGATCATAAAATATGAATTCTGAGTAGAGATCAGTAAATAAAGATTCTAGTTAGTCCCTTTGTTACTTACTTTTATAACATATTCACTATCATCATCATTATGAGGAAGATGCCAGAGGTCATGTACGTAAAAGAGAGAGACCATATCGTCTAACAGGGCCTGGTCATGCCACAACCCTTCCTTTGGTCTTAAGCAAATTAACTTTTCTCTCCAAATACTAGGTTATTTCTTCATCCCCCCTCCCCCCCAAAAAAAAGGAATTTGAAGAGGTATTGGAGGATACATTTTTAGACTCCTTCCATCTCCAAAATGTATTGATGGTGATTTGGGGATCCTTTTGCTGTCTTTTGGATTTTTAAAGACCATACCAGCAGCGACCCAGAGGGGGCAGCAAAGGCCACAGGCTACACACTAAAGAAAAGGAATTTTTCTGAAAGCCTGTAGTTTTCGCTTCGAATGTTCAGGATTGCTTTATGATTGTCCTGTTGAATTGACTTATATCAGAACTACTTTTGTTTTAAAAGAAGAGGCAGATGAGTTCCAGTGTCTATGAATCAATGATGTGTCAACTTACATAATGCAAGTTTTAAAATGTTCCCACTGAGACAATGCAGTGCTTTTATTTCTGGCTAATCTCTGGCCAGTGCCTTCTCGTTAGAGTTCTTATTTTCAGAAAGGATTTTTATCCAAAAATTTCCCCCTTTATTCATGATAGAGTATGGGCACACACAGAAGAGAGAGATACAGAGAGAGAGAAAGCACAGCCCAATAGGGTCTGGCATGACGCAATCCTTATTCCTGAAGTTCTTTATTCTGATGGGATCTTGGCACACAAGTGCCCCTCCCACCCCCACCCCCCGGGGCGTGTTTCTACCAGGCTATGATTTGGAGCTCCAGTTGGACATGTGGGAGGATCCAGCTTCCTCTGCACAGCACTTAACCATGGCATTGTGGCTCTGGCTCTCAAGTAGAATTTTAATGTGTTCAATTTTTTTTTAATATATATGATCAGTTATTTAATTAGGTTCTTGGCAAAAAATTTAGAACACCAATTTGTGAGGATAAACTCCATTTGTAAGGGCCAACATGGATTGTGGGTAGCCCTGGAGCTGAGGAACAGCTTTGATTTTTGGTAAAATTTGCGAGTGCGAGTCCACAGCTTTCTGATCAATCTTGTTCTTTTCTAAAATCTTGTATTTCTCCTTCTGTG
>NW_006203646.1:5039419-5044419 GCF_000334495.1 Tupaia belangeri chinensis
GGGGAGTCAGAGGGGGGTCACTTCCCAGCAAGGCTATCGCAGTCCCGGAGCGAATAGCAGGCGGCCTTGCCAACATGCTAAGTGACCCAAGCTTGTTCCATGTTCGGGGGGCGTACAGTCGTGGCCTTGCCAACTCACTGAACCAACCGGAAGCGATGCTCAAAGGTCAAGGGGCTCAGACGGGTCCTGGAGCCCCACCGGGTCGGACTCCTCCATCCCACCTTGCTGGTGTCTGGGCTTCCGTGGGTTTTTTTCTTGAAGTAAGCATTGGTAAGGTGCTTTGGGATTTTTATTTTGCTAATATCAATTTTCATGGAGGTGGCAATGGCAAATTTCTGGTGTGTTCTACACAGTAGAACTTGACTGAGAACCAGTGGTTCAGTTATAAGTAGCAAGTCACTGCTCAGCTGCTTCAGGAAAACCACTCTCTTGCCTTCGTGGCGTCCAGTGAGGATGATCAGAATGGTCCCAGAAGTGATGCTGGCTCTCAGCTTTCTCACAGGTTGACTGAAGGGTTTTTTTGCAGTGGCTCAACAGATTTCAAGGCACATCTTCAGTAGGATAATACATAGGCATTTGTGCAGTTTAACCACCTGGGTACCACCATTCTTGTCTCCACCAACTGGTTTTGTGACAGTTGCAAGAAACTTCTCCTTCTTTATCTTTTTGATCCTGGATTTAGTGGCTGAGTATTTCCTCTTGTACATGGCCTTCCTGGAGTACATGGCAGACCGGGAGTATCTGCTGATGCCCCAGACTAGGACCGGGTTTCGGCTGCAGGGGGGCTTCCCGTTCTTGGGCTTTTTAGCTTGGGGTCACTCTTTTTAACCTTGCCACTGGCATCAGCCTTCTTGGCTTCAGATTTCTTCTCCTTAGTATCCCGCTTTGCAGCTTTTTCACCATCATCTTTTATAGTGGGAAAGAGAACTAATGTGTTCAATTTTGGAACCAGCAGATGGTGTAATGGTTATGTTGCTGAACCCCACATAGTCAACCACAGTTCAAGTCCCAGACCTGGTGGTTTAAAACTCATGCCGGGTGTCTGCATGTATGTGTCCCAGATCCCGAGAGGAGAATTGGAGGAGAAGGGATTGTGGTGTGGCTATCCCCCCACACCCCCCTGGAAGGCGATCTCTCACTTTCTGTCTGTCTTTCTCGGTGTCTACGGCAAGTGCATGGGTCCTATAGCAAACAAACAAACAAACAAAAATTGTTCAATTTCTTTTTCTCTCAAAGTGGTTATGATCAAGAGATTTTTATTTGAATCATTCAGAATTGAGTTAATATTTTCTTTTATTATCTCTGTTGCCCTGGGCAAGTGATATAACTTTTTCTAGACTCAGTCTACATGACTATGAAATGGGTTTTGTAAGCATTAAATGTGATAACTTCTATGAAGTATCCATCATTATGCTAAACTGGTTCTTAGAGGGAGAATCTAATAATTAAACAAATTTCTACAAATGGAATGGGGACAGGGATGATATTTAAAGTGGATTTTTGAAAGATGTTCTAATCTAAATTTTGAATGCCATTTCAGAATTGCCCATAGCCCATGATTTCAATAGAATGAGAAAATTCTAGTCTACCGTCAGGCATGTAACCACATTGAAGGGGCAGTTTATTATCCCTCTAGGGTCTGAAGGTTTGAGAGCTTTTAGGACTAAAATCGTGCTCAGATATAACATCTTTAATTTCTTATCTCCATGGGAGTTGTTTTTGTACCAGTAGACTAACGTTCCAGATATCAGCAAACTTTTTCTGTAAACCACCAGAAAACAGAGAGTTGAGGCCTTGCAGGGCATACTGTCTCATCTCTGCTGCAGTTACCCAACTCTGTCTGCCCTTGTGCTATAAAACCAGCCTAGACTACATAGATAAGAAGTAAATAAGTGGGTCCTACTGAGCTGCAATAAACTTTATTTATTTATGGACCCGGCAATTTAAATTTCATCTAGTTTTCAGGTTATAATAATTCTTGGACCAGCCCCATGGACTGGTGTTTAAGGGAGCTGGATCCCCCGTGGCTGACAACATGTTTTATACTGTTGAATTGACCTACCTAATAGCTTGAAAATACTCTAAGCTTATATGCATGTGTGTCCCAAATCCAGACAGGGTAGAAAAATGAAAGAGAAGGGATTGTGGCATGACCGTGTCTGGGGGGGGGTGTGTGTGCTTTCTTCCTCTCTCTCTCTCTCTGACTCTCCTGTGAGCATATGCACCTTCTGGCAAAAAATAAGATAAAATAAAATTCTTCTTTTGCTTATTTCATCTCCCAACCTTTTAAAGATAGAGAAATTATTCTTACTCCCAGGCTCTAAAAACAAAACAAAACAAAAACAAAAACAAAAACAAAAATCAAACACAAAATAGGCAGTGGACTGGATTTGGTCCTCAGGCCACAGTTTGCAAACACTTGATCGGTACTATCCAGACAGGGCAGGCTCTTTAGAAAGCATAGACACTGGACACAAAGCTATTTCCAGTGGGCTCTCCCAGACATGCAAGAAACATGGCCACCTACCCTACTAAATTTTAAGTCCTTTGAAGGTACAGGCAGTATTTTAATGCTGTAGTTTTATCATTTAAACCTTCTTTTTTAGGTTATAAAATAAATGTGTGCTCTTCTGAAAGAAATAGTTAAAACACTGTAAAGTGAAAGTGCCTTGTGTTCCAAACACACCCTCTCTCCCTCAAGGAACAACATGAAAGATAACAATACCTGAAACTGTTTGGCTTTTCCCTCTCAGATCCTTTTTCCTCATGACATAGTGACATGTGTCATACCCCCCCCAAAATGTGCAACTATTTTTTTTACACAATTATCCTTTTAAACTCACTTTAAAATTTACTCGATTTTCTTTAGCCAATTTTTACTACACTCTCTTATAGTAACAATTGAAATGACTTTTATTTAAACCATTAGTAAAAATATCATTTCACTTTGAAATAATTTTAGATGCACAAGAACTTGGAAAATAATAAGGGAGGTTTCCTACACACTCCTGCAGTGTTCCCTAGTGATATCTTACGTAATTATAGTATATAGACAAGACCAGAAAATCGACTGGCATAATTTGCACAACATTTAGTGCATATTGCCTATTGTTAATTACATGGTCTGATTAACACATTTTACTTGGATTTTTATATGTGTTCATTATTTAAAAACTATTTTACCTACAGAAACAATATGCTCACACACACACACATACACATACACACACACAAATGGATTTTAAAACCTTCATGTAAAATGAGTATTATGGAAAAGCTTTCTGTTGATTTTAAAATTCTTTTTACACCAAAACAAATTTGGACTTTAATTCTGTTTTTCCATGAACTTTTTTTTTTTTTTTTTGCCAGAAGTTGTGCGCTTTCACCAGAGCGAAGCAGAGAGAGAGGGAGAGCGAAAGCACTCTGGTGGGGAATGGTCATACCATAATCCCTTGTCCTCTATCTCACCCTCCTTTTGGTGTTTTAGGCATGACCATGCCTGATGTGTTTTCCAAGCTGGATCTTGGGCTTTAATGGCATGTTTGGCTATGTGGGATCCAGCTGCCTTAATCACCAGGCCTTGGACATAATCCTCCATGAATTTTTTTGAAGTCCTTACATATGTGTGTATAACTGTGTATATGTAGTTGTATATGTGTATGTGTGTATACATACACACATATGTGACTGCGTGTGTATGTGAATAGGAAATTGTGTATGTATGTGTATGTTAGGCACGTATTAAGCACCTTTCTTGTCAGTACTTTTAGATCAGCTTATCAGAGATAGAGAGGTGGAGAGACAGAGAGAGAAAGAGAACCCCTCCACCCCATGGGGTATGGTTGGTGCAATTCCTTCTCCTCCATTTCTCCGTCATGTTGGAATTTGGGGCATGTATGTACACATACTCAGCCTGTGCCTCAAGCCCCTGTGCTGAGATTCCAACTACAGTTGGTCATGTGGGTTCCAGCTCTTTTAACCACTATGGGGCTGACATTCTTTCTCTCTATTCATCTGTCCCTGTCTGTGCATGTCTCTCTGCCCTCTTTTCATGCTATAAGGACAATAATCATTGGATTCAGGGCTTAGCCTAAATCTTAGGTTGGATTCATTTCAAGATCCTTCAATATCTACATCTGCAAAGACCCTGTTTCTAAATAAACAGAGTTTGAGTTTCCGTGTGTATATTATTTTGGGGGAACACTATTCAAACCACTGTAATTTTCCCTCTCACAGAATTGCTCTACTTGTATATTCAGGGGGTTCATGCCTTTGTCTGACTGTGCTGGTGTGACTCTCAGGGCCAGGGGAACACAGGTGACATGGAAACTGTCTAACGCCCGTCTCCTAAGCACTGGCATGGCTGCATTTCACGAGGAGGAAAAGTCATCTTCCACTTGTGCTTCATGTTGCTATTCTGTGCACAACACTGGAGCCCACCAAGTGCATCTCAGGGGGGCTTTTGGCATTTTCTGAAGAAGAAGAAGAAAAAGAAATAAATCGTTTGGTTTCACGCAGCAGTGATTGTGTTTGCAAAAATATCTCTCCCATTAGACAATTCCAATTTAAAATACAGATTAGCTCTGACAAAACTGACCCAGGTTGTTTTTCCCTTTGATGGTTTCAATTTCATGTTTATCCATCATAAAGGATTGTAATACAACAGGATTTTGACAGAACAGGGGTAGGAGTTTTGAATTCTTACCTGCAATTTCTAGCTCTAGGGGATAATGACAGAGAGAAAAACAACAATAACTTAGTTGTAGGATATGAAAACATACTGAATTTCCCTCCTGGATTTTTATGTTCCTGGGCATGCAACAAGTCACTTTCCCTGATGAACAAATAAGCTCTCTGGTACCAAGTTATGAACCTTATAAAACCGATCGCGTTTCTCCTTTTGCTTTAAATACAGGGAAGCTCATGAGGAAAATTAAGTGATCAACCCTGATTATTATTAGCCTAGATGTTTACTATTTTTTCGGGTCTTCTCTGCGTGT
>NW_006203646.1:5045529-5058031 GCF_000334495.1 Tupaia belangeri chinensis
TTCTAACCCTTCTTTTCAGACCTGGAATCAGACTATAATTCCCATCTGGGCTCCTATGTCCTGTCAACTGGACCATGTCATGCTTAAACGTCTCGGTGGTTTTTCCACTGCCTACAGAATCAAAGATTCACCAGCATGAAAGAAAAGGCCTTCCACAACTGCTTCCTCCACACCCTGCTCATCTTCTACCACTCCCGTCATTTGATACCATCCTAGCTTCTTGCTGTTTGTCACAGGAGCCATGCTGTCTCATGTTGGCTACAGCTTTGCTGATGCTCTTCTATCTGAAATGACTTTGCCACCATTCTAATTCTTACACAGTCTTAGCTCAGGTGTTATTCATTCCACAAACATTTATTGAGCACCAGGTATTTGGCAGGCTGTATTGGGGCCCCACAGTTAAATAAGGAAACAGGTACCTTGCTCTCATGGAGGCTTATTCTCATAAAATCTTCACTCAACTACGATGTTAGGCCCGTGCCTCTCCTCTACTGGCCCTCCCCATTGGCCTGTGCACACACGGTCTCTACTCTTGGCTATCAGGTTGAAATAATCTTTTGGGTTCTCCTCCCTACTGTACTGTAAATTTCTTGATGGTAGGGGCTATGCCATATTTACATCAGTGTTCTCAGAGCCTGGAACAGTGCTTAGCACTGGGTAGGTTCTTAATACGATTCCCTTGTAACTCAACTATTGGTTATGAATAAATTACTCTATGTCTCAGCTTAAACTTCCCATGCTCAAGGAAGCTTTCCTTGACCCTCTAGAACAGGGCAATCTTCATCATATGCCCCTATGTTATCCTATACTATTTCTTCTCAGAATTGCACAGTTATAACTGTTCACATTATTTGTTAAAATTAGTTTTCTATACTCAGTTGTAAATTCCAAGAAATCTATACTACAGTTAGTATAATAAATGAGCCTATGAGAAGTGCTCAATAAATATTTATTAACTGACAGACTGACAAATTTTCTTATTGGATAAATGTCCTGAATGTGGATAAGCCCATGGTCTCGTAGTTAAGGTGGCTGGATCTCACATGACTGACTACACATTTTGAGTAGCTTGTAAAACACCCGAAGTGTGTGGGCTCAAAATCCAGAGAGAGTGAAGGAGAAGTTATTATAGTGTGGCTCTCCCCTGTGAGGGCTGATTTCTCACTTCTCTCTCCCTGTCAAGCACACGTGCTCTATAACAAAGAAAACCAATAAAAAAGGCAGCTGTTACATGGCCAACCACCTGATTCAGGTCCTGGACCTGGTGGCTTGAAGAACAGGTTGGTTACGTGTGCACGCATGCCCAAAATCCTGAAAGAAGGTAGAAATGGAGGAGAAGTTATTGTAGCCTCATCATGCCCCATCGAGGGTACTTTCTGGCTTTCCTCTTTCTCTCTCTCCCTCTCTCTTCAGCAAATGTTCATGACCTTTGGGTGGAAAAAAACGTCCTGAAACCATTCCTAGAGCCTACAGAAAAATCAGACCCCACTACCTGTTGGCCCATTGCCTCACTCTACCCATGTATAAAATGGAGACGTTCGGAACCAGCAGTTAGCATAATGGCTATGTCACTGAACTCCCATGTAGTCAACCGTGGTTCAAGTCCCGGACCCGGTGTCTTAAATTCACACCAGGCGCCATGTGCATGTGTGCCCAAGATCCCAAGAGGAGAATGGAGGAGAAGGGATTGTGGTGTGGCCATCCCCCTGGGGGGTGATCTCTTGCCTTCTATCTTTCTGTCTCTCTCTGTCTTTCTGGCAAGCACATGTGCCCTATAGCAAAAATCTCTCCAAAAAAAATGGAGATGTTCTTTCCCATAGGATATGCTATGCTGAATATCAAACACACTTCAGATTAAAACCATGTAAAATAAATATGCATAAATGAATTGTATAAAAAAAAGAAAAGATGATATAAAATTATTAAATACAGGCGGTCTTATTGCCTAGTAGTTTAGCAAACCAGATCCTGCATGGCTGACCAGGTGGTTCAAATCCTAGACCCAGTGGCTCAAAAAATACAATAGGTGTGTGTGTGCCTCAGATCCTAACAGGGTGGAGAAATGGAGAAAAAGCAATTGTGACGTGACCACATCCCATTGGGGGGTTGCTTTCTTTCTCTCCTTCTCTGTCTCAGAGCATCCTTGGGTAAATTAAAAACAACAACAAAAATGATTAAATATGTCAGCTGACGTTCAAGATGGGCTTTGATATACTTACTTACTTATTTCAGGATATGATATTTTATTCTACCAGAGGGGAAAAATAACAACTTTTTTTTTTCTCTTTCTCATTGCTAGCATTCGAGACAACAATTCATAAGGAAAGTAAAGAGAGAACAGAACAGGTAAAAAGTCTGTGAAGCATTTGAAGTGTATGACTTATATTTCTAAAATCCACAGTAATGGTTTGCAGAGATGCGACCAGGGAAACACACGTTGCTAAGGGACAAAATGTATCACTACTATTAAAAACTAGCTAAAGTTGTGCTCTTGGCAGAAATAACATTGATCCTTACTTCTGAATGTGGAGAGGCTTTGAAAAGCAAAGAGCAAAAAATAATAAATAAATTCAAAAACATGCAAAAATCATGATGTGTTCCTTTTTTGTGACCTAGGATTAATGACATGTTGTAAAATTAACACCTGCTACCAGTATTCTCTTATTTTCTGAGAGTCTTTTTCATTTATTCTTATTATTAGAAAGGTGATTAAGGTTACTTTGTGAAAAAAAAAAAAACTTTAGGCAATATGGATGTGTATAGGAAGCGTGAAGATTCTCCAATGTTTCTTTCTCATCTCTCTCTTTAAAAAAAATTTTTTTTTTGAGAGGTTTCTGCTATACCAGACAGAGAGACAGAAAGAGAGAATCACCGCCCCCAACCCCTCCCCAGGGGAATGGCCATGCTGCAATCCCTTCTCCTCCATTCTTCTCTCAGGATCTTGGGCATGCACGCACATGCGCACTGCATGAGTTTAAGCCACCAGGTCCAGGACTTGAACCATGGTCGTCTACATGGGAGTCCAGCGACATAGCCATTACACCAACTGCTGGTCCCCCCATCTCCCTCTTTAGAGAACAATTGTACTGCCCTTGCTGCTGTCCTCACCCCTTTGGGATTCCATGTGTTGAGAATAGGCAGGAAAGGAGAACATTGACAGGGCCTGGTCAATGGCAGTTGGTCTAACCCCTATAAGATGCCTGGATGGCTGCTTAGAGGCCAGCATTTCTCAAACTTTTTGGTGTCATGGCCTCTTCATACTCTTAAAAAGTAGAACTGAGAGATTTTAAAAATATTTATTAATTCATTTACAAACCAGAAGAGCAAAACCACATCATAAATAACATGTTTCAGGGTTGGCAGGTCATGTGGTAGTAAAGGCACTGTACTCCCACATGGCTGATCACAGTTCAAGTCTGGACCTGATGGCTTGAAAAATCTCACCAGGTGTGTGTATGTGCGTGCCCAAAATCTGAAAGGAGAATGGAAGAGAAGGGATTGTGGTGTGACAATTTCTCATTTTCCTACTCGGTCTCCAGTGAGTTCATGTGCCCTATGGCAAAAAGCTAAAGACGAAACAAGCATGTTTGTGATAGCTAACTATATTTATTGAAATGAAAAAAGAAAGTTCATGAGAAAAATGGCACTGTTTTACATTTTTGCAAACCCCATAAGTATGTGGCTTACTAGGAGCGATTTTCATATCCGCTCTGCACGGTGGGTGTAAGGGAGAGTGATCACATGTCACATGACCTCTGGGCAACTGCAGCTCTAGCTCAGGAGAGAAGGCAGTGGAAATGGCAAATAATGCCTCATAAAAATCAATTGGATCTCATGGGTTCTCTCCACTTTGAGAGCCACAGCTATAGAGAACTCGAAATCGAGCTCTGTTTTCCCTTTAATCCTGTTTTCTCTAGAAGCCTAAGTCAGCCATGACAAGAACCGCACTGGGGTAGGGAGAGCTCAGAGGATTTAGGCAGTGGTCAGGAAAGAGATTTGACAGTGGGACACACACGCACAACACAGTTATTTTTTTGTCTTTAAATCCTGCAGCCCACAGCCCTGCATGTGTCTCACCAGAGGAACAACTTCATCCTGCTACTGATCATTGCTCCTACCGTGGGATGTGTACTCTTGGTATTGCTCACGGCGTTTCTTCTGCGAGGTAAGGAGGACTGGACCAGGTGACATGGAGCCCAGGTGACTCACCTTGGTGACTCCAGGAGGATCTGATAGTGAGTTTTCTCTGCTTCTTGTTCCTTTCTCCCCTCTCCAAAGAGGCTCAGTTCTATCTCCATGCCCAACCCAACCAGGGAGGTAGCAGGTTTCCAACTCATCCTCCATAAGGTGCTAATGACTTATCTATCATTCTAGTCAAGTTTGTATTTTGAAGAACAAAAAAAGGAGATGAGCACCTTCATTTATTGGACACTTACTCTGTGCCAGTCCCAATGCCTGATTCATCGGATCCTCATTACTGCCATAATGGAAAGTCCTGTTATTATTATTGCCATTGTTGTAGGGTCGAGAAAACCCTCATCTACCCTCTTCCTTGGGTCACAATTATCTCTGGAAGAAAACCATGAATGATACAGGTCTTTTAACCTGTTCTTGTAAAGCAAGCAGTATATATATATATATATGTATATATATATGTATATGTATATATACATATATATATTTCAGTATCTATAGATACCATAATTTTTTTTCATTTTTCCGGTGGGACTGGGAAAGTGTAGTATGCATTAAGACATTGGCAATAATACTTGTTCTTGAAGAAAAGAAAGAGGAAAGACTATAAAACAGTCAATTTCAGAAGAGAAAATAATGTCGTGGACTATACAGCTCCTTATAAAAATAGGGCCTATGGGTCTCTCTCTGTCTGTCTGGTGAGCTCACACCTTCAGAGGGGATGGCCATGCCACAATCCCTTCTCCTCCATTCCCCTTTTGGGATCTTGAGCATGAATGCACATGCGACCAACATGAGTTTTAAGTGACCTGGTCTGGGACTGGAACCACAGTTGACAATGTAGAAGTCAAGCAACATAACCATTTCAGCATGTGCTGGTCCCAAGCAAGCTTTCTTAACCTGGAGGTCACAGCTGGGCTTCAGAGAAGATGCAGGGTCCTGGAATCACATGCAAAACTGTGTGTATGCTCATGTCTCCATTTTTCAGGATCCAGGATCCATAGTGTTTATTACATTCTCAGGCGGACCCATGGTTTTTTCTATCCCCACCCACTGCCACGCACACTCACATGAAATTTAAAACACTGCAAAAAGGAGCTATGAAACAGGGTTTATGGTTTTCATACAAAGTGTAGTCTCAGGACACCTGGTAACCTGACATTATTATAATAAGGAGACAAATTATTCCATAGTCGTTAATGAATGCTATTTCAGGGCAGTAAGTCAGGAGATCACACCAGTAACCATGTCAGCTATTTTAAACAGTAGTGAGTCTGTATATTTCAGCACTTTAGTTTTGCAGGTGAATACTGCAGAAAGAAATTTAGAGCTTACTGAAAGCTTGCTGTTAACCTCATGCAAAGTCATGGTTATAGTTCGGGGAAGTTTGGTGTATGTCTTTTTTTTTTTTTGGTGTATGTCTTTTGAAAATGTGTTTTAAAATCCAACTGAGAACTTGAATTCTGGGTGGGCGAGTGTCTCCAAAATGAACAGCTTAACACCACTGCCGCAATGTTTGGCCAACTTTGTAACTGATGGACCAGTTTGGATATCTGAAAAGGCTAGCGTTCGACCTGGGAAAAGGAATGGCTTTTTCTGCTTGTCATTCCCGAAGGTCTCATCTCCGGCCAGCGTCTGCTCTTCATAAGGTAGTGCTGGTCTTCTGGCAGTTCCCATTTCTAGTACAACTACTCTGCTCACTCACACTGCGGCTTTGTCTTTGCAGGGGCAATCGCTAAAACCTATTGTTCGCAGAAACACACAAGGTAATTCATCTTGCATGACTGATTGTTGTAATGATTGTACAAGCTGTTACAAATGATTAGATACTATTCAGTGGTTTAATGACTTGTGCTTGTGTTCTGATTAAACACAGGGTTGGTGGGAGAGATGCGGTATGCGAGGTGAAAAAGATAGCTCACGTTAACCTGTCTTGGTTGATGCTGCATGTCTGTCCAAAAGGCACATACAGAGGCAGGTGGCATTTCTAGAAATAGAGTAGGCAAAAATAAAAATAAAATAAAAAGAGAGAAGGTGATCTGTCACACTTTGCTTGACATTTTTTGTTCAGGTCCTTTAAACTGGACTTCATTGAGAGGAGAGTTGGTAATACGGAAAATGAAAACCACATATAGAATATTATCCCTGGGATTTGGTTCCCCTGCCCAATTAGACTATGAGAGCAGTATTTTTTGTTTTTTGGAATTTTCAAAAATAGTGTTTGAAGAAAACCTGCTACAGGATTTTAGGTATGTGCCCTTTTCTATCACCTTCTGGGAAGGAAAGGAAAAGATGTATAGACCTTTGATGAAAGTGGCCTTCACTAGCTAATTGCATCCATGCCACAGTATTTCTTAACAAATAAACATTAACGTGTGGCGAAGCCGAGACTTAGCAAGGTGACCATCCTTATTCTTACAGAGATGGCCTTGGTGATCCTTTCGGTAAATAAATGCATTTGGATCATGATTTTATATTTTGCTAAGAAACTTTTTGTTTATTTATTTAGGTTTTTGCCATAGGGCGTGTATGCTTGCCGAGAGAGACAGAAAGAGGAAAAGTGAGAAATCACCTCCCAGGGGGGATGGCCATGCCACAGTCCCTTCTCCTCCTGGGATTTTGGGTGCCCGGTGAGATTTTCAAGTCCTTGGGTATGGGACTTGAACTATGGTTGGCCATGTGGGAATCCAGTGCTTTAACCATCATGCCTCCTACTGGCCCTCTAAGAAACTCTTTATTATGATAGACTAACAAAAGCCTTTATCCTCCCACCTCAGTTTTCCCATCTATAAAATGGGAGGGTTGAACTGAATGGTCTCTGAGCCCTTTTTACTCTTAACACCTTCAGGTAGTTGTATTGTAACTTAGCAGCATCCATTTGGCTTTTTCTCTGGTCTGTTTCCCATCATCAGCCTCTCTTTTCTTCCTCACAGGCTAGACATCATTGATGAAAATAAGAATGTCCTCAATGACATGCAGCACGAAAGAGAAGACGAAGACGGCCTTTTTGTACTCTAATATGCTGGTTTTTCTTAGGACTGAGGAGGGTACATGACACTTAAACATTAAAATAAGTCTTAGACTGTTTTGGTTTTTGTTTTTTAAAAAATGCCTCCCCTATTCCATTGATGTTATTAATGCAGTCTGCCTTTAATTTTACAAGTGAAAGGTACTTTAAAGACGGCCCTCTTTTGGTTCAGCGCTTTAATGATCTATGTAGTACTACTGATCTGTGGTTTTCCATGTTAGACTTGAACACTTGCCATGATAGTGAACTCATTACACACTCAAGGGAGTCCATTCAATCTCAGGGTAGTTCTGAGATCAAGAAATATTCAGGGCCAGTGGATGGTGTGGAGGTTAAGGCAGCTGGATCCCACATAACCAACTGTGTGGGTTGAGTTCTGGACCTTAGGGCCAGTGGATGGTGTGGAGGTAAGGCAGCTGGATCCCACGTAACCAACTGTGTGGGTTGAGTTCTGGACCTGACATCTTGAAAAACACACCAGGCGTGTGTGTGTGCGTGCCCAAAATCCTGGGAGGAGGATGGAGAAGGGACTGTAACGTGGCCGTGCCCACTGGGGGTGGTGGTGGTGGTGGTGATTTCTCATTTTCCCTCTCTCTCTCCAGCAAGTGCACACACTCTATGGCAAAAATTAAAAGAAAGAAAATTTTTTAAAAGAGAAATAAGGCCAGCAGGTGGCATAGTGGTTACAATGCTAGACTCTCCCATTACCAACTGTGATTCAAGTCCTGGACCTGGCAGCTTGAAAATCATGACAAGTGTGTATGCATGCATGCCCAAAATCCTGAGAGGAAAATGTAGGAGAAGAGATTGTGGTGTGGCCATCCTCCATGAGGGGGTGAATTCTCACTTTCCCTCTCACTGTCTCTTCTGACTCTCTACAATGAGTGCATATGCCTGATGGCAAAAAGCTAAGAAATAAGAAAAGACAAATATTCAAAGCAAAATCTGTCCACAGATAAGACCTGCATGTTAGTCCTAGCTGAACTCATTGTGTTTATACAAACATGTCTAATCTCTCTCCTCGCCCCACTGAAAGGAGAACTATCATGCTTCTCCAAAGTTCCTTACTTCTGGGATGTGATTTTTGGTCCCTTTGCTGCCTTCATTGTCTTCATTGCGTATGTTTCTATCTCTGTTTCTGTGCCCAGCTTCCTAAGGTCAGTGCCCACTCCACGTGTGGCAGGAATATCCCAGAGTCTCTGCTGATTCATAATGCAGGGAATCACATGGCAGGCATCACACCGCAATTTTTTTTTTTTTGAGAGATTTTCACTGTAGGGCGCATGCGCTCGCCAGACAGACAGAGAGAGACATAGAGACAGAAAGCGAGAAATCACCCCCCAGGGGGGATGGTCATGCCGCAATCCCTTCTCCTCCATTCTCCTCTTGGGATCTTGGGCACGCACGCACACGCGCCCGGCGTGAGTTTTAAGCCACTGGGTCCGGGACACGAACCGTGGTCGACTACGTGGGAGTCCAGTGACATAGCCATTATGCTAACTGCTGCACACCGCAATTTTTGAGTCACTTCTAAATCTCTAAATCTCCTACATTTTCCATTATTTTGTCTTCATAGTTGAACGTCTTTAGAGGTGACCATAGTGTCATATTCTAATCCTCGCTCAGGGACTTTAATTTTGGGAACAACCAAGAGTCCATTGGAGCAAAATGGGAATGGCAGAGATATTCGACCAGGGCCATTGCATAGATGTAGCAGTAAGGCAATCCTTAAACCAATAAGCTTCTCTAAATATAATTCATGGATATTTGCTCCTCAACAAGCACAGGTTCATTTTAAAACTTTAATAACTACTAGATGAAGAACCCTGGGAGAGAGAGTAAAGCAAACAGATTTGAACGAATTAATAATAAAAAAAAATGTGCCTTAGAGAGGCTTCTGTCTGGACAAAAATGTGGTAAGTAAAGCAGATTTGAAAGCCATTTCTTGGAAGGAATTTCTGGCATATGTAGGGCTTTAGCAACACTGATGGGCTCCTGGTCGTCTAAGGTAACCATCCTGTGGTTTTATACTCTCTTGGTGCTATCTCAAGAGAGAGAAAAATATTAGTCTCATTACTTGCAGGTGTAACTTATAAATTCTTGCTTTATTAGTTTACATTATGCTGATCTGGCAGGTAATAAAAATCCTCTTTTTACCTGGGCACATGGAAAATAACAGTCCATGAGCAGCTGGCTTATGACTCTCTGTCCATGCGGAGCAGGGTGTCAGGTCTGGCACAAGTGAGAGAAACAACTAGCAGAGATTGGTAGCTTCCGATTTGTTTTTGGTTTGTTTGCTTGGTTTGACTTGGCTTGATATTAGCTTAAGATACTGATATGACTTTGCCTAGCATGTTAAACTCCAACATTTATTTAGAAACGAGGGAGGTGGGACCAGCAGATGGTGTAAAGGTTATGTCACTGGACTCCCATGTAGTCGACCGTGGTTCAAGTCCCGGACCCAATGAATTAAAACACGCTGGGTGTGTGTGTGTGTGTGTGTGTGTGTGTGTGTGCCCGAGCTCCTGAGAGGTGGAGGAGAAGGGATTGTGGCGTGGCCGTCCTCTCTGGGGGTGATTTTTTCCTTTTTTTTTTTTTCTCTCTCTCCAGCAAGCACATCCACCCTACAGAAAAATCTCTCTCTCTCTAAAACAAGCAGAAAAAAAAAAGAAGAAAAGAAAAGAAACAGAGAGAGGAAATGGGTCAAGAGTCCAGTTCAGGGCTTCAAATTCCCTACGTGGGAAATGGAGTGGGGCCATGACAATGACTTTGTGTATATAGTCAGGCTACAATATTTCCTAAGTCCATGATACACCATGTCCTAGATTAGTTCATACCATCTATTCATCTTCCAAAGCAACCACCAATATCTTCTTATTTTTTTGGGAGGGGTTTTTGCTATAGGTCGCTTGTGCTTGCCAGAAAGAGAGAGACAGAGAGACAGAAAGCAAGAAATCATCCCCCACCCCAGGGGGGTGGCCATGCCACAATCCCTTCTCCTCTATTCTTCTCAACTGCAGTTGACTATAGGGGAGTCCAGCAACATAGCCATTACACCAACTACCAGTCCCATCAACCACCAATAGCAATGGCACTTTCAACTTGAGTCTGACTAGGAAAAGAAGGTGATAAATACCTCTGAAACAGAACATTTAAGCTAGATGAATAGCTTTCTGTTTTGTAAGAGATCATCTTCAATCATTTCCCACATATATTTCTGAAGTTCCTTGGTCAAAGATTCATGTACTTGAGCAAACATTGTATTTTAGACCTGTTAATGGCTTCCCAGAGCCCCTAGCCTAGAAGTTTTTAACCTTAGTTGAGTACTTCAATCAACAGGGGAGTTTTTAAAAATGCAACTCCTATATTCTACCCTTTGAGAGATTCTTTTGTAATTGATCTGAGGTATGGCCTGGACATGTGAATTAAAAAAAAGTGTCCCAAAGTAGTTCTAATGTGCAGCCAAGCTAAGAACTGCTGGTTGGTGATTCTTAAACCATACACCTCAGAACAGCAGCCTCAGCAGCATGGAAAACTTGTGAGGAAGCAAATTATTTTTATTATTATTTAAATTTATTTTTATTTATTTATTTCATGTGAGAGGGAAATAGATAAATAGAGACAGAGAGAGAGAGACAGTTATCCCCAACAGGGTCTTCATGCCATGATCCACTCCAACCTCAGCCAACCTGGATCAGGGGCATACGCACTTGCCCAGCATGCACTATGAGACCTCAGGGTGCAAACCTAGGATTTTCCCATGTGGCCTCCACATTAGCGAACATTGTGTTGCTTCGGCATCCTGTGGACAAACTATTGTCCTCATCATATCTATTGGATCAAAACTCTGGGGTGTGGGACCAACAGAGGGTGTAATGATTACATCGCTGGACTCCCATGCGGTTGACTGCAGTTCATGTCCTAGACCCAGCAGCTTAAAACTCATACCAGGTGCGTGTGCATGCATGCCCAAAATTCTGAGAGGAGAATGGAGGAGAAAGGGTTGTGGTGTGGCTATCCCCGCTAGGAGGGAGGGATGGTAGGCATGTACAAACCCCCGCTAGGAGGGAGGGATGGTAGCCATGTACAAACAACTTTCTTGTTTCTATTTCTCTCATTTTGTCTCTCTCTATCTCTCTGGTGAGCACATGTGCCCTATAACAAAAGTCTCTCTCAAAAAACAAAAAAGAAATTCTGAGTTTGGGGCCCAGTATTATAAGTTTTAATAAGCTCTCCAGGTGATGCTCTTAGAGCTTGGAAACTATTGCAGCATGGTAATTCCTAACAGATGAGTTGAGATCTTAAGGAGCGATGCTACGTGGTGGTGAGCCTGGCCAGATAGAGGGTCAGGAGTTTCTAGGACCAGCAGGCAAAGGGCCCATCACGTGACCCCATTTCATCTGCAATCAGTTTCTGCCTGAACCTCTGTGATGCTTCCTGGCTACAAGCACCAAGTACCTTGATTCCTTTTCCTAATTCGTTCTCAACCCAGATGTGAGATTCCTGTCTCCTTACTTCCAGCCCTTTCCATGTAAGGCCCTCAGGCCTATACAGAAGAGGCACACTTAAGCTCTGCCTGAGGCGTGGGGGTCAAACTCTGATGGCTTCAGAGTCCAGGCAGCTGCTATGGCTGAGTGAGGCAATAGGAGGTGATGTGGCTAGCCACAACCTGGACTATGTGTTTCTACTTAAGAACATTAAAATTCAAAGATGATTAAAATAATGTCCTGGACAAGCAAAGCATGGCTGTGGTCTAGAATCAGGCATCCAGTGTAAGACTTGGGGTAGGGATTGGATTTGACAAAGAGATTAATTAATAATTAGATATCATGCTTATTCAGAGACTGCTTGATTAGAGGAAATCGTTGATGTCATTTTTTCTTTTATTCCTCCCTTGTGTAGTTAGGATGAATTGCCAACCATGTAGATGCAACTTTCTAGTCTCTATATTGTGCAGCGGCCCAGGAGGGAGAATTGCTTCCCTGAAGGAACTTAACATCTAAATGAGAGGACACACATGGGAAATGCAATAGAACCGATTCCGTGCTGTTTTTCCATGTCCACAAGGAAGCAGGAAGTAGGTGCTCTTACAGCTGACATTTGCATGGTAGGTTCACAAGCAAACCTTGAGGACTTAAAACAACCTAATTCTACAGCCTTGAGCTACTCGAAGTAGATGACATTCAGTCTTTCACGATCACTTACTCTGTGCTGAGTACTCAGGCTTTCAAAGCAATTATCTTACAGAAGTCTCACATTAGCTCAGGTGTGTCATTCCTG